>NW_024884142.1:45154387-45375016 GCF_019232065.1 Centrocercus urophasianus
AAAAAAGGAAAAAAAAAAAAAAGGCCACCAGCTCAGCCAAGCCTGGCTTTGGACATCGGCGCAGGTATCTGTGCCGCTGTGCTCATCCCGCGCCGCCTCGGTTTTTTTTCGAAAGGAAAGGAAAAAAAAAAAAAAGAACGGAAAGGAGAAGAGGAACTCTCAAAGGGTTACTATGCAATTGCGACTGATTTCTTGGTTTTTTATCGCTTTGAACTTTATGGAATACATTGGCAGCCAGCACGCCTCCAGGGTACGGCGACAGGGAAGAAGTAAGTGCGAAGGGCTTTCTGCTTTGCCGTCCCCGCTCCCCGCGCCGTGCCGCCCACCTGCCCGGGAGCTGCCGCGGTGTTCCCGAGCCCCGCGCTGAGCGGACCTGCGCGCGTTCCGCGGAGTTCGGATGGGACGGAGCGAGGTTCGGTTCTTTCCGATTTTCTATGTCTCCTCACCGGGATGAGCAGCGCCGGCTCCGGGATGAGTTGCGCGTGATCCTCTCCGTCTGCTAAAGGGGAACCTTATTTTCTTAGCGCTTCCCAATGAGAGAACACGGTGCAGGTAACTTTTTGCCGCGATGTCCCGAGAGCCTTCGTCCCCCCTCGATCACATTGCGGTGATCGGAGGAGGCCGCAGAGGGCAGAGCTGGGACCCGCCGGGACGGATCGCCGCCTCATAGCGAGCGGAATCCCCCGCGGTGTGGCCGCCCTGGCAGCCCCCGGGGCAGCAGCTCTGCCTCACTCTCCGGGTGATTCCGAGTGGGCTGAATGCATCCTTCCCTCTCGACCCGGCCGCTCCGATGCACGCCGCAGGCAGTCGTGAGGGAGCAGCCCTCAAGATGTACGGCTGCAGCTCCCGGAGGTGGGGGACTCGGAGCTGAAGCGAACGGAGCGAAGCTCCGGCACGGTTCTCCCCACGCTGGGCTCCGAGCGCCGCCGCGCCTCACCGTGCTCCTCTCCGGCCCCCGAGGGCAGCGACCGCGGCCGATCGCGTAGGGGAGGCACTTTTTGCACACCTACCGCTCTTATGTCCCCTTCCCCTGACAGCTGCGGACAGCGGGGAAATGCGCGGTAGCTTGCGTTTATTCAGCGAGGAGTACATCGAATTACTTCCTCAGGGAGAGGACGCGGGGGCTGATGTTATTATTTTTTGCTCCCCTCCCCTCCCCGGCATGAGTAGCGTTTGAAAGGCTTTTTTGTCCGCTCTGCACACAGGGTCCGATTCACCCGGCGTGCCCCGAAGCGGATGGGGGCCGCAGCACCCCTTCCCCGCGGCAGCGCAGCGAGCGCTCGGGGATCGGATATTGCCTTTGGCACGGGACGGCTCCGCGGTCTCACGCGCTAACCGCTTGCTCCCTTAAGCCCTGGCAGCCGCGGCCCCTCTGCTCCAGGGGCTCCCCGAAGGAGCTCGGCCGAGGGACACGGGAGTCGTACCCCTTGCACCCTCCCCGTGGTCGTTCCACGCACCGTTCTCCGCCGTCGGGGCCACGCAGCGGGGGGCAGCCCCAGGAGCACCTTGTGCGAGCCGCGCCGTGCCGGACCCAGAGCCGGGCCAGCGGCGACCTCTGCTGTCCTGAGCCGCGGCGGGCAGCCGGCGGCAGGTGCTCGGCTCGGCTCGGCTCTGCTCTGCTCGTGCAGTCCTACCTGAGTCTTAGCCCCACTCGTTGAGCTGAGTGATTTTAGGGAGCTAGAACTGGAGGTGTTGGCTGAAAATAACAAACAAACAAACAAACAAACAAAAAACAAACCAAAACACCTGGATGGGGCAACGTGGAGAAGGTACTGAGAACTTGCTCGAAGTTTTCTGTTTAAAAGACAAGAGTTAAGCTGAACTCACTGGTGAGCAATTGATGGAAAGAATTGCAGCTAGAGATGGAATGCTGGCCCTTGGCTTTGTAAGTGAAGGGCCATATGCATCAGAATGTCTCACCGGGATGTGGTTGAGGTCTGGTTGAGGTCCTTAGATCAGGATGGCTGTAAAACATACTGAGGTATCACTGCTGCTTATTGGATGTGAAGCGAGAATTAGAGCGTGAGTGTTTATGGAAGCTCTTATAAAAGAGGCTTGGGACACTATTTGCACAGATTATTTCAGCTGTAAATATCTGCGGATCTTTGTTAGTGGATGCTGCCACTTGAAAAAGTGACAGAAGTGGTAGAAAAGACACCTGTCCGATGTGTCTATTACATGAAGACTTTCTCTGGATCTCTCGTCTCTTTTCCCCAGTCAGTCTCCTTTAAACGTAAGTCCCAGACCCATTGCTTGGGAAGTGCTTCCAATTTTCCACCCCACCTATGTACTTCAAATGCAGTTTAAACTATTTTCATCAAGCCATGAACCGGTGAACTTCTGTTACTTCACTTTGTTAAATATCCGAGGCCCTATCCTGTATATTAATACCACCACTTTTTAAGAGAAAAGAATAACAAAGCCTAAACTGACTAATTTGCAGTATGCAGCACCAAGCTCAGCTCGTGTAAATTGAAACTTCTTTTTTAATTTCCCCCATCAGAAGGGCCTGGTGCTGAGGCATTACTTATTTTGTACCTGTGGACCAAACTCTCATTGAAGTTACAAGTTGGAATATCCAAAATTTCTGTCTCTCTACAAATTGTAAATGTGCTGCTGGAGGAGTAGAAGTAGAGGTGGATCTCATCCGAAGTCAACAGTGGGGTGCGGACAGGGGTTGCGTCCATAAATAGATGCGGCAGACGCAATCAATAAAAGTTCAAAAGCAAACATGCCATTAGCCAAGAGATGTGTGTGTTCGTTCTGATAAGACCACTTAAGATTAACAAATTGAGTCGCTTGTTGGGGTCCTACAAGAGAGATTAATATGCAGCAAGTAGAGACTAACATACCACCTTGTAGGAAATTCTGTGTATCTGCCAGTGAGTAGTTTTCTTAGAAAAGAAGTAGGATTAAGTCCACAGTTCCGAAGTGTTTTGGCTCTGCAGACCACCATCGGCCCTCCACGCTCAGCACCGACAGTTGTGCACCTTTCTCATTGACCTTTTAACTGCCGGAAATGGAGCAGTGTTTGATGTGGCTCTGCCAGTGACCTCCAGAGCGTTTGCTGTGACCCCATGGACTGTGAACACGTCAAGGGCTAAATTTGGGTATCATCAGAGTAAGCAAAGTGACAGCAGACAGATAGAAAGTCCTGCGCTCGTATCAGTCCTACATCTGGGGATACAGCTGTCAGCGTGACTTATGGAGCTGCAGTTTGGGTGCAGAGTTGCCACGATGCACACTGCTGTTGGCTCATGGTGGCCAGTGTTGGCATGGCCTCCTGCCTTTGTCCCAAGAGAAAAAGGAGAAATTACATTACTAGTTAAAATAACATTGTGTTTTGGGAAGTAATTTTTTTTAGCAGTTCACCATCAATATGCATATTTCTAGCACTTGTATGTATGCTTGGGGTCGGGACGGCACGCATAGCGATACGGTACATTCTAAACATAATATAGGGGTTATTACTGATTTTTTTTTAAAGAAATCATTTAATATCTGAGTGCAGTAACGGAGGGCAGAACTTAGCTGAGCAGTAGCCATCAATGAGCTGAATCTGACCTTGGGTGAGATTAAACTGTTCACTGTTAGCTCTCTTTCAGAGTATTTATGTCCGGCCAATGCATTTTTTTTTGGTGATGGTTGCATCTTTGAATAGTCAGTGTAAATACTTTGCTGTGACAAGTGCGTCTTTTTTTTTTTTGTAGTGAAACTATATTTCGTGTTTGTGGATGAGCCCGTTTGTTTCGAAATACTGTGAAATTCTTATGACAGTCATAAGAAGCAAAAGCAGCCATAGAACAGTCTCATTGTACTTTCATAAACTGCGAACAGATTTCATAGCAGTGATATCTTAAATAATCAAATAGGGAAAAAGCCCTACCCCTTGCTGAAAGCATTAGAAGAATTATAGGGTAGCTTGCTTGGGTTGTTTTTTTTATAGCTGTGCGTGCGTGTAGACCCGGGCTTGAAACATACCAGCTGCTGGTGGAGCGGCGCGTATCCCAAGAGCGTCGGCGTGTGAGAGTAAAGAACACTACAGATCAGTTCCTATTTCATACCTGACATCTGAAATGGTGATAATTTTCATTTCTTTTCCACCCAGCTTCTGAAGGCATTTCTTAATCTATTTAAAAGTTCTGCTGAACTGTAAATACACGTAATGCCGCCATTTCTTAAAGCCATTGACAGTGTATCAGCAGATATATAAGAAGTCATACTTCTCTTCGCAGACAGAACAAAACATTGCTATTATTAATGTGATGACTTTAGAGCTTGAACCTGCCTCCATAGTTTTCAGTGGAGAAAGTTCCGTGGACTTTCCTGAGCTGCAGAGGGCTCTTTTCAAAGGATCCCAGGAAAGATTTTGAGTTTTGAAGGATTCCTGTGCCGGAATACTTGCAAAACATCATTATCGAAATATGTAAGATACCTACATAGGAAAAAAAACCAATGCCCTGTGCCTTTCACAACTCTGACATATCATCTGCCTGGGAGGCAACTTCTTTCTTAAGCATATGGAAACGACAGCTATTTTACTACTTTCACTTACTGAGCCAATTCAAGCCAGTGCAGCAAATGCTGAGATGATTTTTTTCTTTTAAGCTTGTTTTCAGTGTGTGAAGCCTTTGCAAATCCCTAGTACATTCCTTCTTGTTCAGCTTTTTGTTTTTAGTCTTTTCTTTTTCTGGAGACAATGGAAATTCTAATAACAGAAATTGAGCTAGAACTTAGAAATGGGACTTAGTCATTATCTGTTGCTTAGTCCGTTCATTTTGCCTTCCAGTTAATAAAGCAAGCATGCTGTCTGGACTATGGCTCTTACCCACTAACACTAATAAGCTGCCTATCGCTTCATATTCAATCATTTATAGGCAGTGACTAATGGGAAAACTCTCCATTAAAACCATGGGGGTTCCTGAGAACCTTTTTCCCCTACAATAAATTGTCCCATTTGCTCTTGAAATTAATTTAAAAGTTGCGAAAGTCTGGTGAAAGAGATGTAAAACTAATAAGGAATAATATTTTTGTCTCATTTCTAATTTTGGATTCTGAACAATTCAAAAATGCTTTGCCAATTTTTTTACCAAAATAATTCAGAACAAAGTAATCTTATCAGATGAGAAAAAGCAGCTGAAACCATACATGTTTTTAAACAAAAATCTGTCTGCTATTACCACAAACAATGCAGCAGTAAGTATTTGTTCATGCAAAACACGCTCTGGCCCTCAAAAAAAGAAGATCTACTACTTTTTTTTTTTTTTTATAAATAATTGAATAACTGGTCTTCTGACAATGGCAAAACAATGACTTACTGGACACTTTATCATAGTGAAATCCAATGGGATTTATTAGCAATTGCTTTGGCCATATTTTTGTTGTTAGCAGTTGAAACGAGCAACGCTACTTAAAGAACAAAAAGCACAACTGCGCTGTGGCTATAGAATAGTTGCCGAATAAACATCCTTGTGTTTTGATTTCTAGCTTACGAGCTCTAGATCATGCACTTTAAAATGTTCACTTTAAACTATTCACTCGCATCATTACAAACAGCTCCCACTCAAGAAAAGGAGCCGCAAAACTTATTCACACAAGGACTAGCTGCAGGGGTTGGAGCCAGGGGGGCCCTGACCTCTGGCTGGAGTGGCACTGTGCTCCTCACATAGTGCAGTATTTTGCTCCCCACAGCAAAGGCATTAACGGGGAAGAACTTAACGGATGCTTATGGTGATACTGTTAAGCAAAAGTAAAACCCTGAACCACACGTTCTACATGGAGCTATAGTAGCGTCTTGATACAGACATAATTCTTTCAGGTTTCTTGTTGTGTGTCAGCTTCATGTCCTGACACGTTTTCCATTGAAACATGAAAGGTTCGAGATGTGGGATTTCAGATGTTGGATGTTTTCTGCAGGGTAAAGCAGATTTTAGGGTGCTGTAAAATAAAACAGGAACTCACTGATGGGTGTTGGAATGGCAATGATGTATGAATTCTGTGGCTTCCTGTAAGGTGCTAGGGGAGAAACAGCGGGGCTCAGATCCAAGAGTGGGGCACAGATGCCTAAGGTATGTCTGGTGCAGGGTCGGAACATGTGAGTTCCTTACTTTCAAAGCCCTGCTGAATTGCCACCTCAGCTCTAAAGTGGACAGTTCTCAGGTGGTTTGTTGTTTCTACGTGAGATGTTAGCTTGCCCAGACTGAGCATTCACCTGGCATGGGAGACTTTTGAGCTCAGTGCCCTTCTGACATTTTCTCTTAAAGAAACCGTGGGTAAAAAAAGTAATAAATAAATAATACCGAATAATAAAAATAATGAAACAGATTTCTTCCAAAGATAACAAGGGTCTCAATCATCTTGCTGGTGACTGCTTCTGTACACAGAAATATGGTTGTCCCTGTAAGCAGCTCACTGACCCTCTCCTCTCTTGTGCTGCTGGCTGCAGCCAAACCACCTGAGATGACCTGCAAATAAGAGTCAGTTTATTTGGGCAGATCAACTTGAGCTAAAGACATGTGACATAACGTCATTTTCCAACTCCAGGTGAATATTTTTGCAGCTAAGATTTTGGATACATTAAGGGTAATAAGGCTGCACCTTCCTTTGTTTCAAAGAGTGAGGCCTCCTTCACACTGTTAAAGAACATAGGCACACACGTACTCTTACAGGTCTGGATACCAGTGCCAGGGCACCAAACACCAAAGATAGCCAAGATATGATACAGTTTCTGGCCCCAGCTAAGAATTCCTTGCTCAGTGTGGTCATTTCTGTTCCCCCCTTTTGGAGCCCCCTATGCTTTCCATGCACTGGAAGGTAACTTAGATGCCTCGCTCGGAGCTGCTAGCACTATTGACACCAAAGCACTGACTGAGGGCATTGCTGCTCAAAGCAGTGATACTCAGGACAGCATAAATCCCTTACTAATCACCAGCTCCTCTGCCCTGCTTCTCTCCAAATAACTCACGAGAGCAGTGATAGTGTTTTGGTGGGAAGTTACAGCAGAGGTCGGCTTTTAATGTGATTCTCTCGTCTTTCATGTGAAGCAAGGAATGATATTCCTTGGAGGAGGGAAGGGAAGAAGGTTCTTCTGTGAACTACAAATGCAGGAGCAACCAGCTGGTGAAAGGAGATTTCCATTGCGTTTCTTGCTAACATTTACAAACATCCACATGAACCAGAGCTACTAAAACCTGACACTTTAATATGTTTACAGAGTTTATGTGTGTTATCAGCACATGTAATACTCCCAACAGGATTTATTACAGGTTCCTTTAGCAACAACATTTTTTATTCATAACAGCTCAACTGGTCAGAGAGGAAAACAGCCAGTTTCTTCAGAGCTTGCCTCCCACACACACTTGCCCTGCATTATTTGATCGCTTGTTCATGAAGATTACAAATATCAGTGTCGGCAAGTGTTTCACAACCTTTTTTCCTAGAATGTTCATAGTTAATTTCACTACACTTTTTCTTTGCTGCAGAATAAGAGGTTACTTTTTTAATTTTGCTGTCTGTTACACAGATGAATGAAGAATGATTCCCTCAAAATAAACCAAGTGGGACCAAGAGATATTTATTTAACACGGGAGTCAGAGAATGTTAAGTGCATGTATTTAGCAAATCCGAAGATTACAGAAAGTTTTAGTAAAACACAGAATTAAAAATAATCCACTCAGATAAGACCTTCTTGCAGTGGGCATAGCGTCCGCAGATGTCATAAAATATAAAAGACAGAACTGTAAAAGCAGGAAAGGTAAACAAATTACACAACATGGTAATTTGCAAAGATGTTCAATTTTGTGGTCCAAAATGAGATAACACATTTGTGGATAAGGCTTCTTCTTTATGAAGAATCGAACAGTTAATGAGTTTCAGAGTTGAGTGTGTATTAAAACTGAACCTGGAATTTTGCATGAGAGCACAGAACTTTGTAACTTGTGCTGCACCCTGGACAAGCATTTTTATGCCCAACGCCCAGCTTTTAGGGCTAAAACATCTTAAAAGTGCTATTTAATACATCCACTGAGGGAAAGCTTCAGTGGTGTAAGAATTTATCAGTAGGATTCAGGTGTATGTTACTATCAGCAAGAGGACATCCATATAACTGCGGAGGTCACATATTATTTTCTAAGACCAAAGTTATTCTGAGAAACAAATTAAATATAAAAACAAATTCCCCTGGAAAGAGAGTGGACAAAAGTATTTCCATTTCTCTTTTGGTATCATTTATTTCTGCCAACAACATACAAAATTGGTATGATTTGAGAATGTTGATTTTCTTCCACAAATGGATGCCACGAGCTTTCTTCTCAGTAACTCACTTAGATGTTAATCGTACTCTAAAAAATACATCTTCTTTCAAATGTCTCAGGACAAGTAAGCTGTTACATTTGTATCTCTGAATTAAATATATTTTGAGAAATAGCATAACAAATGGTAAAGTATGTTAAAGTTATGTGGTCTCTTAAAGGTCCAAGTGGGCCCGATTGCTCCCCTAACATGAAAATTATGGAACAGATTTCACATAGGCTTTCCTTCGCAATGTTTCTATGTGCTATGTCTGGATGCTGATGAACAATTTTCACAGAGGTGAGAAGCATGGGTTGTGGGTCTTATTCCTATTTGCTGGGATCTGGCTCTGCACAAAAGGGAATGAGAATTGTACCCGTCCAAGATGAGAACAGGCTGCTGTTCTCCTCCTTCTGAAGTAACACTTTCCAGCTAACAGGAAAGTCCACTTCTTCCTCATTGTAAATTACAGCTGAGTCCAGATAAAATAGATTAATCAAATGAATTGTATTCTCTTGCATTGTCCAGCTTTATTGATTATGTAAAAAAAGTAGGATACAAATCATTACTACCACTAAAAGACCACTGAGCATTACAAAAGTCAATCTATAATCCTCTCTGAAACCTTGCATAACATGTTGAAAATCAGTTATTTATTTATGGAACTACTTGGTTGACCCTTTCCTCCTTGTTCTCCAACTACCTGTGACTACTGTTGTGAGCATCAAAAAGGGCCTCAGTTTTTTATCTGGGGAATGCAGAGAGCTTTGACACATCTTATCCAAAATAGATCAGCCACAAAAAATTGCAGTATTACATATAAGAGAGCTTATTCAGAAGAATCTTCCATCTCATGCTTTCTGGCTCCCAGTTCTCTATTTTATGCATTTTATTCCCTGGAATCACACAGACCTACAGCTGTCATCCTTGAGCTGGAAAAACCCTTAAGACACTGTTTGCCTATGATCTGCTAAAAAGATCTTTTCAACCATTAGCACACATAGCATTCAACAGAAATGTCAAAAAAAAAAAAAAAAAAGAAAGAAAAAAAGAAAAAAAAAAAGAAAGAAAAAAGCTAACTATATACTTACCAGATAAAGTAGGGATGGTGTTTAAAACTGTTTGCAAAATGTTAGCAAAATCCATTATTTTGATTGAAACTGTATTTATACATGCTCATACATTTAGCCAACTCTTCTTCTCTTCATTGCTGTACATTCATATTTTAATGTACATATATGCATACAAACTCATGTAGACACAAGCAAGAATTAAAGGTCTTCTTAACACATTCTTAAAGTATTTTTACTTTGAAGTTATTTTAAAATAAAATAAAAGGGTCAGTCACTCCAAGCACAAAAGGTGTAGTTTTAAAATCCTTTTTTGATGCATCTGAAAACTTGTCTTCTACTCTTTTTATGGTCTGTTTGGTCACAGAAAACAAAATCTTTTAAATCAAACACTCAACTAGAACAAAAATAATTGGATTGGAAGTTTGGTATGGGAGCCTCTTTTTGTTTAGCATAAAACTACACCAGGAATTTAAACGGAGCCTTCCTTCTTTGGTGGTATATAGGTGAAAGCTATCTGGCTTTTTGTAAGGCATCTATGAGCTGGTTGGGAATTTTAGCCAGTGAGGGGAAAAACAATGTTTGTTGAGGTGAGCTGTGAGCAGGTGAGATGGGTAGTGCTGGAGAAGGGTCTTTGTGTTCTACACAGCAACTGAACAGCACTGTTGCTAACATTATTTGGGGATGTCCAGGAGTATATGTGTCTGTGTAAGTGCTGAGGGAACAGCAGGGAGTAGTACTTTTTGTGTCATTTATGAGAGAAGTGTGATGATCATAAGTCACATGGCAGGTTTTCAGTTAGGGTCTTGGCCTTGTTTTTACTGGGAGTTGGTTTAAGCAGAATAAACATCTCATAAAGATTACGGGATTGATTCTGTTTCTAGTTGCAACTATTGTCAGGAAGCAAACAGATCGAGGAGCACTACCAACATAAAATTTGCATATTGTCAGACTACAGCTTAGATATTTATATAGGCTATTAAAAAAAAAATCCCAAAACCATGATGGTGGGGGATTTTTGTTCTCACTCAGCGAGGAAAGGAGCAGCAATGCAATCTGTACTTTTCTTCATGAGGTGCTGGTAGAGGTCATGAGGCTACTCCACCCTCTTTTGTCAACGTACAGCTGCAATTTGCCATTTAGAAGTGTGGGAGGAATCCTTTCACTGTTTTCTCCATACTGTATTTTTTCACTTTGTTCAGCACTCATGAGTTTTCTCCTACTCTGTTATCTCCTCAGTTACAATTGCCAGGCTTCCCACTTCCTTCTCTTACTATATCTATGAATTTGCTTACAATTTCTCAAAGTAGTCACTGAAGTAATTCGCAGAATGAAAACATCCACCATGCCAGGCCAGCATGGACAGTGGATAGCTAAAAGAGAGGGAACATTCTCTCATGCCCAGTTAGTAACTATGAGCAAGTCTCCCTCTCACCATTCCCTTTTAATGTAAAGCCACAGTTTATTGCATCTTGTGGTTCTGAGCACAGGGTCTTGAGGAAAAATGGTGAAAAGGGAACAAATGCCACTGAGCCATGGTATGGTGGTATTGATGCTAGCAGTGGATTTCTGGGTGAGGAAAAAAAAAAAAGTAGTGAATGACTCCTTTGATTTACAAAGCCACATTGTAAAAATAAGCTATGAATCTCTGTGTGTACACAAAGATGCAAATTCGTGGAGCAATTGTCAAACATAGTCTGGTAGAAAAATAATAAGTGAGCTGGAAGAGTTTGTGTGCTTTAATGAAATACATAGCCCTGAGGGCTATCAAGTGCAAAAGCGTGAAAGGTCCTGTTTGGAAAGTGGTGAATGTACTAGTTGACATCAAACATAGCTGGGACTCTTTGATCAAGCACAAGTACCAAAACATTCATCCAGTTTGTCTACTGATCTCCAAGAAGTAGGGAGGGACCCTTCAGAGACCAGCAGAAAAAGTTTACCAGTTGCAAAAATATCTGGAGGAAGGGAAAGGGAGGTCTTCCCCTTAATGTTCTCAAAAATGTTTCCCCAAAACATTGTCAGAGTGTGCTACTGAGTGCTCACATACCAGAATAACTGGTCTCAGTTTAGCAGGAAATTCTCCTTCTCAGATGCAGAATGGATTGGCAGTGGAGTTTGACAGCCAAACTGCAATATGTTGCACTCCTTGAGCAATTCCCAGCTTTCGTAATGCCTGATCATCCTAACTTTCTGTATGCCAAGCCCTTTCTTCGACACACTGAATTCCTCAAAGCTCTGCACATCTCTATTCTCTCTTGTGACAGCAGTTGAATAATGTCTACAAAAGGAAATATCTCCTCCTCTTGGGTTGCTATAGAACAGTAACCCCTTCCCCCAGTACACTCAGTCTAAGTGAATTTACAGAGTTAGTCTGACAGTTTCTGAAACAGAAAACCTCTGGTTAGTGACAGAACCCAAGCACTGCTCTCCATATGGGCGGGCCAGTGCTTCTTGCTTCTCGTTAAGATGGACTCCCTCTGATGACGTGGGAATGGAAGAGATACCACACCCCATCCAGCCGTCGGCCTCTTGCTGAGACAGCTGTCATGTCTGCCAGTTCTTCCTGAAGGTTTTACAACATGGACAGTTTCAAACAAACATCAGATGAAAGCAATTTTGAGTCTAAACCAAGTGCAGCCAGGTTTGTATCGGTGATTTATTGGTGAAAATCATAATCTCCTATTACCTACTGCATGAGCTATCCAGTTCTTTGGCTTCCAGCCATTTTTAGGGCCTGATTCTGCTCTTATTGAAGTTAATGGGAGGTTTTATCACTGATTTCAATAGGAGGCCTTTAACTTTCCAGTATTCTGTCCACAGAGGCTTGAAGTGCTTCCAGATTTCCATCACAGTCTGCGGTTCTCCTCTTTAAGTAAATTGGAAATTAACAGATTGCCTGGGCCCACACCTTTGGATAAAGGAGAGCTATAGATCTGATTCAGCTCTCACTCACAGACCAGTTTCATACCTCAGTAGAGTTACTCCTGATTTATACTGGCAGGGGAGTGAGGTCCAATGTTCCTTATGCCTGGGTCATTGCCAACAGAACATGGAGAGAATTCAAGTCACTTGTTATCCCTTTCCCTGCACCTCTCAAATGCAGCGTATGCATACATATATATGTGGATATATTAGAATCATCTGGACTCTTTTAAGTTATTCACCATTGAAACTGACTTCAAATTCAAATTTTAAAGTTGAAATAACAAAGAAGGAAAAAAGAGCCAGAAGGGAGCCAGCTGCAAGGGTACTCACAATTTTCATCAGTCTACAGGACACTCCTAATAACATATTTTACTACTTTGTAGTGAACTTTCTTTGCTTCTGCCATAAATATATTCCCTGTGCTGTAAATGAATAGCTTGCAAGCTCAGTAAAGTTAATATAAAAGAATAAATCTTAACTACCTAATGTCAGGTCGGAAATATAAATCTTATCTAATATGCCAGGTCAGAAGGAAAGAATACTTTTAGCTGAAAATAGCAAATACTTTCCAGTGCAGAGTAGGAACTTATTTTTCTCTTTAAAAAAAGTATGCTGCCCCTAATAAGATGAGTTGAACAGTCTCTTTTTAGAATCTCCACAAGAAAAATAAACACACAGAGCAGAGTTAATTTATAAAATGCTCCAAAGTTTATTTTGGCAGAACAGTTTTAGGCAGTGAGATTTCTCTCCCTCTCACACTTGCATTCATACACACATATTCACATGCACACACATTCACATACACACACATCTCAAAATCAGGGCAGGGCCTTACAATGGCAAATACTACAGAAAACTATTGGATCTGGACAAATTCACAGATCCTTATTCAGGCTAAGGTCTCATTTTAAAATCAATGGATTTTTTTTCCAAAGTAAGACAACAACTCTCTGAGGTTTTCTGTGACCTGCTGTGTGACAGAGAGAGATTACAAGCTGCGCAAGTGCCTCTTGCCTCAGGTTCTACCAGAGACAGGGCAAGCAGTACAGCTTTCATCCCCTCCTCCTGCTGTCAGGGCCCCATGCATCGAGCATTTGTCTGGCACATGGGTCCTTCCCTGGGGCCACATGCTCTCCTTGCTTCACAGGACTCCTGCTCCTCCTTCACACCTCCTTCACATGAACAGCTCTGGTTCTTGAGGCCCGTGTGTGCCTTCCACACTGTGAGGTGCTCGGTACCACCATGTTATAGAAGGCAGATCCTGACTGCTAAAACCCTGCAGAAGAGTGCAACGAATGGGTTTCTTTTCTTTTTCCTTTCTGGATTCTGGGAAGATGCCAGTAATTTCCAGCATTTGGTCTGACAACTCTTCTACTGTAAATATTTAGAAGAATCCGTTAGAGATTAAACAAAGTGTAAGTAACTGCTCCTAATTGATAGCTCTTATTATTGTTTGCAGCAATAGGCGCTTTACAAACTCATGTGAACATCCTTACCTCTGGGTTACTTGTAGGGAAGGACAAGATGGAAGGCAGCAGGCAGAACACAGTGTAATTTGAGCATCAGTGTGTTATCATTATAAATAATCAGTGCAGAGACAGCATTCTCTAATGTGTGCACCCTCCTCACAAATCTTCAGGACAGCAATGGGCAGAGTATGCTAAGGAAGTGTCCGAACTGATGTGTTTTAACTGATCTGTATCAGGCTGCAAAAGTACTCAAAGTCCTAGTTTGGACTTTTTTGCCTTTCTGTTTTCTGCCCCCTCAAAACAAACAAAAATACACAACAAAGCATCACTAACGAAAATGCACAACTCTAAACTCTCTCCTAAGCCTACTTTCATCAGAAACAGACTTTGCACTATTATCACATGATAAAGGGGAAAAGATGAGCACTTCTCTGGTGGAATATATAACTTTCGTTATCTAAAATTCCTCTGATTGCAATGTCTGAAGTGTTTACTGTGCAGTGTGATACTGGAAGTAGGTAAAGTTGTTCGTGGGCTGATAATAAAATTCTTAAGAAGTAATGCTGGCAGAAATAACTTTCCAGTGGACTCAGAATTGAGAATTAAAAGGGCCACATTTACAGCTTTCTGAGATGAATGAAGATGCATAGGTGCACCTAGAGTCTAGCCAGTTTTTTTTTTTTTTTTTTCCTGAAAAAATATATGACATGCTTGGAACACAGTTAACAGCAGGTATATTTCTGTGACATGCATAGCACTGCAAGATTTTGTGTTCCAAGAAAGGCTGGTGTTACTGTTATTTTTTTTCCTCATTTTAATTACATTATATATATACATATATATTGGGATTTTGCAGTGAGAAGTGTATGCTGGTTCCAAGACAGAAGGTGCAAAAATGGATTACAAAGTTTGACTCCAGTTTCCTCCTTGTTGGGTCCTGCAAGAAAAAAAAGCCTGCAGCTCATCCAGGCCACTTGTGATGTTTTCCTAGGGTGGTAGTATCTGATACTCAGAAATATGTGGCATGCAAATAGCCCTCTTGGCATTATGTATAATTTTTGAAGTTGGCAGCCTCCTTTCATTTTCCCTCTCTCTATCTTAAAGAAAATGTCTAGATATTTTCTGGGAGTTATTTGTTTTATTCGTCAATTCATCTTAAGTTTCATAGTAACATTTGAATTTTCAGACTTTCAGTCATCATTTTCAGTATGCAAGTTTAGAACTTTACTGAAGAGGAGGTAAAAGTGAGCTGGGTAACTGGGAGAGTTAGGTGAGAGCTGCTGAGCAAGAGCATGCTGGCTCACTGGATGTTCCCATTACTTATTTCTGTCACTTACGGAGTCACAGGCTTCAACATCACAGCAGAGAAGAAGGGTGAAACTTGTTAAAGTAAACATGTATCCTGCAGGTTGCCTAGAGAGTGAAAAGGAGAAGGTACAGTGCTTGTGTTGATCTGAAGTAAGCCTCCACATGTTAAATAAAAGGGGATGCATCAAAATAAGTAATTAACATCCCCCTCGCAGAGGATATTGGACTGGTGTCTAGACAGATGAAGGTGATGTTTGCTCCAGATATTCCTCTGTGCAGTTGACTAGTACCCAGCACAAATTAAGCAATGAGTTGTTTGTGTATGTTCACAAGCATAAGATGCACTTGAAGTACAGGTGGAGATGTGTTTGACTCCTGTGGATGCAGTGCATTTTTCCAAGTGTTGCTGAGGCAAGGCCATCTCTGACTGAAATCATTTCTGGCTGAAATCAGTAGCAATCTCTCAGAGAATGACTGCTGTAGAGTAGGTCTTGGATGGAGCACTGGCCTTTCACTATCACCGGACATCATTCATGTCCAAAAGCAGCAGACAAAAAGCCTTTGTCTGCTATTTGGTCCTTGGTCTGTCTGGGCTTTCAGGTGCTGACGTTTCCTTCCCTCAAGCCATTAGGAGGAGAGAACAAGAGTATTTAGAGTTTCTTGACAGTGGCAAGGATGATGAATGTCAAGTAGCAGGTATGGGGAAACAACTTCTATACTGCCATGTGTGCATATGGAGCTTCGGGATATTAGGCAAAATCAAAGCTTATGCTTTGGAAAAGGTCTGGAAGGGCAGACTAGATGGTCTCTTCAAGCAAGAGGTACATGAGTAAGGAGTGTTTCTAAGCTAGTGGGCTTGGATAGCTGAAAGCAAATGGAGTTGTTCTACACAGAGCTCCTCTAAGCAACTGTGGATCTGAAATTGGAGCCAATTTTTGAATTTCTGTCAGGAGAAAAAGCTTATTTTCTGACACATGTTGATATTGTAGAATCAAGATGGTCCAGAATCTTTTTTACAATTACAGACAGCAAGATTTTTAATAGCATAGTCAGATTAATTTAAGAGTTGAGCTTAGTAACACAAACATCTTTACTAATGCCAGCAGTTCTGTTAACATTCTCCTTATAATAATAGCATTAAGAAACAGAAGTAAAAATGCACCTTTCAAAACCCTTACAAATATCAGTCCATCTTTCATATCTATCCTCTTGAAAGTTTTTCAGTAGACCATTGCCATCAGTTTATGAAAAGCATGAAAGAGGCAGAGAAAGTATTTTCTAAGTCTAGTCAACAGTAATGATCTCATTTTAAGACACACAGATCACTTACAATTCTTGCTGAAGTCCAGAAGGTCATTCCTCTTTTGTTTGTTTTGGTTATCAAGGAACAAATCTTCCATTGGATAATTTGGCAGGTCTTTGTTGATGTTTGTATTTGACTGACCCAAATAAATAAAGAATTTGATCAATTCCTTTGGCTGTAGGAACTGAAAGCATAAATACCAACAACCAAGCTAATTATTGGACAAAAAAATGGCAGTTCTTGCACAATGTCATCCCTAGGTAGAGGTTTAAGATAATTCATATGGAGTGAGGCCTAGAAATGCCTGTTGCCTCCAGTGACTACAAAGCCTGATGCCCGAGCTCAAGGGACCTCCTACTCTCCATCTGCAGAAGTGTCAAACCGAACAAGACCCAGAAAGATTCTTGAGAGGACAGGAATGCTGGTTGCCTACAAAAAGGGAAGGCGAATCCCTATATGGATCCCAAGTGCAGGCACTTTGATTTTCAAAGTTGGGTAGAAACCTTTCAGAAATGGTAAAAAACAGTTGAAAGAGAGAAGAACCCCCAGGACTCCTAGATTCTACTATGGAGAACGCTTCAATGTCATCCTTGAATGTTCAAGTGCAGCATACACTTTAATTCTCCATCACTTCAGGGGAATTGCTGGTATATCATCTCCCTTTTGTGATGTGAAGGGCCATTCCTGCTTACCTTACAATGTTATGACTGTGATGAAACTGATTCTCAGAATTTGCTCCACATTACCATATGGTTGGTCATATCATAAGCATATACAACATGAGTGTGAAACACATGACTGAGGATAGGAGGGCATTACAGACACTTAGCCCAATTGTGAAGACTACTCTGCAACCAGTAAGAGCTGAGGTGCTCAGCTTAATATTTCTAGAACAGAAGCCCAGTTTTCTGGGGATGAAAAAGAAGTGCAAAAAGAGAGACTATAAGTATATAAGTATATAGTGAAGTTCATTTTTCTATTTTTTCCTAAGAGCCATGCTCACTGAGTGGACATGCTGTTTAAGGCAACAGTTTATCCAAGTTGTATATAAGACAGCACCTTAAACACATTTCAGAGATGCTAGTTCGAAGAAGCCAAGTGAGATGCATGCTGTAGTTCAGACAAGACAGGAGCAGTGAATAACTTGTCTTGTTATTCCTTTTGCTTTTTGAGCAAGGAGGAGTATTCCATCATTTCATTCCATTAACACATGAAACAACATTCCATTTTTATATCCCCTTTAAAATACTAATTTATCAGTGCTTTCTTAAATTTCTCAGATACAGAGAATAAACAAACTGAGGAAGAGACCATACTGTTGAAAGATTTTAAATAAATGTTTAGGTTTTGAAAAATGAAAAGGTACTGTTAATTTTCTTTTGTTTTCTCAGTAATTTCATGTGAATGTTAAACTACATTAGACAAGTGGCTAAGATTATGTGAAATTAAAGGGATACTTTCTTGATTTCTTCCCTTCTCTGTCCTGCACAAATATATTGTGGTAAAATCAACAAGTCTCCTACCATCTGTTTGCTTACACTGATGCTTCATCCAGCAGATATGCTACATTGAAACCTTATGAGACATAAAAATCCAATTTTGTTCATAAGGCAACAATGTGGAGTTTGTTTTAACGAAACTGAAGTTTATTTTATTTCTGAAAACTCCTGTGAAGCAAGTAGTTCTCAAATCACAAAGAAAATATTGGATCATCACTCTATATTAAAAATATGGCATTTTTATTTGCTTTTATCCACAATTATTTCACTCTCTTTTTTCTATGTCATCAAAATCAGATTGATGAGTATAATATAACTCACTATGAGTAAGAAAACGATGATATTGCTGATACTATCTGACTAATGCTAACACAGTGCTGAGCCCTCAGAGTGTGCAGCCCCCAGCCAGGGCTCTGACTGTTCGAAAGTGCTCTTCAGATGGGCAGAATTGTACATCTGAGAGCACCACCATGATTCTGTCACTTGCACAGCCTGCAGTGCCTTGCAGACTGTGTTATCTGAGAGATGCTGGGGGTTTTAAGATTAGAGGGCCTGCTGGGAGAGGGTAACATGACCGCCTGCCTAGAAAAAGCACTAGGACCTGGTCAATGGTTCCTTTCTCAGGCGAAATAATTTATGGTTGAGCTGCAGCATAATTTCAGAAAGATGTCTGGCCTCTTATTTGAAGCACACATGTGATCGAGATCATATGGCCTCCCCTGAGGCCACTGCAGTTATTAACTATGAAGGTGTCCTGAACTTGGCTTGGATTATGTGATCAAGACTCACTGATTCCTATTTCCAACCACTAATATGCTGTATCTTACTTCCAATAGCAAATGGTTTTATAGCATCAGATATTTCAGAGGCAGCTCCTAATTACAGACTGACTTTTTTCTACCTAGAGAAAGATGGGCTTTTTGAGTGTGCACTTCAGGTGAGGCTGGTTTTGTAGAAAACACTCCACTGATCTAGATACAGATTTTATTGTACGTTTTTATCTCTAAAGCAGGCCTAACTGAAGCTTTAATGTATCTGTTCTCATGCCTGTTTTATACCAGTATAATTCTTCTGGTATTAAACTTTCAGAGAACTGTTCCTTGCTTATAAAGTCATAATAGAAGAAAGAATTGGAGAAGTATTGGGTTTACCAAAGCATTTTTCCTGTGTTGTGACCAAACAACTGTGTTCCTGACGTAAGTGAATACCACAAAGCTGTGGGCTGAAAGCAGATATCCCAGTGCAAACTGCCTAATGGCTGTACCCTGCCTCCAGCAGCTCTCAGATATGTACGATCAAGATACTTTAAAGCTTAGAAATCTTCAGAGGAGGAAAACAGCAGTGAAATAATTCACTAGCTCTTCTGAATGCCCAGTACTGAACTCTTGCTTCATCCTAGGCACTGGGGTGGCCACATCTCTCACATGTAGTATAAAGCAGAATGAGGCCAACAGCAATCATGTCGGGTTTTGGTAAGAGCCTAGCAGCTCTACAGGTTTCCCAGATTTATCAGCTATGACTGGTTAGTTCTCAGACAGGCAGTGTATTCCTCTTCCAAACATACGCTGCTGAAGAGTTGCTTCAGTGAAGGAAGGGAAAAATGATGTCCCTAAACGCTCTCACATCATGGAGCTGGATGTTTCTCGATTGCCTTGAAGATCTCAGGATAAGAAGTCCTACAGACTTGCACGTATATTTAGAGCATTATTGCTACAGCTACTGCTGAGATTAGATTACATCACGTTCCCAGGGTTTTTTCAGGATGATGGAAATCACAACATGTTTTGTGATAATCGTATTTTTCTCTCATTTTCACATCAGTGAAAAACACTGCAATCATTTTCCCCAATCTTTTGGCGTTATTCTCCCTTGGTTTCCTTTCAAACACCTCTTTCCAATTTTCTGTGAGCATACCTTTGTTGTACTTTTTTGTTTCCATATGGAGTGTTACATATTATATTGGTATGGAAAATATTACAGAGTAAACAGTGGATTCGAGCTGAAAAGGATACTTAAGAGATTAAGGAACAGGATTTGAATCTCTCCAGAACACCATTTTTTTTCTTATTGAAATAGAAGAAATCTGATTTTATTCATAGCAGGGTATAGTTTAGGAATTTCTTGATAAAATCAATAGGTAATCTCAAATTTGAAAATCTTTCTGTTAAAAAAGCACCGAAATTATCATCTTTATTGAGCCTTCTGCAGTAAAGAAACAGAGCTGCTAACTCTAAGCATGGAGGAATCTTACTCCCACATATTATGACAGTGATTTAAAAAGCAAAACCATTAATTTTTAAGAGTTAGTAAATTAAAATAATAGCAAACTCTTCTCATAAGCATTTTGAGTTCACATATCTTTTCTCTGTAGAATTAGGAAGGAGATTGTCTTAAAAAAATCTTCTACCAAAAGGAAAAAAGCAATGTTTTTGTTCCTCTGAAGCACATTGAAAACATAATCCTGTTGCAAACATTTGAAGCTTTTTGTTCTTTACTATGAAATCCAAAAATACTGAAAATAATTAAAAATGAAAAATGATTTAGTCTTCGAATTATTTAAGGGATGAGAAGTTCAGAACGTTATTTTCAGTGTTTGGGTTAGTGTGTTAAGAGTCATGCTTTTGTCTACTCCGGGAAGATACGTGCCGGCTACAAGCATAAGAGCCTCTAATCAAGGATGTGTCCTTAATTTTAATCAGGCGTTTAAGTCTAATAGAAGTCAAGGAGTCTGCATCACATATGTGAAGGCAACTATATGCTGATGTGCTTTCTGGAGTGGGGTGGAATTTAAGCATGAGCTTACATGGTAATTGTTTGGGTTTTCATACATTTGGGTCTGGATAAGCAGAAAGTAGCATAGAATGGATCAACAAACATTAAACGTTAACTTGGTGCTCAGAATATAGAAGAAAAAGGGCCTTTTATTTCCCTGAAATTTCTGACCTTTTTTGTTATTTTTCTTCTCCCTGCTGCTCTTTCCTCACCAACCACAGTTCTAGTTTGCTGTGGACAATTCCCAAAGGGAACATTCCTTGCTAGAGTAACTTAACTAGCTCTTTTCCTTCATTTACAGCAAGTACAGCACCCCTTGCAGAATGCAAAGCAGACCTTTTGGCCACAAGCCACCACTAATAGCATGTTTTCCAATAATCTAATCTCTTCAGTCACAGAACAGAAATCAGAATGTTAAAAGAACTGACTTCCCAACTCGCCTCAATCTGTCTTTGAAATCTCTACTTGGAAATGTCATATGATTGACTAGAACAAATGGTTGCCACACTTGCACCCATGACTCAGTAGTTGCTTTCAATCTGATGTATATGAGAGAATCCCATATAACACAAGGCTGAACACAGTGCCAAGAACAGTTACACATGAAGGCTTGTGTGTGCAAATAAAAAGCCAGAAATTTCAGCCAAATTTGAGAGCATATTGTAAACATCCATGAATTGAACGCCTCAACACTCCTAAGAGATAGGTATCATTTCTCCTTTGCAGCTGAAGAAACTGAAGCCCATAGTTGACATGGCCAAAACTTTTATGTTTTGCTCTAGGAGTGAAGCAACTACTCTTTGATTAGTCTCCTACATAAACAGTTGCATTTTCAGACAGTCTACCATTTGCATCTTCCACTGGCATCCTGAAATTCAGGTCATATATTTGGGAATGATGCAGGGGATTAATTATCTCACTTGAGGCCCTAGATTTGAAAATGTTGATGTTATTACTTTCAAATTCACAACGCTAGAAGATAGAAAGGATTTCTGAAAGGAGCTGTATGCTAGTGACTTCATCAGCCCTGAAACTGCTAGCTTTCTCCAAAAAGTACAGAACTGTGGTGCTGTTAGAGGGTCTCCGGAAACAAGCAAATACAAAATAACTAGATGTTGAAAGTTTTCCTACTGCTTTTATTTTCTTCCACCATGTTTGCTTTATTTTCTTCTGTACTGGAATGTATGTAAGTTTGCTTTGGCATTGGGAACTCATACATGTGCAATAATTTTTCTGACTTTCTAAAATGATGAAGATCTCTGTTGGTCTACAGAATACAGGTTGATGCCTTGGTCCATCACTCTGCCCCAGGACATCACTCTTATACACAGTGTCACTTGAATTCGGTCGCCAGCAGTGTGTGCTTATTGGGAGCTGATATCTCATTTCGACAGCAAACTGCTTGACTTGCTTCAGGCCACTCCATGAAGTCACGGACTTGGTTAAGGCGGATGTTTTCATACTAGGGCACAGTTCAACCTTTCCTTTTACTTCTTTCTTTTTGGCATCCACACGTGTCATTTTTTTATCACAATGTCACTGCAGCAGCCCAGCATTTGGAGTGGTGTTGTTGCGGTCATTTCATATCCGAGGCCTGTCTCATGGCAGCCCGACATGATGCCGCAAGCCACTAGCCACCAGTTGAGCTGCCAAACATTCATCGCATTGGATGCTTTAAAAATAACTGCTGTGATTTCATGTTTTTCTAATATCTGGAGGATGTTTGCTTTTCACTGAAGCCTAACTAATTGTTGGTGTAACTTACATTAGACAGTTCTATTTGCAGCAATAGTTTCTATTCCTATCATTTATTCTGCATCATCTTAATTATTTTACAGTACGACAAAACAGAACAGTCCTTTCTTGTTCATTACTGTAGTTATTAGAAAAATGTTATTCCACAGAGCACTGCTGCAAAGTGCCAAAAATATTTTGCAAGCTGGCTAAGGCATCTGACACCTGAAAAAGCAGCCATGTCAGCAAACAGATCATTTAATTATGGAGCAAGTTGGGTAGGAAGACCTGCTTCATTAATTTGTTCTTACCTGTGCAGTGTAAGGTTAACATGTGCCCTCTGGACACTGCTGTGATTCAGGCTGAATAATATGATACATACTAGTTCCATTAGCAAAATACTTCAGCAAAACTATATTTTTAAGACCATTTGTTCAACTGTACATAATAAGTGTTGGAGAGTACATTTGTTGTTCATCAGCAGTGTTAAATAATATTCCAGACAAATAAAAACTAGCCACCCATGAAGGTTATAATTCCTAGACTAACTGCTAATCTTTTCAGATGTTTTTATGTTCAGTTTGTGTTAAATTGATTTTAAAGGAAAAAAAAAAAAAGCAACATTGAAACAATTTCAAAAACATTGACTTTATAATTCTTTAAAATACTTCGTAAAACTAGTAACAGTGACTCTAAGCTTTCTAGATGTTTAATTATAGGTCTTATATTGCATATATATTTTTTTTGTTTAATTTGTTTTTCTTTACCTTTGCCAGTGGGTGTCCTCCATTTAATTATTTTTTCTTTAGAATTTCCTTTTCCTTTTAAATTTACCATATATTTTAGCATTCCATTTTTTTTAACTGAATATTTCATCATCTTTTCTTCTTTTGTCAATTTTGCATGATACCCACTTTCAAAAATCCGTGTGGAACAGCTTTTCCAGTCTTCACTCCATAGGGGCAGACATCTGAGCAAGAAATGCTCACATCCTTTGGCCAATTGGGCCAAGCTCCCAGTTGCCATCCTCTCCAGGCCATTCTCACCCAGCAGGAGTCTCCAGCATGGGCAGATTGGTGCCTTGGCCTCTGCCTGAGACTCTTACCACCATAGCATCCATCAAGGTCACTGCATGCAAGTTAGCTGCAAAGGAAGGCGATGACTGATGGACTTGTTTTCCAGAGGTCATGATGGGCCTATGGCTGTCCTGTCCCAGGTCAGGCTGCTGCTGCCACCAGCGACTGCTGCCATTTGCCCTTTTGAATGCAGCCTCTGCATAAGCTTTTGATTGATTTAACTGTCTGAAAAGTTTGATGTGTCATCATTTTACTGCTAATTGGTTTTAGGATGAAGAACATATTTCTGCAGATGTTACATTTAAATAATAAAAAAAGAACAGTTTAGATTCATTTTCTCTTGTGCTCAGCTGAGCAGATTGTTATGCAAAGACTTGAGAAGTGGTGGGGCACACGATGTGACATGCATTGTGTCCCTGTTTAGAAATAAAATGGGTATCAGCTCCCCAATAATTCAGCTGAAATACTTCCCAGCATGGCTGTAGACTGGTGGCAGGCTGCCTGCTGCATGTTGGTGCAGTGATGGTAGATATGTTACAGTTTTAAGGGAGAGAAGGATGCTTGGTGGGAGTGAAAAATTTCTTTCACGTGGGCCAGTGTGTGAGGCAGCAAAGCCGGTAGGGAGGGGAAGGCACCAACTTCAAAGAGAGGGCAGAAGGCATACAGGGTGACGAAATAAGCTCTAACTACGTGCTATTCATATTTACTTCACAGAGAGGGCCAGGCGCACGGAGCTGTTGAACTGGGTCTGTTTGTCAAGAATCAGACACCTACATAAATTCCACACAACCTCTAACTTAATCCCACTCAAAGCAGACCATCTAATCACACTGGCCTTTAAAAATCAGATAATGGTGCTCCAAACCAGGGCTACTCTAAAGTTGTTGACTAATGAGTGGGATCCTCACTCTTCTTTAGGAGTTTTGCCATTGACGTTGGTTGGCCAGGACTGCAGGCAGTCTGAGCTGGCTAATAATGAAGCCTTTTGTCTGTTTTCATATTGTACCATCCATGCTTTGCATTCAGAAACCTTTGGCATTTTTTTAAACTGTTGGTGTTCCCAGTGATACAAGAGAAAGTTGCAGATAGTTGGATCATTTCATGGGTGTTGATAGCATATGCATCACCACCCAGTACTATAGCAAAGAAGCAATCACTAGACCAAGTATTTTTACCACTAAATTAAACTTGAATTTTGGGCAGTATCTTGCATTACTGACACAAGATGAGTAGTTGTGTCGGCCTGGACAATTTAACTTTTTTTTTTTCTCCAGGAAAATTAGAGATTGGTGATTATCCTTGTTACAGATCATAGAAACCAATGTTTAGAGACCTTCCATCAGTGTGGTATTTCTTAGTATCTACATTCTGGATCCAATTCTTGATGTGAGGCTTGAATTTAAAGAGACAGGTTCTGATTCAGTGGTTGCGGGCAGCAATCCAGAATAGTTCCACTGTAAACAACATAATTTGGGGCTTCCACTTAGTTTTCGTATGCTATAAATTTTATTGTCATTCAGAAAAAAAACATTAGTTCATTCAGTACAAAATTTTGATCAATACCACTTAGGAAAATATACAAGATTGAGAGGGTATTAAGTAATTGACTGAAGACACATCTGAGCAATGCCAAGGTAGTGGGCTGGCTTTCTGTTTAGCTTATTAATTTTTTAGCACTATAAACATGGTAGTAGAAAAATCATAACTTTGACATGGGATTACAGGCTTTTGCTGTCTAAATCCTTCTCCCTAGTCCCTAGCATGGAAAGTAAAATCAGTTACATCCTGCTGTTCTTTCTGTGGTTTCTGAAACAAAATTTTGAGAGAAAAGCTCTGGTCTCAAAAGACCCTGTGGGAAATGGGAAACTTGCAAATGCTACTGTAGTTGTGTAACATTGACAGTATGAGCTGAGTGATCCTTAAACAGCTTTGAAGTACACAAGTATCTGTGTAATACGCAACAATAAAAGTCTCCAGGATGCTGAAGTAGAAAAACAAGCAAAATAAGCTTGGGGGAAAGGCTCTGCTGCTGCCAGGACAACATGACCACCAGCGAGCTTCTTTAGAAACACACCAATGATAGGCAGAAGGCTGGTATTGAGTACAAAATGTGCCTGCATATTTCAGAGAATGTGCATGTACAATATAAGGGTATGATTTTTTACCTGATTAAAAACTGTGCCTGTTGTAGGGAAGGGATCTGAGAGTCACGAGGGTCACAATTACATTTGGCAACTTTGGTTTTAGAGTTTTGTTCACCTACAAACAAGGTAAAATCCAATGGTGATTTTCATGATGTCATCTTGAAGGATTAGACTGTTAAAATCCCTTCTAAAGTATTGAGACACCAAGTAAAATCTCTTTCCAGCACTCGTGTTTTTTTTTTCACCTTAACACAGATGCCTTCTGTGCATATATCTGAGTCCTAGCAAGCATAATGAGACATTGCTGATACAACTATTAGGTGAGTCTCATTATGAGGGATGTCCCAAAAGTAATGCCTCCTATGCTATTATGTTGGTCCATGACACCAGAAGTAAACGTTCATGGTATGGCAGTAAAGGCTGAACCTTCCCACCAATATTTGGTCACATTTTGTTGCTGTGTGACAGGTGGCAGCAGAAGGGCAGGCTGACAAAACGTCATCTGACGTGGAAGTGCCTATGGAGCAAAGGAGGGGAATTGAATTCTTCTATGCAGAAAAAAATGGCACCATTGGCATTCGCCAACGCTTGCTGAATGTTTCTGGAGACCAAACAGTGAATGTGAACACAGTGAGGCAATGGGTGGTGCATTTCATTACTGGCAACAGTGACAGTGGTTGACACCTCTGCTGGTGAAGATTGTTATGAACTTGACATGTAGCCTCTTTTTCATTGTTGTTGAAAACGCAGAGCTAATGGTGGTGTCTATGTTGAAAATTATTGTTCTGTAACTGAGAATCTACTCTATCAAGTAGTCTTAGTGTGGTCTTCGTATCTGCTGTAGTTTCCATGGACATACTTTTTGTAGATGCTATATCTAGACAGTAAGGATGTGGTAATGTTCAGTTTCATATTCTTAGAGTAGATTCTTAGAGTAGACAGTCTTGAAATTTTGTTATTTGGGAACAACTACAGCTGACTCTACTAGTTAAATCTGTAATTGCTTATAGGATTTAGAACTTGATGTCAGAAGGTATTACACGACCTGGTCCTACTTTTTCCATAATCAAAAGATTACTTAAAGCAACGTGCCTCAGGAAGCCTGTTGGGTTCCTATACTAATTAATCTCACTGGATTCGTAAACTTTGGTGGCGATCCATAGTACGTGGGAAAAAAAGTCAATTTCCCTCTCTCACCATGAAAAGAATCTTTCAGTTTATTTACAAAACTCTCTGGAATGAGAAGGAGCCATTTGTGGTTGCTGTGGCTGATTTCTCTTGAGCTGAAGATGCTAGGAGACTGCACAAAACTCTGTACTCCTGGTGAGATTTTTCAGCCTGTTGATGCTCTTTGTAACTAAATTTGATGGAAATGTGTTCTGGCAGCTAGTGTGCTTAATTTTCAAGATCACTTTGTCAGACGTGTGTTTAATAATGACAATGCATCCCCCAGTGAGATAGCAGCCATATTTAGTGAGGTACTCCTTGCTTGTAGATACCAAAACAAAATGGTTACAGATACAATCTTAGGCTTGGAAATAGTCCCATATTCATGTATCTGTGGCCCTTTAGAACTGTTGACCCTTCATGAACAAAAGAGGTTGATTTCCTTTCCCTCAGATAGGAAGTGTATCTTGAGGAAGCCAACATTCTGTCAGGCCAGACAGATGTTTGAGGATTTTTTTTCAGTCCTTATGAGATCCTTTTCTTTCAAAACACAGATGGACACTTGAGGATCTTCCTTGTTGCTTTATTTTGTATCCTAGATGACAATAATACTCTGAAATAAAACTGAAGTCAGACAGATCTCTGGAAGAGATACTGTCTTCTTAGAAAGTAATCTTAAGGTGGTTTTGACACAAATCACAGAGAAGAAGAGAAGTTGTTAAGACTTTAATAGTTGACTTTTAGACTAGTTTTCCTGTTTGCTCTTTCTGTGGCTGTCTCTCCTTTCAAGGTTTCCTTAGACTATCCAGAGAGGGCAAAATGGAGAGTCCATGCTCCTCAGGCATCACCACTGGTCCTGTTGCATCTCAGTAAACTTATGGCCAGTCAGACATAGCAATTACTGTGGATAGGTACCTACCCTGCCAAGCCCAGCTGCTGCCCCATCGCAACATGTCCTTTGCCCCCTCGTGGGTTATTTAAGGCCAAACCATCAGATGGAGCTTAGCCTGTAAGATTGAGCTCAGGTTTCATCTCAGCCAGGCTGGCAATCTCTTTAGTTGTGATAATACAAACTAATCAAATCCATGTGTACTCGCTCTCTCAGTGCTGTCCTACCACTCCTGGACTTTTCCGATGTTCTGCACTGTATATTACCTACATGTTAGTTCAGTGTTTTTATCCTACAATTGTCTGTTCTATTTCTAATGCATTGCCACACAGATAAATGCTGTCCAAGAAAGTGTATGAGGAAATGCGCTGTGGTTTGCAAACTGAATTCCTTAATGACTTTCTCATTAGAAGAGCTCACTGCCAAATGCTGTTTGCTTTTGCCTGAAGGACGGTCCACGTGATTAAGAGTAATTCTGCTTTACACGAAATAGTGTTTTCAGGCCACTGCCACAGACAGCTGCTTCACACTAAGCAAGGGAGAGAAAAACAAATGCCAATGAACTCATGGAGTGATAAAATGACACAAGAACTCAAGGGATATCCTATTCCAAATCCTCCCATCACCAGAGCTGGTAAATATGGGCATCCTGTTTGGTCGGTGAACCTGCGGCAGGGCTCAGGTCTTGCAGTGAGGTCCACCCAGGAGAGGCTTAATTCCAGGGTAACTGCTGTGAAAATATTTCCTGTGCGTACTCACAAGCCTGGGAAACCAGGAGTAACAACAGCTCTTTAGCAGGGATGGATTTCATATGTCTAGAACATTCATTTCAAGAATGAGCCTCTAAATTGAATTCTGGTAGTTGAAGATTAATGGTGAGACAGTGCATCTTAGCTTCACCAAGTGGAAGAATGATATTCCTTTACACCAAGCTTGTCCCCTGGCTGTCACAATATACTCCTGCCCCTATTTCTTTTATTAATCCTATCAATTTTAATATATATGTAAAGTAAAACTGAGTGCAAAATTTTATTGCCAAGAGTTTTAGAATTTCTTTGCTGCATGCTGTTAAAATCACTCATCATCCCACTATTTAAATTTCTGTTTCAAATTCAGGTTCTTGTCCATAACTTTCTGTTTTTGACTTGGAAATTGCAAATCATTGTTTCCAGAGTAGGCTAGAGTAAAACTTTGGAAAATATTTTGAGAAAGGAAAATCCCCAGTGATTTCATTTCCTAATGAGGCTGAAAACTAATAATCTGGAGAAACAGCTTGAACAAAAACAAACAAACACACAAAAACAAACAAACAAAAAGGCCCAGGCAGGGGAAGAGAATAGTTCAAGATTGCTTTAGAAATCTTCTCTCATCTCTAGTAGTTAGACTTAATAGAAGGAAAGATTCTAGATTCTGGACTTAAAACCAGGCACAAGACTGCTTACAAACTTCTGTATTTGTTGAGCATCAGCAGTTCTGGCTGGTGCTCGTATAAGAAGTGGGTAAGAACTTCCATGTGAGTCTCTGTGCTTCCACCATGTACTGTGACCATTGGTGTGCTGTATTTTCTATCTTCGAGAGCATAGGATTTCATGATGCTCAAGGAGTGTTTGAATACAAGAAACCTGATTGCTTGACTGCTGGTAAGGGGATAAGGCCACCTCTGTGCACCGACATTGCTCCTAGCAGCCCACTCACAGAGTATCGTCAATCTAGCTTATGAAAATTAGTTTTGATGGTTGTGCAGGAATTTTTATATTGCGTTTTATTTTATTTTGTCTTTATAATGAAGCAGTTTGCACCAAAGGCCAAATGGTTACAAGTGTAAGAGAGTGCTCCTTAGACCTTTTTGCAGTGCTAGAACCCTGAGCTTGTTCTGCAGCCAGCGCCTAGCCCATGCAGCCATAGTGCCTCCCGCTTTGCCAAGGCAGTAGATGTCTCTCTGCCTGGCTGCCACATCTAAAAGTTGGACAGGAGTGGCTGTGCTCTCCAAGCAATTTTTCATGTATAGACTTCACAGCATTTCTTAGGGTGGTTATGCATTTAAAAAAAAAAAAAAAGGAAAAAGAAAAAGAAAAAGAAAAAGAAAAAGAAAAAGAAAAAGAAAAAGAAAAAGAAAAAGAAAGAGAAAGAGAAAAAGAAAAGGAAAAAAGTGAAGAAAAGGAAAAGTGTAAGCAGTGGAAGCATGGATGGATGAGTGGCTGGAGAAGAATATAGGGATGTTGTCTGGATCTGCAGGGAAAGCCAGAGTGCAGATGGAATTGAATATCATGAGAGATGTGATAACATGAAGGGTGTCCTTAGCTGCATTGGGCAGAAGAGACAGGCAAAGGTTAGTGTACCCTCTCTGATAAATGAAAAGAGGGAGCTGGCCTCCTCAGACATGGAAAAGGCTAAGGTACTCAATGAGTTCTTTGACTCTGTCTTCATTTCATTCAGGCTTCTCACACCTCTTGTGTTCCTGAAATTCTAAGCAGGGTTTGGGGGAGCAAAATTCCTCCTGGCGTAAGAGTGGAGCAAGCTCAAGACCACCTCATGAGGCGGAATGTGCACAAGTCTACGGGGCTAGATTACATGTATTCTGGGGTTCTGAAGGAGCTGGCTGGTGTAGTTGCCAAGCTGCTCTCCATTATATTTGAAACATTGCGGCTGTTAGGTGAAGTCTCTGGTGACTGGGAAAAGGAAAATATCCCTCTTATATTCAATAAAGGAAGAAAGAAAGACCCAGGGAACTACAGGCTGGTGCACCAGGGAAGGTCCTGGAGTGGATCCTCCTGGAAAAGATGTTAAAGCACTTGAAAGATGAGGAGGTGATCTGAGACAGCCAGCATGGCTTCGCAGAGGGCAAAACATTCCTGACTAATCTGGTGGCCTTCTGTGATGGAGCTGTGGCATCGGTGGACAAAGGAATGGCAACTGATGTCATCTACCTGGACTTGTGCAAGGCCTTTCACATGGTCCCACACCATATCCTTATTCTAAATTGAAGAGATAAGAATTTGAATGTTGGACTGTTAGGTGGATAAAGAATAGATCAGATGGGTGTAGCCAGAGGGTTGTTGCCAATGGCTCTATGTCCAGGTGGAGGCTGGTCACAAGTGATGTCCCACAGGGGTCCATCTTGGGGCTGGTTCCCTTTCACCTAAGCCATTCTATGATTCTATGGTAAGTATAGAAATTTGAAACAATGCTTGTACCAGGTGTAACATGGTCAGATTTCACCACTTCTAGTTGCTTCCTCATGGTTACAATGTGTGACAGCTGTGGTGCCTGAGATTTGCATGCACCTACCGCTTGCTGCTCCAGGAGAGTTCTGTATTGCGCAACAATAAGTTCTCTCCCTGTGACAAAAAGGTGTTTTGATTTTCTTCATTTCCATCTGAAATGCATTTGACTTGGACTTTTTGGGAGTGCAGGGAGCAGCCCTGGCCATCGCTGATCTGTGTTGCAGAGCTCAGGCACATGCTTGGCTTGGAGTCTGAAATGGAGGAGACTAAGGGGTGAACAAGGTTCTCAGTAGAGCTTGGAGATGCCTTTTGTCCAAATGTCATGCTCTCCCTCATTTTCTAGAAGTGAATGCTTTCCCTTCACCATTTATTTTTCCAAAGTTCAACGGCAAAACCCAGTGCTGGGTTTTCATACAGAACCAGTTTCTGGGCGTTTCACTGCCCCTGCTTTTTCTTCTTGCCTGAGCCAGTCCAGGAGCCTGCATTGCATTCCAACAAAGCATAATGAAACAGTTTCATTACACAGATACTGGGCTCAAAAAAAAATGTCAGGCACAACAGGAGACAATTAAAAAAAGATCTTTTAAATAGCTTTTAAGATCAAAACAAAACAAAAAAACCACCTTAATTTAAAATGTCAATTCTGGCATGAGAGTTTTGCTCTTTGCATTTCGAAGAACAGAAGTTTTCTTTGTTTCACACACTGAGTTATAACATGGCATGAAATCAGCCTTTAAATGGAGCTTGACTTACATGTTTTAACCTATTCCATGTTCCGTAACACTAACAATATGATTCAATGGTGCAAAGGATGGAAGAGCTCCCCTTTGAGGACAAGCTGGGAAAGCTGTGGCTATTCAGCCTGGAGAAGAGAAGACTTAGGAGAGACCTGATAACTGCCTTCCAGTATCTAAAGGAGGGCTATAAGAAAGAAGAGTACAGAATCTTTAGCAGGGTCTCTTGTGATAGGGCGAGGGGAAATGGCTTCAAACTAAAAGAGGGGAGATTTAAATTGGATATAAGGAAGAAATTTTTTACAGTAAGGTTAGTGAAGCACTGGAACAGGTTGCCCAGAGATGTGGTGGATGTCTCTGGAGACATTTGGGGTCAGGCTGGACAGGGCTCTGAGCACCCTGATCTAGCTGTAGGTGTCCCTATTCATTGCAGGGGAGTTGGACTAGATGGTCTTTAAAAGTCCCTTCCAACTCAGAAGATTCTGTGATTATATGATTCTTCGTTTAGAACTGTGTGCTTTCATTTTTGCTGTCCTATTTGTATGAGATATATCTGTGAGGAACAGAAGAAGGGAGAAAGCATGAAAATGATAGAGTACATTTTATTTCATATTTAATGCTTCTGGAAGTAAATTGGAGATGGAAATTGTTCATGTAATGGATCTTAGCTACAGAAAACTATCTTCTTTTGGCAATAAGGTACTGTCTGTCTCAAGGGCTCACACACAAATCTTGACCTTTGAGCAGTTGCGTGTAGTGTCTTCTCTATCAAGCAAATTGATGCATAATGATCTGTCATAGGTACTCACACATTATATCTTTCCTGTCAAAAGTGATAATCCATATTTTATATAGAAGATTTGATGGCAAACATTTTGTACTTCTGCTGCTTTTTCTTCCCACTGTCAGGCTTAATGAAGGAAAATCATGGATAGTTTTTAAATAATGTCAGCTTCTTATATCACATTACCATGTCTGCTTTGAGAGTAGCCTTCTGCAAGAATCACAACATAAGAGTGAGAGAGAGAAAGACATTTTCACGTAGTTAACTTTAAAAAGTCGTTTTTTTTAGGTCTTAATTTCAAAATCAATATGCTGCATACCTTTAAAGTCTTCTTGGAAAAAAACGTTCTATACTTAGTGAGCATAGTTAGTGTGTTCTGGTGGTAAAAACACTTCTCTTGAGGTTACTCTACAAAGTAACTAACTTAGAGATAGAGAATTAGCTTCTTATATTCTTATTGAAATTGTTTGCCCCAGCAGGGCCAAAGTTTGTTCTTTTCCTACCTGTTCAGCTCTACTGAGGGAAATATCCCCCATTCTGTATTCTATCAATGAAAAACGTAAATTTGAACTCTGATTTCTCAGATTGTAGGACTGGTCAGTGAATTCTCAGAGCATAGAGAAGTGCTTTTCCCATTCCTGGACTGTCTTTTTGCCAAAACTGAACAAAGCATAGAGGTATTTCCAAACTTCCCCTGACACCAGGCAAACTCACCTAGGCTAGCAGTTAGAGTGGCAGTTTTCAGCCTGTAAGCCATAGATTCATATGGGCTTCTGGTCTGCCTCCAAGGGATCCACAGAAGGGAGCCAACAAAAGCAAGCTCATCATTTGTATGAATTATTTATCAGTGTCTACTGATAAAAATAAATTCAAAACACTGAAATAGGTGATGAAAGTATGCCACATATATATTTACAGAAGTTTTACAGGCCTGAGGACAAGGCAGAGCAAAAAGACAACAGTATTTACACGTAAGATTTATAAATGTAAATGAGGTCTGGATTTCTCTTGCACACAAAATATACGTATAACCAGATGTCTCAAGTTGAAAGATGAAAGCTTACACTCAGAAAAGTGTCTGGGTTTTTCTTACAAAAGGAGGTAAAAAAACACAGACTTGAAGCTACTTAATGTTTAATTATCAAACTCTTATTTAAGAATGAAATAATGAGGTAAGAATTTGTACAGTACTGAAATATTCAAAACATTATTCTCTACCACTGAGAAGTAATTCACTGATGAACATCTGCTACTGAAAAGACAGTCTGCAATATTTCTCCCTTCTCTGCTACTTCTAAGCCCTCAAATAAGAACAGAACAGACTTGAGCAGTGAGGGTAATAAGTTTTCCTTTTGATGTCTGAAGATTTAGAACAATCCAATTGAAATAAAAATGTAATCCTACCTATGCTTCATGCTGGGATTGGAGCAGGGTAAATGCCATAGTTATGTCTGATCGTCAGGTTGTGATTGTTAGAGATGCTGGAGAGAACATTCCAGGGAAAGAAGGAGGGTGAGAAGGATGGTCCTTCTGTGTCCTTTTATTAGCACGAATTAGCATCAAATCTAACAAGGGCATATTCCTGCACAGCAGAACTCAATAAAATGTCACTTAGTCAGTGGAGGAAATGATAAACTAAATTGTTTTTCAGTCATCCAGCTAATAAAAGTAAATACAAATGAACATGAATACAAATGAATTCATTTGCTGAGCTGTATGTATACGAGGTTAATTGAAGAAACAGCAGAAAAGCCACTGAAAATAACTTGAAAAATAAATGTTCTCTAGGATGCTACTGTTCCATAGTATCTATTTCAAATATAATTTGCTCTTAGTCATTTCTGCAAGAAATGGGCACATCAGCTGAGATTCTCAGTTTTATAGAGATGAAATAATCACTGGAATGAAATGTTAAGTCATAAAAGACAGCTAAAAATGAAGCAGTCTGTAAGAGCTGTCATAGAGCAGGATGGTCCACCCTTCTGAGCACAGAGGAATCATTGTACCATGGTTATTTTGAAAGAAATTGTCTAACTTATTATTCTCTTCCCTCCCTTCCCTATTTTTTTAATGCTTGTCTCCTCAGTGCATCCTAACGTGAGCCAGGGTTGCCAAGGAGGGTGTGCTACATGTTCGGACTACAATGGATGCCTGTCATGTAAGCCCAGACTCTTTTTTGTTTTGGAGAGGATCGGCATGAAACAGATCGGAGTATGTCTTTCCTCATGTCCAAGTGGATACTATGGGACACGGTATCCTGACATTAACAAGTGTGCAAGTAAGTGCTGGATAAGGGGAAGCACACAGGTTTGTTTGAATGCTCTGTCTCCTTAGGAGACAAGACAACAGAGAAGCAGATGGACAGGCTGAGTCTTTTTCTGTTCAGTTCTTTTACAGTAATGCAATAGATATTAACCTGAGCAGGGAGTTAAGGTGAAAACCCACAAAACTGCCTAAAGCTCAGGGCTTCCAGCTCAGCATGAATGACCTGCCTGAGTGCTGAGAGATGGCCTCCTCTACACTTTCACATAGAACTAGAGCATTAGCAGGCCACAGGCACTGCTTTCCAGAGGCTGCTCAGCAAGTTGGAGTGGCAGTGGGGCTTAGGGAAAGTTGAGGGCCACTGAACCTTGGAGCTTGGGGTAGTTTAGCTCATTGGCCTTCCCCTTGAGACAGAGGAAATGATGGCTGGTAGCTCTCTGTGCAGATGTGTTTTGTTCTGGTCTGTTTATAGCTCATCTTGCATGCAATGTAGTCCTGTAAATGCGTGTACCAAAATGCAAGGTCTCAACCTGGTTTGGGGAGGTTACCTAATTCATGTTGCCTGCAGGCTGGGAAGCAGAGAACTACTCTATTCTAAAGAATTATCTTATTTACCATTTGGACAACATTTTGACCCCATTATGTATTTTGAACCATGAATGTACTGGTTTTGCAATATTCTTATCATTCCTTTTCTTTCCTTCCCTCCTGTGATCTTTGTTGTTGAGTTCAACTTTTAACCCCACAGGTGATATAAAAACATAAGTGTGACAGCCAAGACACTCTTCAGATTTTGCCTGGTACTAAAAGCTATTTAATGAAGAAACCCTAGAGTAAAATCTTGCAGAGTAACATGACACTGTGAAGAACTTGCTCAGTTTTTAGCAGTGTGTGGCCTCGCATATCAAACATGAGCTGTGTCATACACAAACTTTTGCTTAGTTATTTTAAAAGACCTGAGAACTGGGAAATATATTGTTTATGCTGATTTTAAGCAAACTCTAAATATTTTATTTCTCCTGGATGGATGGAGATAGATAGCGTGGAACTGGGCCCAGGACCTGTAGCTATATGCACTACAACTAGTGTGTTGTTATTCTGATGGACTGTGCTTTGTCTTTAGTTTGCATAAGTCTGCAAGAATACACGAAGCATGTGACCATCCAGCATCAGACCATCCTTATTAATTTCTGACTCACACTTGTTGTGGTCCTCAATGTATGTACAGGTCATAAGGGAGTCCTAAAAATAATTTGCTTCCTTTGAAGGCTTTAACATTGCTAGAACCTTTTAAAGTGATTTTACCTTGAATTCTATTGTATTTGAGTCTGTGGTGTTTCACAACAAAGAGCGTCAGTGTTGTGTTCTCTTTGCATTTCAGAATGTAAAGCTGATTGTGATACCTGCTTCACCAGAAACTTCTGCACAAAGTGTAAAAGTGGGTTTTACTTATACAGTGGAAAGTGCCTTGAAAAGTGCCCTGATGGGCTGGAAGCCAACAACCACACAATGGAGTGCACCAGTATTGGTAAGTCCAGCCCCACATAAAGGCCCAGCGCTACCTGGTTTGCTCATGGGGATGGGGGATCTGTGAAGGGCACGAGCTGCAAGATCAGTTAGAGCTCAGGGAAAGGACAGCTCAAATCCACCCAGGAAATATTCTGCATCACGAGGTACAACAAACTCACATCACTTCATAAAAATCAAGCTTGGTTGTGCCCCAAAATACAGCTCCAATGCTAAGGGCAGTTCTGCCTCAGGAAAAAAAAGCCCATTTCATCCTGCTGACTTGGCCTGCACTGAGGTAGAATGGCATCCACCTTTAGCTTGAACTGTTACAGTGTTGGCTGCATCACTACCGTCAAAGGTATAAAAATGTCAATGCAAGTCTTACATTATCTTAAAGTTTAAAATACTAACTGCTCTGGTTTTAGTCCTTTGTGCTATCTGTGCCTTTACAGCATGTGTGCACCAGCATTTTGAAGCTTATATTCCCAGAGAGGAGGGCTAGAAATTAAAATGATATTCATGCATAATCACCTGACTCTAGAAAGTGAGGATTAAAATCAGATGGCGAACAGCGTAGCGCTCTCTGTGAAGGAGTGAGATTGGCAGCACTGCTCTGGTGACTCATGGCTGCAGAAACGAGAGCTGCTTTTATATCTCTTCAAGCCTCTGACTCACAAGCTCCAATTCTTCAGGCCAGGGAGATTTTGGAGGTCAACACACCTAGCTGTCTGCTTCATCCCTCTGCCACCCCTGCAGCCGAAAGCAGGAAGAGTGATGTGTTTGCCTGCGGGCTGCTGCTATCCATGTCCCCCGCCATGAACACACTGAGGCTGCAGCAGGGCTCAGCTTATTTTGGTGCACTGGCTGTGAACCGTGGTGGCTGCGGGCTGCGAGCCACAGTGGGAGCAGTAACTTCTTCAGCCACCTGCAACCAGTGAGCGCTTAGGCACAGCCTGGCCATACTGGAAATCTCCTCCTCCACAGCATCATGCACATAACTCTCCCTGGCATAGCCCATTTGTCAGGGCAAGCAATCAGGAGTAAAAATAAATGTGCGCTGGTTCAGTGTTTTCTTTCTCAAGTAGCTATTAGTTCAGGTGGTAGTGACAATATTTACGGTTTTATTTTCTAGCAAAGACTTTCATCTTTGGAAGCAATTCAAGGGATAATTTTTGTTTCTTGGTGGCTGTTTCCAAGTGCTATAGCCTTAGCTGCTTGAACAATGAGTCAGTCTTTACTCAGAAAAGCCATTTAAAGTTATGGAGGAAAAACAGAACCTTTCTGTGCACGTGAAGGCCAATTATTTTAACAGGAGAGCTCCAGTGTAATGTTAAAAACAAGATTACCCAAATGACAGTTTACTGGAGGGAGGCTCAGAGATCGTCTGAGATAAGTTACATTTTTAAGTTTTGAAAAATTTTAAAGTAAATTCTGAATCTGGAAAAATGTTGACTTAGGAAATCCTCCCTATAGAGAGGTTTTTTCTTCTATAGAGAGAAGTTTTTTCTTCTTCAGTGGAGGCTTAGATTCTTAAGTAACACATGAGAAAGCAAATAATTACTACCTTTTATTAAGAGTAGGGTACTGAGGAGGTGGCACAGAAGTAGCATAGCTATTAAGACCACGTTTTGAAGCTCCAGGTTGCCCACATTTTTGTCTATACTTTTTGGGCAAGTGTCCAGTGGCATACCTTTGAGTTCCCAATATCACTGTAGTTTAGAAACTGCAACTTACACTTTTCTAAAAGGCTACAATCCCTCATTAGTACTAAATTTCCTCTGCTTTGCTAACTTACACCTTACATGTGTTCCAGATCTATCACTATTTAAGTTGAATGCCAAGCAAGAGATAACCAAAGATGCTTGGTTCCTAATGTAATGTTTCCATAACAGTTATTTCATTATAACTCTATCGATTTCCAAATTCAATACCTCAAAGACCAGCTGCAGCAGCTTGAAACAGTGATTTCCTTCTGCTCTCTCCTGTTTAATTCCACTAAAACCAAAAGGAGCTCTATCTCCACAACACCAAGGCAACGTAAGAAAAGATCCCAGTAACTGATTTCATTGAGACCAATTGTGTTTTTGCTGCCATGTATCAGGGACAGAATTACAAAATATCAGGTTCAAAATAGCATCTGACATAATTATTTGGCATTATTGTATGCAGTATACCTTCAGTAGTACAAATGTACTCAATTCACTGATTTAAATCTTGATTCATTTCATTTGTGTTTGCTAGCATTTAGCTGATGCAGAATAAGATGAATGTACCATATGCATAATGTATACAAAAATATACTGGTCAGGCTCAGCTTGTCCTATGTTTGTTGCAGTGCACTGTGAAGCTAGTGAGTGGAGTCCATGGAGCCCTTGCACAAAGAAAGGAAAAACATGTGGTTTCAAAAGAGGAAATGAAGTAAGGGTCAGAGAGATCATACAACATCCGTCAGCAAGGGGCAATCCTTGCCCAGCTACAAGCGAGAGCAGAAAATGTATGGTACAAAGAAAGAGATGTCAGAAGGAAGGAAAAGGTACCACGTTATCATCATCATAATTTGAGTTTTGTATTGTACTTGTTTAAATATTCGCATCTGAATTCTCAAGCCTCAATTGCTGGCTTCCCTAAAACTCCCAATGACATGACATTCATTGAGCTGGAGGGAACTGTGCACTTCCCTGGTGTAAATAAAGTCCTAATGCTTCTGAAAAAAATGCACTTTGTGTGATGTACACAGCGTGGGTAGGATGGGAAGATGCACTCTCAGTAAGTACTGCTGAAAGAACTGCATAAATGAGATGTTGCACATGCAGCAAAAAGGTCCATTATAAAACACGGCATGGTGAAAGGTTTTTGTTGAATATCAGGCAGTCAAATTTCATGGTTCAACCGTAAAATTCCTCTGAACTGGTTCCTATGTCAAGCTCCTATTCAGGTAAGCCTGTAACTCCTACTATTGCAGTGCTGTGACCTCTCTCACACCCTGACTTCTTTGTACTAGCTCTGGTTGAAAAATGTGGCATGATCTTGCTTTCTACTTGCAGAGTCCCAGTGTAGCAGAAAGACCATAACTCTCTGGCAAGCAAGGGAAACTCCACTTAACACCTCCAGGGACAAAACATCCACAACCTCTCTGGGCAGCCTGCTTCAGCACCTCACCACTCTCTCAGTAAAAAACTTTACCCTGACATCTAATCACAATGTCCCCTCCTTTAGTTTAAAACCATTCCCCCTTGTCTTATCATTATCTGCCCTTGTAAAAATTTGATTTCCCTCATGTTTATAAACTCTCTCTAAATATTGGAAGGCTGCAATGAGGTCTCCCCGCAGCCTTCTCTTCTCCAGGCTGAACAAGCCCATTTTCTTCATCCTGTCTTCATAGGAGAGGTGCTCCAGCCCTCGATCATTCCTGTGGCCCTCTTCTGGACCCTCTCCAAAAACTTCGCTTCTTTTCTGTGTTGGGGATGCAAGGTAGAGCAGTGTGTCTGCCTCAGGGGAGCAGCCAAGACAAGCTATGTACAGACTTCTTCCTGTTTAGACTATATATTCAATATGTCCATGAATATTATCGCTTTTGCTCCTGCACGGTGGCACAGCTTGAAGCACAAACCTGTTACTTCACTGAAACTGGAAGAAAAGAGTATTTTTTTCTACAATAGTTACAATACAATATGTCAGAGCTGAAAATATAGTTCTGAACTTCAATTTTGAGTCTAAAAACTGTTGGTTTTCTTTAAGGTGATAATGATGCCATGTATTTGTTTTTGGTAATTTGACAGCATTCTCAGATTGGATTTTTTCTCTTTGAGAATTGTCTGTATTTCATACGTACTTTAAATGAAACTCCTCACCTATTTTACTGTCAATCCTTATTTAACAGGATGTGAGCCAAGTCGAATTTGAAAAATACTGCACACCACAAGAGTTCCTTTAAAATCTTTATTTTTCCTGCAATGTGCATAAAACCATTATTCTTCTCTTTTGAGCAAGTCACAGAGTATATTCTAGTCTGTTTCACACTCAGTAGACAATTCCTTTGAACTTTATGCAGTCAGATGTAACCTACATTCCAACAACTATGTTCCAATACTGCTTATGCCTTTGGGATTTGCATGTGTATAGCTGAGAGGATTTTTTTAATGTTCTGAAAGACACCACTGTACAATCCTCTGTAATACTACCCACAAATGTCTGTCCAATTCATTTTTGTACACCTTCAAAGAGAGATGAGTTTATTTAAAATGTAATCCTTAATAAAACTGAGGAAATTCACACATGAAACATTAGGTTAAAATAGGTTGAAGGGATGCTTTAGGCTCAGAGTTTCCTTATGTTCCTACTGGGATAGGGAAATAAGGCTTTCCAACTTAATCTCTGGGCAACTTATCTTCCTTACTGCCACTGTCCCTTATTACTCCAAGAGAAATTTTTTGTTCCCCTGCAAACAAGAGAATGCTTGTACCAAAAGCTAAAGCAAGCTCTGTTCGTATGGCTAGCTAGTCCAGTCAATGAGATGAAGGGGAGTTAACAACAAAAACTCTTTTGGACAGGAAAGGGAAAGTAAATACATTTGGACTTACTGTTAAGAAATATTGAAAATGCTATTTGCATTGTACAACTTTACACTGCCACTTGGGGATTGCTTTGGAGACTAGCTTCCAGTGCATTGACTAAGTCTAGCAGCAGACCTAGCAAGAGCCAACAGTGCTGCAATCTGTCATCTGCAATCAAACAAGTTAGAAGACAAAGTTAGTTCAGTCAGTCTTTGCCATTTCCATGCTGACTATATGTCTGTGGCCGAGGGAGTAAGGGCAAAGACCACATCATGACGGGGTATGCTCGTCACAGATCCCTCAGTGACTTTGCTCAAGAAGTTGAAATCAGAGACAGGATGTTAGTCATTTCAGTTGCTGCTATCTCAGAGAGGCAAGTGCATATTTCTGGAATAGTTACACAGAACAAGATAAGACAAATGAAGATGGCTTTTTGTTTCCATCTGCTTGCTAGTATGCCATTAAAGCTGGTGTGATCCAGTATAACTCTTTTTTTTTTTTTTTTTTCCTTTCTCTGTCTAGTAAATTGAGTTTTACTGGGAGAAGAAGCTAGAGTTTTGAGTACATGTCTTCAGATGACTGTAGTATGCAGGAGTCCTATCAGGCATCCATTAAATATGCAAAACCACCTGTTAGCTAAAAACCCTAAGGCATTTGTCAAGATTTTACTTCAGCTGAAAAAAATGTAACTTTATTCTAACAAGGTTAATAGATAGGTCACAGTGACAATAATGCTTCCTATTAATTTCTATGATAACTGCAACCAATATAAAGAGCACAATAACACTACTTGATAGAAAAAATTATCTTAATATTATCAATATTATCAAATTCTCTCATAAAACCATGACAGCTACAAAAAGTTAATTTTCAGCATTATCACCACCATTGGCTATGCATTTTTGCAGCATGAACAAAATCCTGCACGCTGCACTTGTAAAAATCTGCACCAGTGGAGGTGACCCAATGTTTCACAGGTGCTGTGATGGTGTCATTGCTAGGAAAATGCTACCCACACAGTCCATCTTTCATTGGTCCAAGCTGATGGAATTCAGAAGGAGCCAAATCTGGGCTATACTGTGGGTATGATAAGACAGTCCAACCAAGACTGACAATTTGCTCCACAGCAAACTGGCTTGGGGCCTGACATTATATTGTTGCAAGAGGAAGGTTCTCTTCTTCTCTGGTCTGACTCAAAGTTCAAGTCTTCAACTTAGTCAGTGTTGCGATGCCGTGGTCGGAGTTGATGGTTTGTCCAGTTTCTAGGAAATCTGGAAGGATCACTACTTTCCTATCCTAAAAGACAGTGCTCATCACTTTACCCACTTAGGGCTGCATCTTGAGCTTTTTCTTTAATGGGAAATTCATGTGTTGTCACTTCATGTACTGTCATTTTGACTCCAGCTTATGGTGGTGATACCACATCTCATAAATGGTAGTGATGTGATTCAAGAAACTGGATCAGCCTCATATTGATTCAATAGATCCTGACAAACTTGCTTATGTTGTTCTTTCCGTTCTTGTGTGAGAATTCAAGGAGTCCACCTTGTGCAAACTTTATGATATTCCAGCATTGCCACCATCATTTCCAACACAAAGTTGCTGATCTTCAGCTCTGTATGCAGTTTCTTGTTGTAAACCAACAATCTGTGGATAAAGACATTCTTCATTTCATAGTCTGACAGCTGTGCATGACCATCCAAAACACGACTTGTCTTTAATGTCAGTGTTGCCACTGCTGAAACACATCACCCACTGCCTCGCTGTGTTCACATCCACCATTTGGTCTCCAGAAACATTCAGCAAGCATAAGTAAATGTCAGCCATTTTTTCTGCACAGAGGAATTCAATTCCACACCTTTGCTTCATATACATTTCCAGGACAGACACCATTCTGTCAGATTGCCCTTCTGCTGCCATCTGTCACACAGCAACAAAATGTAATGGAATATTGGTGGGAAGTTTCAGCTTTTACTGCCATAGCACCAGCATCTGCTTCTGATGTAATGGACCAACATAGTAACATAGGAGGCATTACTTTTGGAGCAACCCTGGTATTACACAATAAACTACTTAATTTGTATTCAGTTAACTTAAACTCACTGAGTTATCCACCCTAGTGTAAACACTCTGATGCCACATGGATTCATGTAACAAAGGAACACAGAAGGCGCCTTTAGTATCTCTAACAATAGCAACAAAATCTTCATTTAATGTCTTTTCAAGGTGCATCAGTTTCATTAATGGCCAGATGAGGTGTCCCAGGCAGCACAGAGAAAGAGAAAGAGAGCCTCTATTAAAATAAGAGAAAGCGTGTAAGTTGTATTACAATTTTAAGATGTACAGGGAAGTAGAGTAGAGAAGGAAGCCATTAGTAGAGTTTCACACTTTGCACGAGTTTTGAACCATGTCCCATAAAATCAAGGTTTTGTAATCTCTACAATACAAAGAAACCCCTTTGTACCCATTTACATAAATATGTGCCATAGCAATGTGTTTGTTCCTGCAGTAGTATCAATTTCTTCCTGAAAATTCTGGACTCTGGAGTAGTTGCTTACTCATTTTGTAGAATTTTTTTTTTCATACTGGACAATTTGAAGTTGATGCGCACTTGATTTTTACAACAAGGGTTTTGCCTTCTGAGAATTCATAAAAGGCATGACAAGATGGGAGTCGTCACTGAGCGCCTGCTAAAAATTAGTTGCCTATGTCTAAGAAGATCCTTGATGTATCATATCAAAGGTGGGATACTGGAATACTGCTCTTGGGGAGGGGGATTCATGTGCCATTAGGTGGATTCTAAAAAGAGCAAAATGATTTTTTTCTCCAGAGGGAGCTCCCTTTTCACAATGACTGCTAAGGACAGTCCAGGGTGAATGATGTGGATCTTACCTGCTAACTTCTTAAGCATAACTGCACGGGAAAATAAGATATTTCAATCACAGCTCATCCTGAAAGTCAGATCTTCTCTCCTTTGTATAGCTTGGTGGTATTTAAAACAAAAGGATTGGCGCATGTGAGCCAGAGAGACATCACAAGTGCACTGTTCTCTAGACTAACTGTGAGAGATGGGGTGTCCTGTGTGAAGGTCACTCGTGTGGTTGTGGTTAATGACCTTACTCCATGGTGGGTCACAGGACTTCTGAAGCTTCAAGATGAACACAAAGCTAATTACTGCATCCCTGTGTTTACATTCTGCATACGCCAGTGGGTCATAACTCTGGCCTTTGCAAGCCTGACTTACTATAATTGAGGAATTGAGTTCGATTGTTTATTTTCTGTTTGTTTCTGCCAAGAGGACCTCTCATTTCCTTTCCTCGCAGGGGTTTTGACTCTTTAACTTTAACACATTTCCAGCCCCCTACACCAGGGCTGTTGCGACTGGGAATTCCTTAGTTGCAACATCAAGGGAAATGGCTTTCTGGAAATACCTTGAGCAAGGCAGGACACGGACAGCACAAAGCTGACCACCACCATTGGCCTGCACAAATGGTCACCATTCAGAAAAGAGATCTCGGGAGAGAATGGTTAAGAAGGGAGAAAGAGGATCAGTATGAGTCAGAGAGATTTGTGAATCCAAAATAGCTAGTAAGCAAGTATGTACAGCTCAAGAATTCAAGGGCTGGAAAGGCAGGGAAAACCCATTTTAAAAGTTAGTCGAAGCACTTTCAAAATATAATTGAAGTTAGGCATTTTTGAATGTCATATTATGTAACTGCAAACTAAGACCTTAAAATCCAAACGGATTAATAGTAGTGTAGCATTTTGCTACAAGTGTGCTTACTTTGTGTTACGGTGAATACCAAATTCTTGCCGTACCTCCTAGTTCTGACAGACATACACATTGTGCAAGCAGGCAACACAAATTTGCTGCAAGTCTTTGCACATACAGTGCTATACAGTGTGACAGTCATCTCAAAGCAGAGAATGAAGTGGATGGTCAGCTCTTCCTGTGCAGTAAGTGAATCCATAAAAAAAGCTGACTTCATTCTTATAATAAAATGTAGATGATGCGGGAGCACTTCTCCCTAGATCACTAAACCAAATAAGGGATAGAAATCATCTCTTTTTCCCTTTCCAGTCTTCCCTTCTGGAGGTTCCCTGTGCTCCAGAAGTGGCTTGCAAACATCCTTTAGATGTCTGAGCTCTGTAGAAAAACACAACATCACTAATACCTCTCCCTCCACCCTTCCAAAGTGCCCATCCATTCAGCACCAAATTTTAAACATCTTTCTAGTATCTTCCCTCTTGAATAGAATTATCTGGGAAGGTGAAGTCCATAGCTGTGACTGTACTGCTAAGGAAAAGCATGCAAAGATGCACTCTCCTTGACTACAAGACCAAGGAGCATCTTTTGGTTTGCATCCAGACTATTTGGGACTATTCTCCTGCTTTGGCTGGTGGGGAGAGAAAGGGAGCTGGTGCAGGTAAGAGACTGAAACCAAACTAGCAGTCATGCAGTGCAGACACAAAAGGGCCTTCCTTTGTTGCACAGCTGTACTGTACTAATCCACAGCACCTTCGTATCTGGTGGCATCACTTTACTGTGTTCCATGGAGACGAAAATAGGAAACCATGCCTACTGTATTCTCCCAGCTGCAGGGCAGAGATCACATGCAAAAGAACAGAATATTTTTTTCTCTTACCCTACATCATTTCCTTAGTCTGCCTGCATGTCCTCATTTATCCCTTTTCTCCACTTCTCACAGCTAGTACTTCCAAAGCCTTGCCCTAACTTCTAGCACTGTAAGGAGCAGTGGGATTTATTTGTCATAGTTGGAAGAGGAAATCAGCCTCTTGCAGGCTGTGCGTCATGGCCACATATCTTGATAACTTTCTGTTCTCTACTCCCCAGCAGACCAGAGCAAGCTGTTTTCTTGTCCTTGGGCAACATTACCATAGAGTAAAGATGAAGAGAAGTGGCTACTGATAGCACAGCCCACTTGGCCCTTGTCATCTGGGATCTACAACTCCATTTTTGCCTGTATGACCTGGAAAGAAGAACAAATGCAAGAAAGCATTAGTTCTTACAAATCCATCAGATCTAGTACATCCATCAGATTTAGTCCAAGAATGCAAAATATTTGGTGTATGTGATCTACAGAGTAAATCTGGCAGTGGATGTTTCAAGTTTTAATGGTGACACAGAGAGCACTGTAAAATCATCTAAATCCTGAGCTGTGGAACACTTCCATGTATAGCAATACTGTTATAGCACAGCAAATTGTGAGACTAATGGCACTCATTCACTACTGTTTTAGCTGCCTAATTCTTTTAAGGGGCATTGTCCAAGACCCATCGAAATCCCATTGACTTCAGGGTACTTTGGATCTAGCTGTAGAGAAAAGATTTTTCAACATTCCTTTGTAACAAAGTGAAAACAAGCACTTTTTTGGCTGCTGCTTCTCCTCATCTTACTGAGTATTTGCCTGTTCTTCCCACCCAAGCAGCTCTGTTTGCTTTTCCCCACCCAGGTCTCTGCATCTCCAGCCTCCTCGTCTCTCTCAGCACATGCTCCCTCCTAGCTCTGACACCTGTTGTAGCCTTTAGGCTGCCACTTCCCAGCTCTCCTCCAGCCCCTTAACTCTGACAAAGAAAACATCTGCTGCCATAGCTTTTCATTATAAAGAGCCAAAGGAGCTTTGTATTGTTCCCAATGAGATAACATCCAGTGTTGTTATCAGAGACTGTAAAGATCAGGAAAGAGGTTGTGGGAATCTCCATCATGGAAGATTTTTAAGGAGGTTAGACAAACATCCATCAGAAACAGTCTAAGTATAGCAGTCCAGCCACAGAGTCCAGTAAAGAACTAGATAATGCTTTGATAAGCTTCCCTACATTTCTAAAATTACCACAACATTTCCATAAATTTTTTTCATGCCTATTGCCTTCTGTAAGACTTCCACAGACAGAAGACATACTGCACATTTGCACAGCACTATTTCAAGTATTGCTGTCTATTGACACATTCAATATAAAGTGTCCTTCTGTCTTTACCAAGCTCAGATTTTCATTTGGGCCTGAATGAGGACATTGAAACAAATTTTCTTCCATTTTGTTTAATTTAGGTATCCTCTCCTGGTGGTATGCCTGCCATGCTGCCATGCTCCTATTTGCACTCACCAACTATTCCTGTGTATATAGCTCAGTGGACTTAGAATCATAGAATCACGGAATGACTTGGGTTGGAATGGACCTCAATGATCACCAAACTCCAACCCCCCTGCCACAGGCAAGGCTGCTAACCTCCATATCTAATACTACAGCAGGCTGTCCAGGGGCCCATCCAACCTGGCCTTGAATACCTCCAGGGATATAGCATCCACAGCTTCTCTGGGCGGCCTGTTCCAGCACCTCACCACTCTCTTGTCACACTAATTCACTAGAGATGAAAGCTACCACCACTCTGTCAATGAACCTATACAAAATTTGATAGTAGACAAAGATGTGGTTCATCAGGGGAATATTGCTGTATTTAGTTTAAAAAAAAAAAAGAAGTTAATTCTAAGGACAGATGCAAACAAATATTTTTCACTTGTGTTTGTTAAAGTAATTTTTAAGTGGTAAGAAATTAATGAGAAGAAAGAAAGACATCAGTCATACATCAGTCATTTGTCATGCAAAATTTTGGTGGCCATGTTTTTAATGAAAAAAAAAAGGAAACCATTTCCAAAATTTTCAATATTTAGTTCCTTGAAACAAAAAATGGCTGTAAAAAGAATTAACCAGGGGTCCACAAGCTAAACATCTGCAGGCTAGTATGTAATTATTAACTCTGGGGATTTTTCTGGGGTTTACAAGCAAAATGACCCAGTGATGAAATTTTTTGAATTTTGAATCTAATCTAATCCTCCCCAATACCTATAGCAAACAGTAGCCCCAGCGTAAAGATTTACAACTACCGTTATGTCTCTGCTTTGTTCTTAAACATGTATTTACTTCTGCTCATTTGCTTTCTGAAATTCCCTCTCTCATTTGTCATCTGAAGAACTCCGTTTAAAAGGAAAACAGACTTGAGACATGAAACACAACTACATTCCTGAAACATGAGATGAACAACCTTTAATTCACGCAACCTTTCATTTACAGTAATGTTTAGTGCATGGCCCAGTCTCATTATGAACGATGCCTCTCCCTGTCATTAGCCTACAGAAAGGTCTGAAACACTTAAGTGTTTAAAGGAGCCCTGTTTTAGCCCCTGTATTCTCTCCTTTTCTCCCTCCCCCACTTTCCATATCCCTTTCTGACTGCTCTTGTTCTAAGTGCATGATATAAATGCTATACTTTGCAAACTGCACTTACTGTTGGCTTCAGGCTTCGAAGGACCCTTCTGAACACTTTTTATACAAACTCTTGCAAGGTCACAGTTGGAAAAATCTCAGCTGGTGGACTTGGATTCCATGAGCTAGTGACCATTTATAATTAATATTAATGAATGGCAGACGACAGATGTTTATTGCTTAAGTAGAAATGTGCATTGCTAAACCAGAAGGATTTTTTTGTTTAAATGCAGAGGAACTGACTTTATTTCTCATGTGGATGTGGGTGGTGGGAGGGAATGCCAGTAGGTGATCTGAACCCTGCTACCTTTAAGCATGAGCAAGGAAACAATACTCCATAAAGGACCCGAGCTCTCTGATTGACTGAAGCCTGTTGTTCAGTTCCTTAAAACGTTAGCTGTAAAAGTAAGGAGGAGTCTTTTCATCCATTTCATTGGCTTTAACTTGCACTAGTAATGGCTTTCATCTGTAGCTGTCAAAGCATTAAACATAATTAAGGAACCATTATCTTCGTTCTATAGTTGTGGAACATGAGGATGTCATAAAGACTCCATTATATAGATAAAAGTCCACCAGGAAGATGAAGAATCGCAATCCCAGCCACAGCCTATTTTATTTGTTAGATTTTTTTTTCCCCAGTGTTTTTAAAACAAACTAAAGCTATAATGGATGAATTACTGAAGTTTAAATCTGACATTGTGGAAGATGCAATATGGAGATGGAAGAATCTCTGTGAATCCCTCTGAATACTGTAGGGCTTATTCAGGTTTAAAGTTGATGGAACTTCTGTTTTCTAGCTGAAAGCAATGTACTCTTTCAGAGTACAAAAAATAACTTCCTGTGACATACGAGAATCCTGGGTAACATTTTCAAAAGTACATGAAAAGCTGTAAGTAATTTTTGAGAATTTATGGCTAAGGTTGGAGTGGGAGCTCTGGATTCTTTGTGCAGCGTGTTCTACTTCATTAATATCTTACTGTACTGTATGTTTACTGTTTCCTTGCCCCTGAGAATGCTACACATCTGTGTGACAGTCTATAAAGTGTTTCAGAATGTGCCATACCAGAGCCTTGCAAAATATTTTTTATTTCAGTGGCTACAGAGTTGGTCTTCAGTATTATAAGAAGAGTGCTTAAGGAGTTTATAGCAAAAGGAGGAGACAGTCAGATATTAGAAACAGTGAATTATTTCATTTTTCACTAATCTGAAAACTCTTAAAAGAGGCAGGAAAGTGTTTAACTGATTGGTTTTAAAGACAGGCATGAGCATAATAGTTGATTTGTGTATAAGATCTTCCTCAGATGGAGGCAAGAGATGGTTAGAAAGAGAGACCTTTGCTGGTCCCCACAGTCTCTGTTTTCAGAGTCCAGAGAAGGTCCTGACTTCTTGCCATACATCCTACTGAAGAAATGTCACTAGTGCTGCTTTCACTTCTGGTTCCCTAGAACCTTTTTGCAGCCCTGCAATATGGCTCTTATAACTGGCCCTATTTACAGGCTGCATACACCCCACGGGCACACTCAGAAGTGCAATGCCTAAGATTATTACAATTTTACCAGCAGTGCTGTAGCACTCCTAATTCATCCCCCGAGCACAAAAGAGAAAAAATAACACATGCTTGCAGCAAGTTCTGCTGGGCTGCCATTATCTCCTGCTGGCAGGAACTTGGAGCAGATCTCCTGGGGAGGTGGCTAAGGGTTGCAGACATTCCTTAGCACAGCCTGGTGCTCTGTGCCATGAGAGGCTGCTTTCTCTTCCCACTGGGGGCTTCATCTCCTCTAACCTTTGAGCTATCTAACCTCATTTGTTCCCCATCTAAATGGGATGGTGGTCAGTTTATAAAGTATACTAAATAAAATGAAGTCCAGTGATGCATCATCACATGCAATACTCATTCTTCACATTCCACTTGAAGCTACTCATAAAACCGGCTGCTAACTTCAGTGTGCAAAGCCTGTGTTACTACAAACAGCTTTAGATCCAGCATTCATTCTCAGAAGGATTTAAAAAGAATAAACTTATCACATTCTTGGAAAAAACAAGAAAAGACTAGAGAGACTGGATAAAATTTACATGGACAATTTCTTCTATCTGTGACACGTTTCAAACTGAGGATTTACGGGAAATATTAAAATAACTGCATTCAGTTTTGTTTTTTTTTTCATGCATGTCCTCCATGACCCCCGCAGAAATCTCTGAGTTTTGTTTTTAATGCACTTGAATTTTCCAAAGGAATGGAAAATGCCAAATTGTGGAACTCATCATATTTCCCAGAAAAATATTGATTTCAGTGAGGACCCAGGAGAAAGCAGGCAGGTTCTGAAACAACTTTGCTTTTGTGTTAGGTTTCTGCCCAGTATTCTCCCAGCTTGTCTGCTGGGCTGGCCCTTGGCAGTCCACCTGACAGGCTGACAAGGACTCAAGAGCCTGAGAACTTGAGATCCCTTTGATGAGAGCATCTTGGTCATCTGAGCTCTTCAAGCTTCATAGACCTCAATTCTGAATCCCTTTATCAAAAAAAATTTCCTGAGCCTTTTTCAGAGGCAGCTCAGGAATCTTGTTGTTTCCAATCCCCTTCTCCTCAAGCTGCTTTTTGCTTGCTGAAATGCCATTCTTCGAGTAGGTGAGAAAACCTCATAGAACCAAGTGGAAATGGCCAAAGTGAAATATCACGTCACTGTTGTTGAAAGGGGACTTTTGGATTTGCTGATTTGAGTGAAATTTAGAAACATGACCTGCCATTTTAATTGGGATGAAAATGTGTTTGGAAATACTGGCACTTCCTAGAGAGGGGAAGATCAATGTTCTGGCCAACAGAAATAGTACACAGACACTGGAGACATGAAACAAAAAGAAATGGTCATTTTTCAACGCCTTGCTTGTGAAAAGAACCCTTGAAAGCAAATTATTTGTTCATTTATACCAGAAAACAACCTTGGTGACCTTAGTGTGTTTAAGCAAGTACAACAGAGTCAAAACCAAGCCTCTGGCATATTCGAATAATGGCATCCTGGCTCTGGGCTGATGATTGTGCTGAGTGGATCCATCAGGAGCTGCCTCTCATGTGTATGTGAGCTACTGCTCCACTGGCTGATCAATCAGTCATGCTGGCCAGGATTACTGCGAAGTGTGCACAGGTTCCCATCCACCTGTCAGCACAGGCATCACCACAGGTGGGAAAGCAAACAAATGGAGTAGGGAGGAGACGGAACAAGTGAACCATGCAAAGCAGGGCCAGTGTTACATCCTGTTGACTCTCCATCTTCTTTCACCTTCCTGGGATGTTGGATAATTAAAGAACTGCCCTCAGATACTGCTCCAAAACGACACCTGGCACAGGACAGGTGATGGAAAGCCACCAGCCTTGAGAAGGAAAACTGCCCTTTGAGGTCTACCTACCTGGCACTGTTGTGCTTTACCCAACCTTCAAAGTGATGGAGTTACGTTTTTATATCTCTTAAGACATGTATTGTTCACACACGTTTGTGTTTGAACGCATACACACAATGATGACACTGAATGAAGGTCCAGTACTGAGTGAGGCAGGTCCTGGTGTTAGAAACAGTATTAGCAAATCCACTTTGGGATCACTAGCAGAGCCCAGTGTGTTCATGTAGGGAAAAAAGCATTCTGCATTGACTGTGTATGGATGCGTCCAAATATTGGATAATATGACTGTCTCCTGAACTAACAGGTTACATTAATGCAAATGGTTTACGGAAAGCCAAAGAAAAACGCCTCTCTTGTTTATCCCTCTCTTCAAAAAACTCCAAGTAGAAATTTGAATACTGAAGAATTCAGTATAAATATAATAAGTATAATTATTTGGATATTTTCTCCTTTTTACTATTGTACTAGAAAGAGTTCAAATGTCTGCTGAGGCACAAGCATCTGTCTCTTATCATGTATAACTTTTCTTGATTATTTCTAGAGAGGCAGACTAAACATGCGACTCTGACATAATGCAGCATCACATTTATATTTCTGGTTTGCTCAAAAGCCTTCACCAGCTGAAGTAAGTCTCTAAAAAGGACTATATTTATTACTTCAATGTGGGCTAGTAGGAGGGCATGGCTTGTTGGTATCTTTAAGGAATACAAGCTACTATAGATCTCTTTCAGTATCCTACAGCTACAATAGGGTAGGGTTTTCTGGTACCAATCACAACTATCTGCAGCCTTTCCATTGTCATCTGATTGCATTAGTCTTGAAAGAGAATTACACAGAGAATTTGGACACTCATCTACCATTTTGTAAATTTTAAAGAGCTGTGAAAACTTAATTCCATTCAGAAGTAACTCTCAAAAATCTCAATGCCAGCTCAGCATGAAGGTCGGAGGGAGAACACTGCATTCCTAAATACCAGCATGGTGTAGGTCACTTCTCATCCTGAACAACTGGAGTGTTTTTTGCTCAACTAAATAGCCACGAGTTTTCCTTCTTTGGAAACACTGTTGAACTTTTATAAGCTGTGGGATCTTATAAGATGAAAACTGCTATGTAATTATAAAATTGCTGTTGTTAGCACAACATTAGTGTTGATTAAAACAAGGCTGCTAACAAATTCCCTGAGTCCCAACAGGCAAGTGCAAAGGAAATAGATGCCTACAGGCTCTGTTTTGAACAGACTGCAATAAGTGCTTCCATAAACAGCAAACAGAACTCATTACAGAAATCTTCCTCCTCTGGTTGCTTTTTCAACTGGAGGATATTCTTGGATTTTCAGGCACTGGCAATGTCTTTTCTACAGCACAAGAAAGAGCTCCAACCCATTTCTGTTGCTAAGAAGTTGTCAGGAGCCAGTTATGTGAGGGACTTTCCATAAGCCTTGCTTGTGAGCTTGTGAGTGCAGCAGTGTCATTTCTCAAGCATCCCAAGAAAGAAACTACTTCCCATATACCTAAATGGGATATAATTCACTCTTCAACTGTTACAGCAACAAATTCTGATATCTTCTGCCTCGGCATCATTCACATGCTCAGAATCCTTCTTTTCCTGTCTGCTTGCTTTTTGAAATTGGTGTCGAACAGGTCTGACCTATTCCTATATTTAGTCACAATGTTCTCATTCCTACTAACATGCCCAACTCAGTGTTGTCCTTTCCTTGTAAGGACCCACAAGTACACATGAGTTTAGTAAGAATATTTTTCAAGTGAATGCAGTTTAGTGGTCCAGATCTTATTTTCAGATTTAGTGAAGATCAAGGACCCTAAATCTCCTGAAAGACTATTGTAGGTTTCAGGCTCTAATGTCACCTCCCATCTGCAACTAGAGAAGTATTTCTATTTTCTAGAGGAGACAAGGAAATAAGTTAGCCACAAGTCCACTTGTGCAGCTGTTCAACCATGTCAATATCATTTGAGGTATCTTGATGTATCTAAGATCTGTAGCTATCTGGAATGGTATGTGAAGGTCCGGTAGGCTGCTCTTATACAGCTCAGCAGCAGGATAATGTATATATGGCCAAATGAATTGCTTCTTAAATGCCTTTGAACCTTAGCTCCTATTAATTTTTTACTCAACTTTGCTTCAGCAATTGTTTCATCTTCAAGAGGAACAACTAAGGAGATGAAATACACTGAGCCTGGTAGTAAGTAGGTATTTCTGACACAGGTGACCCTCACTATTCTGTTCGTCTTCAGATCTGGTAACTATAAAAGTGGGCCAACATAACTAGGAAAGAAATGATCACTGATAAGAAAGTTATGTTGTTTAAACTTCATAGAGTCTTACCAGATGAATCAGTCACTAATGGCTTGTGAATGAAAGGACAATGTCCTCTGCCTCACTGGGCAGTTGTGGCTTTGGAGGCTTGTTATCTCAGCAAATAGTGTGAGTACATGCCATGGTTTGTGTTCCAGAAAAAAATATGTCACTTTTCATGCAAATGAGAGTGATCCATTTGCAAAATATGACATGACTGGATTACTGACACAAAATATGACATGACTGGATTACAGAGCTGTGCAAAGTGATGTAAGAGCCTGGTGAATGCTCCTCTTACTGGTATCTTCACTTGGCACAACTTCTTCCAGGTTGTCATGTTGTTGTTGTCCAGGTAGAGCAGTAAGGAAGGGGTAACAACCCTAACAAGGCTAACAAATGTCTCTGAGAAAGATGAGAATAGTTGGGATGGAGTGTGGTCATGAAGTGGGGGCACTTAGTCCTCACATTTTGCCTCTACACGGGAGCACTGAGGGGTCAGCTGAGGCTGTGAGGAGTGTGAAAGAACATTGTGGCACGTTGCAGCTGTGGCCTGTGGTCTCTTATTATAGCTCTTCAGCTGATTACAGTGTAGTGGGGAGGATTTGTGGTCCGTGGTGACAGGCACAGTGGAAGTACCAGAACCCTTCCAGACAGGAGCTCATTACGTATGTGCCTGCAATCCTAGCAGACACAGTTCTGTTTCTTGTCTTGCCCATTCTGCTCTCCCAGGATGAATTTCTTCATAGGAGTGATGTATCCCAAAGAAATACAATCATCCCCAGTGGATAACATCCTCACCCCTCTGGGATTTCCATGACACCTCTTCTATGACAACTCCCACTGGAGCAACGCAGTTTGCACAATCAACTTGCACTTATTCCTATGGTGGTTTGGGGTTTTTCTGTCTACGGAAAGGAGAAGTGAACAAATACAGTGCTCTGAGTTCCCTGTGGTAATTGCAACAAAATATAATAGGGTAAGACTAAGCATAAGACTAAAGAAGACAAAATCTGGAACCTGCACATCAGCAATCAGCTGCAATGATTTAGTATCTTCTAAATCCCGAGTTTTCCTAACCCATGATCAACTCTTGCTCTTTTTGCACCATAAGATAAAGCTATAGATCCAGTGGAAACTCCACATTTGGTGTGACAATGCAAGGACTTCTCTGAAACAGCCTAGTTTGCACATTTATAGATGTATTCCAGCATGGAGTATATACATGCAGATGGGCAGATTTCTGAGACTGTAGGCTATAAATTAGATTAACAAGAAGTGAGCACCTTTAAACTGATTTGACATGTAATTATATCATTCTCTGAATTAATTTCACCATCTGCACTTAATTTGAACTACTGCACTTCTCAGCCTTACAGCATGTCTGTAGGCTTATTTCAATATACAAAGCTGTCACTATTAGAAATAGCAAAGCATCTCCTATCTACAAGAAAACTGACAGAACTGACTATTTACTTCGGTACAGTTGGCAATGTAAAGTTTCCGTTTGAAAGAAGAGCTGTTTTTATGCCAGTTGTTTCACGGAGCTATTTGACTCTCATGAATTCACTTTTTCATGAGCAAAACATTTGCTTGGAAGTGTTTGACTACCTCCTATTTCAATAGACTTGTCCTCTTTTCTTTTTTTTTCTTTTTTTTTTTTTTTTTTTAATTATGTTTCAGAAGGGCTTATGGAATGCATAAAAAGAAAGAAATGATGTAGTGTCAGTGCATCACTATGAAAGAATTCCGTAACCCACGGGAAATGGCAATAATTCCAACGCAGTGCCTTTTTTTACATCCTCTTCCTGGCATACTGAAAAGAAAAAAGAAAAAAAAAAAAAAAAAGCATCGCATACACAGCGTAAATTATTAAAAAAAAAAAAAAAAGAAAAAAAAAAAGGCGTTCCAATGGCAAATAAAAGAGGCGGTAGGGAAAGGGCTTGCTGACTTCCTCAGGCACCCGTAGGGTGAGTAGGACCGGCCCGAGCCCGGCTTCCGAGTCCGCCGGCGGAGGCGCCGTGAGCGGCACCACAGCGCCCCCTCGCGGCCGCCTCCGGCCCTACAGCTCCCTCACGGGGAGGCTGTGACTTTTCCCCAGAATATTTTTTGCCTAGTTTATGTTCTTGCATCGCGCCTGTTTCATTGGTGAGTTTCAGCTTTATTCCTGCCTTTGCCTTGACTTCACCAAATGCAAAGAATTATGTGGACAAACTTGTAAATTGAGTAGCCCGTATCATTTTTGCACTTTTCATTTAGCCTAATGCCCAGATTTCCTAGCAATCTCTACCATTTCAGGAGTCCAGTTCAGTGTGCTGTAGCAAAGGATCAGGAACAAATTTCTGGGAAGAAGATAACATGTATGTGAGCAAGGAGAGAGATGCATACAGGAATTTGTCTCTAGCTACACCCCAGTGCCAGCAGATGGCATAACAAAATTAAACTGCTTGTAGAATCTTCCTTTGGGTCCAAACTGAGCAGGATAAAATGAAGTAATATTATACTGTCATGAAAACTCCCACTTCTAAAAATACTAGTGAAAGGAGCTAAACAACCAGTTTGGGCAAAGGTGACCTTTCAGTGCTTTATTGCATTACCAGAACAGATCAGATCTAGAAGACAGTTGCATTCACAAACAGCAACAATATGGAGATGTTGGTATAAAACCACGCAAAAAAATAAAAATAAAAAAATAATAATAAAAAAAATTTAATTGCACAGCTGACTCTGAGCAGAAGTATCACTTTAAATACTTTAAATAAATAAATTTTCCTCATTTTATATAATAAAATATCAGTATGATTAAAACAGAAACAGTGAAATCATGCCTAGATGAGTTTAGCTTCATGTTAAGTCTTCCTCGGAACTTGCAGATATGTAGCCATGTGTATTCTTAGTATATTCACATATGTATATAAAAATACATACATTTTGATCCATGACAGAAAGGGAAGCCATTAAATATTTTTCCAACATGCTTAAATTGTGGCTAAGAAATCACAGCTGAAGCTGCTTTGGCCAGTCACTTAATGAACAATGTTAAACGCTGAATGGCTGGACAGTTTCCATTCAAAAAAACATTTCAACTTGGGCCAGCTATATTTACAAACCACTGGAATGAAATGCCATACTGTAATTTATGCATTATTAAGAGACAGTGTTACAGCTGGGTATGATGCACGCTCATTCTGACTGGAACTCTCCCAGATGTGGTTAGCACTCCCTGAGCCTGGCACACCCATTCCGCAGGTCTGCCATGCTCGCTCCGTCATATCTTAGGTGGCATTGTCAAATTCAGAGAGGGATTCTGCATGTATGTGGGATCATCTCTGATTAGTTACTAAAAAACTGAGGGGCCATTTTGCATATAAAGCAACATGAACAATTCAGATGTTTGTCTGTACTTGACTCAATAAGTGTGAAATAGAATTTCCCATGCTCTCCTATCTCAGTATTGGTCAGGAAGCTGTAAAATTAGACTGTATAGCTACACAGTAAGAAGAGGATACAGCATATCCTCACATCTTAGCCTTGCTCCTTGCTTTCTGCCTTTTCTTCATCACCTCTGAACCTCTTTCCCTTTTTCCAACCTATCTTGGATTGATTGAGTGCCTCTACTCTGCCTGACCTTGGATGGTCATCAGTTTTCAGCGAAGCCACTATACTGCACCTACTTCCCCACTGTGTCTTACTCCTGCAGAGACCGCAGGAGTGCCAAAAAATCCCAGCTCTGATTTTGGGATGGGAATAGTTCTCAATATTCAGCATTGGCAAAGTTCTGAGTATTCAGCATTCTCAACCACAAGAACTACTGTCAAGTTTTTGTAACTTCCCCAGTATCTGTGGGAAATCTGGGTTATATCTGCTGATATTTAAAAACAAGAAGTGTTTTTGACATAGAATAAAATGATAGATTATTTGGAGTAGTACTGTAGTTTATGAGGTCTATAAAGTTATATCAGTCAATAGCTAGTGTTACCTGGCTTAGAAGCATAGAATGAATCATAGAATGGCTTGGGTTGGAAGGGACTAAGGGATCAAGTTCCAGCTTGCCACAGGCAGGGTTGTCAGCTGCTATATCAAGTACCAAGTAAGACTGCCCAGGGTCCCATCCAACTTGGCCTTAAACACCTCCAGGAATAAGACATCTACAATCTTTCTGGGCAATCCATTCCAGCACCTCGCCAGTCTCTCAGTAAGAAAGCCCACAGAAGTTCCCATTTGTGTTTTGGTGGAGTACATGGAGCTGTGCCCCTGGCTGGGGGAGAGAGAAGTACATTTATATTGGTTCTAAAACACTGATTGTCTCCAGGGAACTTTCAGCTCTTTGTTTAGAGCCAGAGTGATGGGAGGTACTAATCCAGTGTACTAATTTAGTAGGTTGATGAAGAGTTGGACACTCCCAGACACTGGTACTAGTGTCCAGCTCCTAATGGGAGGTGCTAATCCAGGGCAAGTTTTACAGGCTGTGGCAAAGCAGGGGAGTTAGAAATTGCAGCCTGAGCAAGTCTTCTAATGTGTCATCATTTTTATTTCAGGAAATAAAAATAGGGAGGAAAAAAGAAAAAAGTCCAACAAAGACGAAAGTAAGGAGTCAAAACAGGAAAGCAAAGGGCGAGCAGCCCGAAGACAAAACCGAGAGCAGAGGGAAAACAACAACAAAACGCAGCCGAAGAAACGAAAAGCCCCCAGTAAAGAACAGAACCTGGCACCTGTCGACACTGCACATTAACAGCCTTCCATGATTGTTTAAGTCTTATGATGCTGCTATCTCTACCAGATCGCCCTGATAGGTGTTCCAACCGTTCAGGCCGCAAATGGACAATGCTACCAGTTACTATTAAACTTTAAACAACATTCCAAATACTTCCTATATTCTCCAAGCAAACATAGTTTATTAAAGAGATTGAGATGAGCCAAGAAAAAGTCTAATAATGGGATACTTTAGAACTGTTATATTATATGCTTCCATGCATCTGTAAAAGGCAATTAAGAAATTTTGTATATATTAATAATAGGGTATAAAATATAGCAATATAATAATGAACGACATTCAGATGAACAATGTTCTTTTTCTTTGTAAAATATTTTTCAAGTTATTGTTTAAGTATGAGGCAAGAGATATGTCTAAATCAAAGATGCAAATCGTATCCCTTCATATATTGTACATAACTATTATGAGAAGGAGGAAAACACTTCTGATTTCTGAAGAGCCAGGAGGAACCAAGGGTTTTATAACCTCTGGTGGAGCAGAGTGGTATTGCCTGTGGTTCCCTGGTCCGCGCTCCAAATGTGGATGAGAGACCACAGGGGAAAGCCTGCAGAGCTTCAAAAGCTGAGGGAAGAGAAGCAGAAATGTCTGCAGCTTTGAAGACTGAATCCCTGAGGCAGAAAATGATGGTGCTGAGCTTGAATAGCACTCTTATCTGTGGGACAACAGAATGTTTTCTGGTCTAAACAGTGGTACAGTGTGTGCTGTTTTATGCTTTTTATACCTATGTGTAACTTAAGTCTACATTTCAAATCTTCTGGTGAATGACAAATCGTATTTGTAGGAGACAATGTTGAGTTAATAAAAAACAGAGAAATAGACCACGTAACTGTGTTTCTCACAGTGATGCTGTCTCCTTTTCTGCTGGGGGAGGGGAAAATTTAGAAGCTTCACAGAGAGAAAAAGAAAACTTCAGCCGCAATGTGCACAGTATAATCACAACTTCAAGCATATTGATGAATAGAATTTGCCAACTTTTGTCTAATTTTGCTTAAATTCTTTTCCCAGTTCTTCTGTCTGACACAGAAGAAGTGAAAATGTTCATTGCTCACGGAGCAAGCAAAACCCCATGGTAATGTTCCTGCTAGGGTGACACTCAAACAAGGTACAGGCTGCGCTACATGCTGTCTCTCTGCTTAGAAATGGATTTACTCTTTACAGAAAAACACTGAGGGGCCAACTGATCACATTTACTTAGTTACCATGCTTTTCCCAAGGGTAGTTTTCACAGGAGTAATAGCTTGCCTAGTGTGCCCTGTGGTCTAGAAAATGCAGCAGGCAAGCCTTCCTTGCCAGTTCTCTAATGATTCTGACTATACAGTCTATTTTGGACTTCAAAAAAGACTCAATCAATGACTCTTCAGTGACTTTTGGAGGGAGATACTAATTGTTCAACCAGTGATGCAGTATTGTTTCTTACATTTTGCTTTATAAGAACTTTGTCTCTTAAATATACACGTGTAGATGTAGTATTTTGATAACAAGGTTGTTGAAGGCTCTCACAGCTTGGCTGTATCTTTCATGAGAACTAGTCAAAACTTTGTGTGACTAGACCCAGACTGTTTTCATGTTATATATTTGCTGGCTGAATCTAAAGGTTGACAATGCACAACATACAATGATGTCTGTAAGAATAAGAGAAAAGTGGGGCATGTTGAATGCCTGTGAGAGGCACCCAACAGTGGGAAACTTGAGCGGAGGTGGCTCCCTGCAGGTTCCCAGCTCCATCAAGTAACTTACCTACATCCTCCTTCACAGTGAGCTAGTCTCCATCTCATACTGCTGACCCTAGCAGCAGCAATCTTCCTGCACTTGCATTTTCCCATTCTCTCAGTAGCATCAGCTGAGGAGAAGCTGGTGTCAGAGAAGCAGAGGGCACAGAAGTTGTGCTCAGCACTAAGTAACCAGAGAATGTTGAAAGGAGGCAGAGAGAGGAAAGGGCAAATCCTGTTTCTGCCAGGCTCAGATATTGCCACGGAAGGCTGAGTTGCAGGCAGCAGTTTTGTGCTGAGAGGGGTTGACATCACAGCAGGAAGAAGCGTTCAGTGTTTCAAACCCTCTTTGGCAGCTGCAATTACCAATCTGCCTGGGGTGCTGGTGGAATATTAAGTTGCTCGGGAAGAATTTGCTACTCAATTTACTTCTTCCAGGGACAGGCTGACGGCCAGGTAAACTATCCCTAGCTGGATCCGTCAAACAAGACCAGCTGCTGGACAACATGGATAACTTGAACCCAAGAAAGCTTCGTCTGCAACTATTAGAAATGTTCAGCAGGATGATGTCTTTTTCCTGCTGTAATTAAATATGGGAGTTAGATGACATGGGGACTTCAGATGGAAGAATGGTTTCTGAATAAAGGTATGAGCAAAACCTATACAAATAATTCAGAGGAGAGTTAAGTAGAGGAAAAAAAGCAAAATAAGGGAGCTAAACCAAGAATGTCAGTGATCTCAGTTACTCTCTGTTACATCATTTGGAGTCAATGAAGGAATGCCATTTATCTGGCAAAGACAGATGGAAGACTGGAAAAGCAGTATTAAGAGCAACAGATTGAAGGAAAAAAGAGAGTGAAAGGAAAAGAAGTTAAGACAAATGTGAGTTTTGTTATATACTCCCATATAAACCTTTATTACAAACTCTGGTGCATCTTCCCTTCTTACACAAGTGGTAGTGAAAAAGATGGTTTGTCTTACCAAGAACAGGGCTTGGAATACTATAACATTTCAGCCAGGATAAAAGTGTAAAAGGAACCTGGCTTGTGCTTGTAATAATTTATAGCATGAGTACCTGAAAAAACATGATACAACTTTTCCTGGAAATGATCAAGGAAGCTGCTGTCATGTTGTTCACTCCCACACCGGACAGTGTTTGATAATATTTCCTGTAGCCATGGTGAAGCACTAAAAAGTATGTCCAACTCATCTGGGCAACTAAAAATTTCTCCAGTCCTGGCACCTAATGAAGACTACACTGATTGTATGTGAATTACTCCCAAGAAACTGAGGAATAATACAAACCTTTGTAGGCCAAATATATCACAATGATACTTATTGTCCACCAAGCAATAAGTATGTAAAAATCAGCAGTCAATGAGCTTACATGCAAACTGAGTAAGAGATAAGGTGAAGGGGAGTCGCTGGAAGCTACTGGAGAAAGGCTAACTACAAATAGATATTACAAATGGCTGTGACTAAATTTGTGTGAAACAATTGTTTCCTGGTTGAAAAGTGCTCAGAATCTTAAGATTTTGATTACTTAACATTTCCAACTTAAAGTAATTCCCACAGAAGGATTGTGAATACAACTTTCTCAGTTGGCCAAACTGTTGGCCAAATTCACTGTGTGCTAATTTTTAAAGAACAGTTCTGGAATAAAATACCTAATATCAGTTACAATCAATAGAAAAAAAAAAAAAAACCACAAAACAAATGAGGTGCTATTATCTCATTAAAGCAAGTCAGGGTACTATAAACAGTAGCAAAAAGACAGAAAATGTCAAAAAAACAACAGTTACGGTCCAGTCTCCAGGTCTCACCAAGTTATGCCTAGTTCTCTCACCTGGATGCATGTTAGTATAATCCTGAATAAGGGACTGTAGTGGTAAGACATGAGAAACAATTTGAGCTCTGTACTGTTGAACCCTTCAATGGAATCGTTGCAGCAGCTTTATTCTGAGCCACCTCCACAGCAGAACTATCAGGCTTATCAACACGCTGAATGAGAGATCCTCCACTTAGCTGGGTTTTGCTGCATGCAGTAGCAGAAGGACCTATCAGCAGGATGGGACCAACCAGCCCTCACCATGAAAGTCTTGTGTCATACCCTTTACCATCTGACTCCGGATATTTGTGGTTGTGATACTGATGGGAAAGCAGCACATGAATATTGTTATTAATTCAGAAGTATTCCTCTATTGACCTCATGAGTCACTGTCATTTCCTTTTTTTGTTTCTGTGGCTTTAGGCCCTGAAACTTACTGAAGGCTCAACTTCATGATGCAGCGTGAATGTACAATGTCTTTTGTATTCAATTGCTATGCATTGTTATTTCCAAGGTCAGCACTGGTTTTCATAGTTTGTGTGAATTTACATCAATTCTAGCAATAAATCTGCATAGCATGACACACTAGCTTATTACAGGAATTACTTTTTACAGTGAAATTATGCAAGTAGCTGTTAAAGCTGCAGTTTCAGACTAGCTTAGATTCAACAGGAAGGGCTTGGGTGGAAGTGTCAGATTTTCAGCTTTGTTGTCTTAGCACAGTGCTCATACATTAAAGATCTCACACTCTTACATAACCAGTGTACCTCCTCTAATAAATGAGAAGGGAGAACTGACTTCAACAAACAAGGTGAAGGCTGAGTTCAATGAATTCTTTGCTCCAGCCTTCATTAGCAGTCAGGCTTCCTGTGCCTCTGACATCCCTGAACTTCTGACCCCTATTGGTCAGGGGACCAATATCTCTTCCCCTGTGAACTCGGAGCAAGTCCAACATCACCTCTGAATGCATACAAGCCTATGGGGCCAGATGACACATATCCCAGCATTCAGAAGAAACTGGTTGATGTGGTTACCAAGCTGCTCTCCATCATATTTGAAATATTGTGGCTGTTAGGTGAAGTCTCTGGTGACTGGAAAAAGAAAAATACCCCTCTCACATTCAAGAAAGGAAGAAAGACAGACCCAGAGAACTACAGGCTGGTGAGCTTCACCTCTGTGCCTGGAAAGATCATGGAGTAGATCCTCCTGGAAGAGATGTTGAGGCACGTGCAAGATGAAGAGGTGATCCAAGATAGCCAGGATGGCTTCACTAAGGGCAGAACATTCCTGATCAATCTGGTAGCTTTCTATGACAGTGATGACATCTGTGGACAAAGGAGTCTACCTGGACTTGTGCAGGACTTTGAGATGGTCCCACACATCGTTATCTCTAAACTGGAGAGATATGGATTTGAAGGCTGGACTATTGGGTAGTTGCAGTTGGTGTTACAGCTGAAAAGATTATCATGGTAAAAATGGGAAAAGAAACAAACAGGGAAGGAATGCTCACCTGTAGCTGAAGATCTAGGTTCATAGAAAGACTCCACAGATGAGGGACCTCCAGTGCCAGTCAGTCCTTAAATGGGGTCTAAGAGAGGTGCAGCCAGGCTCCACCTCTTCTGGTCACACAGGTGAATTGTCTTCACCTGTGTTCCCAGGGCTGACTCAATGCTTGCCTCAGATGATCAATCAGTGGTTCAGACCGTGACTTAACAGATCCCATACATAGGTGGATAAAGAATTGGTTGGATAGTTGTATATAGCTATAGGGTTGGTGTCAACGGCTCTATGTCCAAGTGGAGGCTCATCACAAGTCGTGTTTCCCAGGGGCCCATCTTGGGACTGGTGCTCTTCAACATCTTGATCAATGATATAAGCAGTGGGACTGAGTGTATCCTCAGCAAGTCTGCTGATAATACCAAGCTGAATGTTGCAGTTGACATAATAGAAGGAAGGGATGCCATCCAGAGGCACATGGACATGCTCAAAAAGTGGACCTATGAGAACCTAATGAAGTTCAAGCCAGAAAGAAGTTCAAGCAAGAAAGACAGAGAGCTGTTGGAGAGGATCCAGAGAAGAGCCACGAAGATGATCAGGGAACTGGAGCACCTCCCCTATGAAGACAGGGTGAGGGAGCTGGGCTGTGGGGTGACCTCATTGCAGCCTTTCAGTACCTAAAGGGAGCCTACAAACAGGAGGGTAATCAACTCTTTGAAAGGGTAGATAAAAGCAGGACAAGGGGAAATGGTTTTAAGTTGAGGGAGGGAAGATTTAGGCTCGATGTCAGGAGGAAGCTCTTTACAGAGAGAGTGGTGAGGTGCTGGAACAGGCTGCCCAGAGAGGTTGTGGATGCCCCATCCCTGGAGGTGTTCAAGGCCAGATTGGATGGGGCCCTGGTCTAGTATTAAATGTGGAGGTTGGTGGCCCTGCCTGTGGCAGGGGGGTTGGAGATTCATGATCCTTGAGGTCACTTCTCTTCCTGGCCATTCTGTGATTCTGTGATGTTAGGATGAAAGTTTTTTACTCAGAGGGTGGTGGGTTAATTAAATAGAGAATATGTGGATGCCCCATCTATGGAGTTGATCAAGGCTGGGTTGGATGAGTCCTTGGGTAGCTTGATCTAGTGGATCCATGGCAAGGGGGTAGGAACTATGTGGTCTTTAATGTCCTTCCAATTTAAGCCATTCTATGACTCTATGATTCTATAATTCAAATGTACTTAGCAGTTATACAGTTCCAATTTACTCTCTCACTCAACCTCTTGTTAAAAGTGGTAAAAGTGGATTAGATCTTTCCTACAATTTTGTGATAAATTGTTATCACCTAAATAGATGTTAAGTAAGTATGTTTGTTCACCATTGCAATAACCTATCTGTCACTTACATCTTTCTTTCTTACCTTAGCTACAATATTCCTGGTGGATTTAGGTTTGCTTTTTCTGCTCCAGAATGCTAATTACATTTGCCATTAAGAAGCAAGAGTACACATTGATTTGTTTGGCATATAGATTTCTGGTTTTAAATGCTTGTTGATACTGTTCTATAGAGTATCTCAATATATTAATAACATCCATATCAATCTCTCACAATCAAAATGGTCATTCAATTTCTTAAAAGAAAGCTCTCTTTAGAAGTCTAGTTGGAAGAGCATCTTGATTGAGTAACATTTACTAACCATTTTTTTTAGATATAAACCTGTCTGAGAATGATGATGCGCAATAAAGCAGACCTTTAAGGATTTTCAAAATTGGCCATTTGGTATTCCTTTTTAGAATGTACTAAGTATTTCCTAGGAGTTGCCTAAAATGTATTTCAATTTCTTGTGGCTTCAATTTCCAACTCAGCATTACCATGCTCAATCTGGTCTGTTCATGGGAAGGTTAATAACAAGTACAGAACTTTCTGCCTTGATTTCCTGATACCCTCAGAAGCCTGCAATTGCATTGTGCTCACAGCTGTGAGCTAAATTACATTTAACTCAATACACCCTATAGAACCATGGAATCATAGAAGGGTTTGAGTTGGAAGAGACCTTTAAGATCACGTAGTTCCAACCCCCTGCTATAGGCAGGGACACCACCCACTGGATCAGGTTGTTCAGAGTACCATCCATGTTGGCCTTCAGTGCTTCCAGAAAGGGGTATTTACAACTTCATTGGGCAACCTGTTCCCATGTCTCACCGCCCTCACAGAAAAGAATTTCTTCCTAATATCCAGTCTAAATCTACTCTCCTCCAGCATAAAACCATCTCCCCTCATCTTGTCACTATCTGCCCTTATAAAAAATCACACTCCAGCTTTCCTGCAGGCCCCCTTCAGGTACTGGAAGGCCACTATAAGGTCTCCTCAGGACCTTCTCTTCTCCAGGCTCTCAGGTTCTCTTCTCCCAGCTCTCTCAGCCTACCTTTAGAGAGGAGGTGCTCCAGCCCTCTGACCATCATGGTCCTCCTCTGGACCTGCTCCAGCAACTTCATGTCCGTCTTATTTTGGGAGAGCCAGAACTGGAGACAGTACTCTAGGTGGGGTCTCATGAGAGCAGAATAAACTGGCAGAATCACCTCCCTCAGCCTGCTGGTCACACTTTTCTTGATGCAACCCAGGATATGGTTGGCCTTTTGGGCTGCAAGCACACACTTCTGGCTCACATTGAATCCCTGACAGTCTTTAACCATTCTCCTTTCTGACTGGCTTTCCTTCAGCTGCATGCACACACCTTCAGGTTTCCCTGTCTCCAACTGAATTTTGGAAGCTCAAGTCATTGAAGTTACACAGAGTGGTATCACATTCACCTCTAGTTTTATCTCTTCCTTGTGTCCTCTCCACTCTCCTAATAAGTGCCCCCTTCTTCTTCCCTGTTCTTCTTCTACACTACCACCAATCCCTTCCTTCTTTTCTCTTGGTTAATGTCACTGGCAAATCTGCTAGTCAAATGGCAGTGCTCTCTTTGTATTTGATTTCCAGACTTTTCACTCTCTTCAAATCTCTCACATACTTTACTTCAGCTGTTTCATCTTATGTAGGCTGGAAAGTAAAGTTAAAACAGTTTCAATACCAGACTCCCTTTTAATGAAGGAGTCTGAGTCTGGGGACAGGGGAGTAGACTAAAAATCCTCTCTTGGATGAAATTTCCACCACAACTTTCTCAGTAATAAGTACTGTGGAAGCAGAAGAACATTTGCAGGCACCACAAAAATAGGACGCAATAAAACAGGAAAGGAAGGGAGAAGAGTAGTGAGCTGGTCTGTCAGCTTCAAAAGAGTGATGTGAACAACATTCATCTAGCTATAGCTATTTTTTTTCTCTTTTCCCTGTTGTGTAATGAGATACAGGACAAGGAAAAATGATCCCAGAATGAAACTACCAGATTTCTATTTATTTAATTTTTGATTCATCAATAAGAGGGAACTAGAGAAAAGACAAGTTAAGGCAGATATGGGAACAGGAAGATGAGTAAGAAGTTGTAAAACATACTGTCATAATTTAATATATGCATGAAATAATCTCTACTGATTTGTGGCCAGCATACCTATCGCTGAGCTGGTTAATAAAGTTCTACGGTTGTTTGGGGCAACCTGTATAGCAACCACCACCTTGCACTAGTGAGACAGGTATTCTTCCAGAGAAAGAGATGAAAGAAATGCTTTTGTAATTTATTTTTGTGGGTATATCTAAAGAACAGGAGGGCAGTTCCTCTTTCTACCCCATACTACAGCACAAAATACATGGTTTTTTGGATGATTCGTTCCTTATAAATGCTATCAGTGTACTTCATACTTCCCTAAAATAAGCTTCTAGGAAAAAGGAAAGATGAATGAAATTTCACAGGTAACACAGCCTGTTCAAGGGTATTTCTTTTCTTATGATATTGTTTAATTGTAAATTGTAAATTGTAATATTGTTTTATTCTGATGTCAAAGTTGAACAGTGGTGCAAACTTTGAAAAACATCTTACAGCGAAAGCGTAATTCAAAATGATAAAGAGAAGTTTACCTCAGTGACATTTTGTCCATAAAAGAAGCCTCCAGTGAGTAAATAACAGCAAATCTGTCATGCTGCTACTAATAATTCTATCCTTTGCAACAGGGTTTATAGTTTCATACAGCTGGAGAGGACTAAAAATGGGTAAACTGCCTCTAGATGACACTGATGAACATCACTGCATGACTGCTACTTATTGGAAAAGCAATGTCCTAAACAATGGTCATCCTACCATCTATTTTTCCTCACTATTCTGCTAACTGGTGGAAGAACATCAGATTTTTCAATGCTCCTGGACAAGGAGCATTCACTCACCCTGCTTTTAAAGCAGATTTCTTGAACAGTGGCAGATGTGCACGGTTCTGCCACTTTTTGTGACAGACTCCGTATCAAATGTCCTGCTGCTACGCTATTCATTAACAGTACCTGAGATATTACTGCTCTTCCAGCCTCTCCCTTCCACTGGAGAGTGACGTTGGCAGTTCCAAGCATGCAATGAACATCTCGTTTTTCAAGATTCTTGTTACACCTTTCTAAATTACATTCTACCCACCGGCCCCTATCCCAGATACTTTCTGTCTAGTAGATGGACCATAAGTAGGATAGTTAATTCATGCTGCTGACTGCATGCCTTGGAAGGCCCATATGCACATGTATGTGCGTTAGGATCAGAGAAGGAAGGACTGGGGAAGAACTTGGTTTTCAGTCACACTCCTCTAAAAAAAGGTGAGATGCCATTACAGTTTTAGACATTTTTAAAGCCTGAGAGGGAACCTTTACATGTATTAATCTCCCTTAGTCATCCCTGAAACGAATCCCAAGAGCCCAGCCTGATCTCTTGGACTGCAGGCATGGCCCATTTCTATGTTTGTAATATACCACACTGTTTCTGTACCACCTTCTCCCCACTGATGCTCAACTCATTTCCTAATGGGGTCTGTACGAACTTACATTCTTCTTCAATGTTAATGAAGTAGCTTGCATTACTGTTAATAAATAGTGAGGATTGAGCCACACTCCATTCTCTATCCAGACAAAACCCTTTTGGAGCAGCTTTTGGTGATAGCTCTCCAGATGATCTGAAGTACAAGCACATATCCTACTCTACAGGGGTTCCTTTGCCTTACTGGCATTTTCTGAGCTTCAGTAGTGCAACAAATGATGTAATTACCATTTCTCATGTGTAGTTTCTTTTCACATTCTGTTTCCTATGACCCTACATTTGAAATGTCTAGTGCATTACTGAAGTCTAGACATACTGTGCTTGCTCCTTAGAGGGAAGGAGAAGAACAATCAAGCATTCCCAAGTTAGTGGAAATTCCCTTGAGAAATCATTTTCTTGTTTTGATTTGTTTTGCTCTGTTATACAAGACAGAAATGTCAATATAAAATAATTTCTTAAGCACATTAACCCTGAGACTTGCATTTTCAAGATTAATCCCTGGGGAAAGAAAAGCCTGGTAAATTAAAAGTATTTGAAAGTCAGCTGGGCAGCTTAAGCTGATATTCTCATACGCCATTAGGGGGCCACCTTAATATAAGATCTTAATGAAGCTTTTAGAAAGACTTAGAAGTTTTATTCAGGCAAAGAACACTTGTTCAGGGATAAGTAAGAATTCTTTGCAATTTTCTCATGGGTCCTACAGAATCCTAGGAGCATTTTCATACATTAGGAAATGCAGATCCACTGCAGTTCAGTTACCATCAGTGGGTGGTTAAAAAGCACAATCCCTGCATTGTACCTAAGCTGTAATTAAAGTGGTATCAACTATTTTTCAATATAGAAAGTTTTGTCTTCTGACTACAAGAATAAGTAAGTCATTGGTCAGGAATGTTGGATAGTCATAGTTTCAGGCCTATCAATCCTGCTTAGTGTGTTTTGTAACCAGCTTTTACTGAAATATTACTTCATAAAAACGTCACACTAATAGCATCACGGATCATATTTTGTATTACTAAAAGCTAGAGCTGCAGAAGCATCTTCATCATCCTTCAGCTACCTCCCTTTCTGGGAAAGCAATAACTGCCACAGTTTCAAAAATGGTTGACAGTATCATGAGGAATTTCAATATTAATTTGAAAATGGGATGTTCTTTGCAAGCTATACACAAGCATCTAGGCAGTGACTTATTTAGAGGATACACTGACAGCATTGCACGATTTCTTTAATAGCTTTTAACTTGATTTTTTTAAATTCAGTGATACAGATCCGCAGTTAAGGTTTCATTGCATGTTATTTTCATGTAAACAATAATGATGACTTATCTATATAAAGCTGTCAGCACAACTTCTGCTGCCTTGTGTGAGATCTGCTGCCAGGCCATGAAAAAAGTGCTTGGGACACTTCCTTGGCGTTTGGCTGGTCTGATGCACCAGGCAGTCTCTTTGCTCAGTGAAGCACAAGAAGGAATCTCTGACAAGTCTTCAGCAAAGTCTGAGAAGATTCCCATGGAAAGAAGCAACAAGAGGAAATTTCTGCTAGGCCAGAGAATCATAGAATCACTTAGGTTGGAAAAGACCTTAAAAATCATCGAGTCCAACCATGACATAACCATACCATCCTAACAACCCTCCACTAAATCATGTCCCTGAGCAGAAGGTCAGATAGAAGGGTTACATGCTTCAGGTATGTAACAGTGGTCTTTCAGCAAGCACAAGTTAAAGAAATGATGTTATACTTTTCAACTACAGAAAGGGATATCTGGATGAGGCATTAAAAACAGTATTTTATGACAAAAGGAGGGAGCCAGTGGAAGCAATACCATAAGGAAACTGTGGAGCCTCTGACAATGAACTTCAGCAAACACAAGTTAGAAAAACAGTTATTAAACACCAGAGCATTAGAAGAGAGGGATGGACTACGTTGATCTCCTAGAATTTTCTCTTGCCGTCTTTTGGTATGATTTCCTGCATCTGATTGTATCTATGAAGCAGATTGCAGATATATACAGCAATGCCAGTGAGGCTGAAATGGATATGACCATGAATGGGACTCAGTTGGAGGACAGCTGAAGGAAACAGAGCTATGGAGCTTTTTACATGTCTAAATCTCACTTCTCTATTTTCTGTATACTGAACAATAACACCCAGTGAGGGCAGAGAGAAAAGAAAACTGCAACACATGATGAACACCCTGAAAAATCTAGATAGATAAAACTAAAATATCACTTCTATCCCAACTGTAGCCAGTTTATAATTTTGCCTTTTCTCAGAATGTGCAATGCTTGCACTCCTCGCTCCCATTTTCATGCATTCAGACAAAAATACCCACAGTTCTTCTTATTCTTTTTCAAACAAAACTTAAGTCTCTCTGTTTCTCAGTGACTCAAATGAAGAGCAAAGCCTCCAAATTCAGAAGAAAAATACAAAACATAAACTCTATGATCTCCTTTTTTACAGGAACAAAACTTGTACTGTCATGTTATCTATCTGCCAGCTAGCTGTGCCAGCACCTTTCCAGCTTGCTGGCCAGTTTAAACCTGACTTTAAAAAAAATATATCCTAAAAAATTAGGTTTATTCAAGGTATACACTTGATAGAGAGGTCTTGGCTTGTCAGCCAGCACACACAGAGCTCCAGAGCTGTCTGCAAGAGGTGGAAAAAGAGAAGGGCTGGGGCCAGAAGACCTGAATTCAAAGAAAATTGGCTGCTTATTTTGTCTGCTCATGGAGAGAATAGTTCTACCTTCCAAACTTAAAATTTGTAATTTCTAAAGGGATCAGTGATACCTGTCAGCAGCCAAAGTTGCAGCTTTACACTGCACCTGAAAGATACAGCCTGGAAGAGCAGAGCCCTCTCTGATATATCCATGCGGCCACTCCCAGACAGTGACAGGATAGATTTGTAGGACCCTTTTAACAACCATGTCAGCCACACACATACCAAAATTTAGTCCAGCTCAGGCAAATCTTCTCTAGCACAGACAGTTCAAGCATTGCTGCTTGCTCCAGTAAGTGTAAAGTGTAAAGAGGGAGCACAGTCATCACTGCCCTACTGACTCCCGAGGAAATCTACTCCTGTGCCCAGCACTTGGCAGAGGGATGGCAATGTAGAGGCAGCCTCCCTGGTTGTTCTCTAGGCAGACGGATGACATTTTAAGAACTGTTGATTCTGTCATCTTAAGGTACACACATACATTATGTCTACAATTAAAGAAAAAGAAGGATTCTTCTGGATTTCTCAAAAGTCTTAGGCATAGTTTAGAAGACCACCTCCTTCCTCCCAGTCACAGGTGTCTCTTCCCAATGCCGGAATAATTTACCTACTCAGCATAACCAGCACAAGAAAAGTAGCAGCACTGAGGAATCAGCGATTAAAGGAGTCAAAGGCAACAAAACAAGAGCCTAGTTACAGGCTTCAAGGGTGTGCTTCTCACAACTTACTGCGAAGGCTGACAGGTGTTGGCAATCTACAGTGTGAGTCTGAGGCAATGGAGCTGAGGGATGGACGTGTTAATGCATCTGAGCAATTGCTGACTTCTCACACACTGAATAGATTACAACCTCTCTAGCACAACAAACTTCCCAGTAATACACCTCCTGCCAAAAGACATTTCTTTACATCATGACTGAAAAATATGAACTACAGGAGAGACCCAGCATCCCAGATCAATACTTACCAGCTTTCCAGCTGGAAGAACCATAATGAAAGAATGAAGCTACGTAAAAAACAGATGGAATAGAAAATTTGGTGAGGACGGTATGTTAGTAAAACATACTTTACCCGGAACTTAGTTGCTCCTTGCACTGGATCATGTTTTTCCTTGCAAGTTTCTATTTCAGGAAGGAAAAGAAAAAAGTCTTCTTGCTTTTGTTTTGGCCCTACGCTTCCAGTATATTTCAGACTCTTTTGACAATCAACTTCAGCCTGAAATTCAGAGCTAGGATGCGAGTGAGTCATGTCAAATGAAGACTGCTCTCCATATATTCTGACTCACTGCACATTTGAATTTCCAAATTGAAGTTTTTTGCACCCTCTGCCATCTTAGGTAATGTAGCAAATGATTTAGACGTACTGTTTTCACTCACATTTTCTATCGAAGCTTGAGAGATATTACAACCAATGAGGAGACTTCTTACTAACTTGCGTGTTGCAGTGTTGAGATTATCTGAACAATATTTTCTTTTTAAATTCAATGACATATTAATAACACATACGAAACACAAGACTTATGAAGATCTAGGCCTGATCTGACAATTAAAAATAATATGGAACAAATGCATATTTCAAATCTGTATATCCTCAGTTCTAATTTAGAGGGTCTGCTTTGTGGCAGAAACTTTCAAAATTGCTTTTGTCTTTTTCACTCTATTTTCCAAGATTCTACACAGACACAATGATCAAGAGCAGGATTTCCAGCTGCACGCGAAGGAGAGTCAAATGCAGCCCCAAAGGTCACTAGGAATGATTTCTACTTATTTTCATTGGCTCTAGAAAAGCCTGTGACTGCTGTTTGTCAGTCAGAGTGCTGCTGTACAGTTTTCTGCATTCCAGTTCCAAGTAGGGCCTTCACCCCCTCCCAAGGTGTTTGAAGAACATCCCAATGAGAGTTTGTCTAACCTGGCAGTGTCTTGCTTGGCAGCTGGGTAACAAGAAGCATTGCAGTGACTTGGCTGGCTCACAGCACGATACCTCCATAACCAACAGAGAGCCAAGCAAAGCTATCCTTATGTGGGAAAACTGTGAACCATTGATTCAGGGGTTGCTAATTGAAGATCTGAGATTCAGAAGGGCCTAACACTATCATTTTCCTCATTCTTGTTTTGTGGGCTCATGATAATAGCTTAATTATGGTTTTAATTCTCAAAATATATCGATTATTGTTCTTCAGTGCAAGGGATAGACAAATAATGATTTCTCTGTTACAAGTCCAGCAGAAAACAATGCTTCTTGTTTATGACAGGGACTGGATAATTTATTTGCACGCAGGAGGTGGTTTGTTCCACTGAAAATACCCTTCAGCCTTTAATCTGCTTTTGTTCTGAAATAACACAGTATATTACAACTATCATTATATTACAATAAGCCTTCAATTATTGAGTGAATGAATTTAATCAAACAGGAGCATGGTTCATATATAGATGCAATTACCTGTTAAGTTCTGGCTACCAGTTGTTAACAATGCTGTCTTTCACTGCATCATGAGAAATGGTATTTCCTCATTTAAACATGCTCAATTATCAGTAAGGGTGCCATTGTTAAGTAATATCCTATTATTCTATTACGGTGTTATTCCACAGCACTGCCCACAGACAGACAGACAGCAGAAAGATGGCAGCTTTGGCATTCCTTATTTATGTTGTACAGTCCCCTCATTGGCATCACACACAGGAATTTCTATACATAGCTCATTATACATGAAAAAAAGGTCACAAGGGTAAGCTAACCTGATGCAATTCTTCAACAACTGCCATCAGGATAAAAATGCTTTTGCAGCTTTGAATACTTTGGCAGCTGACAGCCCTGCTAGCAGCAGCCTCTCTTTTGTTCACAGCTACCCTGAAGACCTTTGGCTTCTCTCAGCGCATGCCTAATTGTCACAGGCAAGCATGATTCCTGCTAAGAAACACCAGTCTCAGCTGCTTACCTGAGCTTATCAGGCTGTGGCCCATCAGTCATGGTGAGAGCACCATGACTGTTCTAGTTCTGAGATAAAGGATGAGGTTTGGTCTGAGATGAACTTGCCCATTTCTCAGTGTTTACACAGGGTAGGTGTCTAAACTCCTGTTACTGTTGTCAGGTGAGTACAGACAGTACAGACAGTGGACCCTGAAGAATGACTCAACTATCCAAGTAGAGATGACCAGGGATATTTTACATTGCCTATCATACTCAGTGCAACTTCCAGAGAGGGCATGGATCTGCTGTAAGGCCCATGTCATACCAGTGGCAATGCATACCTCCTACTTTATCTCTGAAACATCATTAGATGTCACAGTAATTGCTTCGGATCTTTGGTGTCCACCTTAGAGTAAGCTGATTTGACCCAGAGACTCTTTTGACTATCCTGATTAAGAACTGAGGGCAGCTGCCTGAAGCATAGAGTGCCATTTGAGATGCCCTGAGGTTCATGTCTGGTGTCTAGTTACTGCACAGGGATGTGGGTATCCCAAAGGCCGTGTTATATCTGCCAGCCCCAAGTTTATGTCTCAGAAACTCCACAGCATCTCAAGGGGCATGAGACACCTGTTCATATGAACCTAAAGACTAGTTACATCTCCACAGACTTAAGTGGCTAACTAGAAATCTATAGAAACCACCATATAAAGGCTGAATTGTTTTTGAGGCTCAGATTGAATCTTACCCAGTGTGACTTAGCTTTGATTTACTTCCTTCTGGTTTAAGAGATTATACAAACACAGTGATAGGTACTCAACTGAGACCATCAGCTCTTAAGCTGCCATAACTGAACTGTCTGTATGAATTAGTCTAAAGTGAGATGACAATTTTAAATGTACTTAAAATAAAACTCACACCCTATCTACACTACTCAGTCTAACCATCATCCCAGGTTCCTCTCCAATATGAACTTACATGTTTTCCATACAGATTTTGACTGCTACTGCATTTTAACTGTGTGATCAGCTAAAGAATGTTCCCGTATAAATGTCTTGCTCTTTATAAAGCTGGCTTTCTCATAGCCTTGTTTTAGACAGCTTTCTACCCCATTGCTGACGACAATAGTATTCAAAATACACTACCATAGAATTTGGGCTACTAAAGATGCAGTAATTCTTCAGTGAATCAAAGAGGAAAGAAGATAGATAACAGTCCCTGTACTGAAGGATGTGACCTGATGATATCAAGTAAAAGTATGAAGTGAGAAATCATATCTTTGCCAAACTTTTCAGCAGAAATATCCAGCTTTCACACTCAGTCAGTAATCCCAAACTGCCCACCCCATCTGTCCAGATATCCCAAGCCCCAACTATTCCTCTGCAGAGTTGGCAAACCTTCTCTTGCAGAGAAACATCTCTTCCTCATACTATTATTTTACTAGTATCTGAAACAAAAGTAATGAGTTATAATAAGCTAGGTAATGCAAACAATTGCTCAATTAACACAATTAGTCAACATAAAATCAAGTTGAACCAAACTCACACGTGCTAATTTACCTCAACCTTTACGGAACATGAAATCAGAATGCTGAGCTAGAGCACCACAGTAATTTCGCCACAGAACACAGAGCAAGATGCATCTATGACTGTATATGAGGATGCACAAAACTGTGTACATTGCTTAAAAACATATGGATAGCTTTCGTGCTATGGAAATGCAAGTAAAAGTGCATTTAATCTACTAATTCATATTATAAAGCTCTTCAAGCCTTATGACATTACAATCCTATTCCACTTTCTTTCACTATCCCATTGTATTTGCTCTAACTGAGTCTTGGATGAAATCATAGGAAACAATTTGTACAACCCAGTGTTGCTTCACTCAAGGAGTTATATTCTTACAACAGCAATGAATACAATTCATACACACTGGAACAACACAGCTGCAGCATACTGCTTGACATGAATTATGAGGATGGCTTTGAGTGCTCAAGTAAATCGATGTCATAAATTTAGCTCTGGTATAAATCTAGGAATTTATACGGGGAAGGAGGCAACAAAGTCATCTTGTTGTTCACCTGCTCTGTGTTTTAAAGGCTATGCATTATTCAATGCTGATGTAAGCACCCCAAAGTCTGCTAAACTCCATGGAACTGCACTCAGCTAAGCTAGCTGAGAATGTGTCCCTATGGCACTATCCAATATGCAGCCAAGTCAGCAGTGCCAAATGGTGACACAAAAATGAGACATGCAAAATCAGATTTGTCAGAGATTGTTTCAAAGTTATTGGAAAACTTGTAGCTTTTGTCTGAATTTAAAGAACCCCATCACAACTTCCTTGGAGAAAGAATGACAGCAGTGGCAGAAGTGACCATCGTACATCTGAAAGAATTAACTGACAGCAGAAGAACAAATTCTGGAGAGGAACAGAGGCCAGAACTGAGCTCATATTAACATCTTATTCTAAACCAGGTGGAATAGTGAACTGAGGCTCCTCATCTGTTTGCAATATCAGCCCCTCACGGCCTTTGATGGCACTGCCATAAGTCAAGAAACAGGAACAACCTTACTTCATTGCTCTTTACCCCAGCATTTAATGCTCCACATAGTTAGAACTCTTTTTAATATGCAGTTCATGTGAGAACTTAGAATAAAATAACACAATACCTAATCTGCTTACCTGAACATTTTGAAAGAATACATATTCTCCCATATTAATGATACGTGCAAACATCAAAAGCTTTTCAGGATTAAGAAATCAGATCTAAAACCTCCAATCTAATATTCCAGATGCACCAAATATAAATCTAATTCACACATCAGGAAGCTCTCCCATGGGACTTTTATCTCCCTTTACTTTCAATAATAACCAGTAATTATGAACTGATGGGAAGAAGTCCAGCTCCCAGGTGTAGTAACTTCCAGGGCAACATTACCACAAACTGAACAAATGAATTTTTTCTTGATATTGCATCAACCAAACTGAAGAGAAAAAATGCTGTAAAGGAAATCCAAGCAGTTACAAGCTCAAGCATACATAGTAAAGTATAAATGTAAGTAACCACAACTGAGGAACAACAGCTTTCCTCAGAGCATTCCCTGATGATGCTTTGGAGCCTGGAGAGGATGATGATGTCAGCAGAATACTACCATTTTGTTCTTTCCATCTTCAAAGGATTCTAACTAACAAACCCAAATGAGGCTCCCATGAGACAGGTAAATGTTAAAATCCATCTTACAGAAAGCTAGATTTACTTTTGATTTGGGAAAACTCATGCCAGAGCAGAGATTAGAAAGCTGTACCCTCTGAAGTCTGAGTCCCAAAGGCACAGTAATGATTTTGTGAACTTTTCCTCTCAGCATTCTGCTTTCTGCTTACCGTCTTCCTTTGGGTCCAGAGAGCAGTATGGCATTGTTGTAGCTAATTTTTGTCGTTCTTTGAAACCCACAAAATTGACTCAGACTCTATCAGAACGATTAGGACCACTAGAACTAACATGATGAGCAGGAAGTGGCTGACATTAAGGCACTAAGCAGACAGCGTGAAAGGGCATTGCACTCTGAGCTGCAGAAAATGCATTCCTTCACTTGAGATTGCAAATCATTTATTTTCTGCTGAAGTACCTCTTCCGGATAAATGGTGCTAGTGGGGGAGCCTGCTCATGATATATTTTAAACTTATTTGTCAGAGACTTCAACCAGAATGTCATTTTGTCCTTCTCCTCCCCTGGCAAAGATCCACACAAGGTTTAAAAACACTCCCTTGCTTTCAGATCATTTCTTGTCCTCTTTTGTAGGAAGGAGAGGACATAGAAATCTTTGTATGTGGCCTGTACCAGTGTAACTTGCTGCTTGCAAGGCAGCAGCAGTGAATTACACAGATATCCACTGGGCAATCTACCCTGCTGGATTGAATGAGGCTACTTACAAGCACAAATAAGAGACTGGTGTAAGTACTGTGTTGGAGCTGTGTGGGTATCAGAATGATGAGCCTTTAACTTTATTCTTTTTTAATATCAAAATAGCGTTTTTGCATCCCGTAAGCACTGAGGATGCCTCAAATTCTCAATTAAATCCTGTCAGCTCAGAGTTCATGCCATTAAGAAAGGAATGGTTTTGTACTCATTTACTCTGCAATCCAGGAGTTTGCTCAGTGCATTAGCTGGACTGGGAGAGAAATACCTGTATTCAACCAACACTGTTTTGAAGAGCACAGTTTCCCTACAGTTAACATATACCATCTAGTGATACAAAGGGAAACTGCAATTTCTATTTCATTATTCCTTAAATGAAAGATGATGATCACTACATCACATTTGTGATATTTTGCTTTCTTTCCATTAAAATAAAATGTAGGCATAATAGTGCTAGCTCTAGTAGATTTTCATCAAAATCTAGTGACTCCATCCAGTTTGCAAGAAGATATGATTTGTGAAAATGTATTATCATAGCACAAACTCAACTTCAACTACAGTTAAAATACAGTCTGCCTTATAGCTAAATAAATATTCATTAAAAAGATGTAAAACACAGGGGACAAAATTAAAAAATCTAGAACTTAACCTGCTCACTTTTTAAAAACTTCATTATCATGAGGATCATGTTTTTCTAATATACTATTTCTACTATATTCTCTTTTAGTGGGAAGGAAGTTAAAAAGAAAGAGATTTTAGAGGCCTAGAGTCTAGAACACAAGATTTACTACTGGAAAAATCACAGAAACACAGAATCACAGAATTGATTGAGGGTTTTGCATATCTCCAGAGAAGGAGACTTCACTGCTTCTCTGGGCAGCCTGTTCCAGTGCTCTGTCACCCTCACAGGAAAGTTTTTCCTCATATTCATAAGGGAAATTTCCATGTTCCAGTTTATGTCCTTATTCTGTTGCTGGGCACCAACAAAAAGACCTTGGCCCCATCCATGTGACTCCCATCCTTTAGATTTTCATAAGTTTTGGTAAGACTTTCCCTTAGTCTTCTACTCCCCAGACTGAACAGTCCCGGGTGTCTTAGCCTCTCCTCATAAGAGAGATGCTCCAGGCCCCTCACTGTCTTTGTGGCCCTCTCCTGGATGCCCTCTAGGAGATCCCCGTCTTTCTTGAAATGGGGAGCCCAGAACTAGATGCAGTACTCCAGATGTGGCCTCACCTGGGCAGAGCAGAGTGAAAGGAGCACATCTGATGATCTACAGCCTTTTTAATGCACTCCAGGAAAACCTTGGTCTTCTTAGCCACAAGGGTACACAGCTGGCTCATGGCCAACCGGTTGTCTACTAGGACAGCCAGGTTTTTCTCTGCAGAGCTCCTTTCCAGCAGGCCAGTCCCTAACCTTTACTGATGCATGTGGTTATTCTTCCCCAGGTTTGGGACTCTGACTTGTCCCTGCCAAACCTCATCAGGTTCTTCTCTGCTCAACTCTCCAAACTGTCCAGGTCTCACTGAATGGCAGCACATACTGTCAAGAAACTTACGAAATCTGTCCATTCAGGTCAGTGATAAAGATGTTGAAGTAGGTTTTCATCCTGGAAAACTGCTGTAAGGAAAAGAAAGGCTTTAAGTACACTATATTATAACACAGTAGCTGGGGCTTTTTGTTGTTTTTATTTTTTTTTCCTTCTGCTTCTCTGCTTTGCCATATGGATGATTTCAATTCAACAGCAACATACACTGTGATATGATTGTGACAGATGGGGTTATGGAAAAAGTCAACGTTTACTTACTGGTGGAAGAACATTTTACCTTTCCTGCCAACTGGGGTAATAAAGTAAGTTTGTGTGTGTGCTGTGTGGAATTTTTTACTGCCTCTAAACGAAAGCAAAACAATACAGACTTCTCCCTGTGAGTTCACAGATAGAATGGGTACAGGTCCAGTGAGAGTCACAGGTTAGGAGAAATGAGAAAAATAACTTACCCTCATCTCCTCTTTTCACACTTCTCCTCCTCAGCATCATTCAATTTTATGTTTTAGAGAAAAATGGGATTGTTCCCATGACTAAACAGCACAATCCTTCCAAAACTGTTAAATAACAGTCTATTTGGCAGACATCGCTACATATCTAAATCATGTAAGAAAAATACAGAAAATATATGAGGTACAGAATTTGATACATCAATTCAAGCCTTAGCATTTTATTCAGAATCTACAAATAGACTAGAAAGCAGCTTAGCTACAGTACAGCAAGACTGGTAAGTGAAGACTGCTGACACACCTCAATAGTTTCCAACCGGTCAAATTGAAAACCAAGTTGTAAGACCAAGCTTTTGGAGGGCCACTGATCACCTCACAGCCAGCCAGGCCTCGCACTTCACCAAAACAACTACACTTTCGGGGAGCTGATGCAGAGTTACATTTGTCTCAGTGATCGTCATACTGGTCCATCATACTGCTGTGACAGTGCTCACCAGTGACTGCTCCTGAGAGCCAGTGCTGCCAGGTACAGGGACAGGGACCAATGGCCTGACATTAGCTGCGCAGCACAGGACCAGCTGCCAGGCCACTTGGTACTTCAAACGCCTGCAGCATCAGGGACAAGCTTGTGTCGAGTACTGTAGAAACAACATATCTAATTTCTAAAAAGAAAGAATTTTGGAGATTTTCCATATCTCACCCAGCCCTCTGTGATGGTAACAACATATCACTTTAATGAAAATGTTAGAGGTGCGTGGGGGGAGCTCTGCAACAGCTTAGAGGATAGGAACACAGTGAGCTATAAGCAATAGGGTTTCATGGAACAAATGTGTCATCAAAACACTGTCAGGATTTTTGCTTTTAATATGTTTTTGCTTTGGAACTCCTCAGCCCCTCCTCTGGCTGCCTGAACAGAGGAGCCAGGGGCGCACCTGCCACTCTAGTGTCATGTTGATGGCTTTACAGCTTCTCATTCTATACAGATGGGTTGCTGAAGTTATAGGTGTGAGGAAAAGGGGTAATGATTCCATACCCTATCTCATTTATGCCCCACCCCTGGAGGTTCTTAAGGCCAGGTTGGATGGGGCCTTAGGCAGCCTGATCTGGTAGGTGGCAAGGGGCTGGGACTGTGTGTGCTTTGAAGTCTCTTCCAACCCAAGCCATTGTGTGATTCTGTGATTCACATATTACCCACTCTTCTGCTGCCACGGTGACTTGGAAAAGCTTGGAGCTTCTCCAAAATCTGTTTTGATACAAACTCAAACCATGGCAGGAGACTGTTTTCTCCCATCTTTCCCCAGTTGTGTCACCTGCAGCAAGGGTTGAGCTCATCCTGCATGTCTGCAAAGGTTTACATAGTATCACACACATCTAAAGAAGCAGAAAAAAAAGTCTTCATAAATAGAAAGACTGAAACATGATTAATAGCTCTCAATTGTCAAAGCATCAGCAAAATATTAATGGTGGGGGTGCAGACTCTTGCTAAGGGAGGAGGTGTCCTCTCAGGACTTGTCTGGTGAATCTTCACTTTTCAAGCCACTGTGCACATTAATAATGTAGTGGCAAGCACCAGACACGAATTCCAGATTGACGACACTGTAGGCAAGGGTAACAAAGAGAAACAAAGGAGGGCACAGAGCTGCGAAGGAAGCAAAGGCAGAAAGAGTGGAGGCGCTTTCAGTTGCAAGAGAGAGGCAGAGCTAAGGCATGTTACAGAAACCACTGCAGAACCAGGGTAAATGTGCTGGTGCCACAGCAGCTAGTACAGAAAGAGATGTGCACACAACATGTGTTTGGACTGAAATAAAAGCTGGCAATGAGGGCTGATGTTATTGTAGGTACCGTTCTTCGGTCACCCACTACGGCACAACCTGATATTGCCTTTAACCATCTCTTCACGGAGAGTAAAATGAAATCCTGCTTTCACTACTGCACTTTCTCAGACGAACTAAACTGTCAGACTCTGAAACACAGGCGCGGATTTATTTATTACTAAGAACACCTTATCCAGGGCGCTTTATTTTCCTATGACCTCCGTTCGATGGGGACGCCGAACCCACAAAAGCTGCGGTGAGGTTGTGCTGCAGGCCCCGTCGCCATGGCAGCACCACGAGAGCGGGGTGTGGCGGCGCGGCGCCATGGCGTCACACACTCGCGCCCCCCCCAGCGGCGGAGCCGGTTGTGGCTCCTCCCGATCCGCGGCGTCACGGTGGCGCGGCCTCCCCCGCTCTGCTCCGCGCGTGACGTCGGCGCGTCCCGCGGAGGCGGCGGCAGGTGGCGGCGGAGCGGCGCGAGCCGGCTCGGCCCGGCGGGTGAGTCCCTGGAGCGGGTGAGAGGACCAGCGGCCGCGCTGACAGCGGGATCGGGGCCGGGGCGGGAGCCGAGATCTGGCCGGGAAGTAGGCGCCGGCCCCAAACAAAAGGCCGGCGGGCGGAGCGGGCCTGCCGCGGCCCTGCGCCCTGCGCCCTGCGCCCTGCGGCGGAGGAGGACCGGCGGGTGCCGCCCTCGGGTCCGGGCAGGGGCCCACGTCCAGCGGCGCCGCAGTTCGCCGCCGAGGGAGGAGGTCGGCCGTGCGCGGTCGCGCAGTGCCGCGGCCTGGGCCCGGCGGAGGGGCGGGCGGGCAGCGGGCCGGCTCTCGGCTGCTGTCCGTCCGCAGTCAGCGCCGGAGCCTCACAGCCGGAGGGGGAGCGAGGAATGTCGGTGAGCGCGACAGGAAGCGCGTGAGGAGCTGCGAGCGGTGCCGCCAGGTGCTTTTGTTTCTCTGTGGCTGACGGTCCGGGCTCGAGGTTTTTAATTGCATCCTTCGGGAGTGATAAAGTGGGACGAAAAAATAGGTCCTGCGCTTGGTGCTATACGTATCGTCACCGCTTAGAAATTATTGCGAAATACTCGGTAAATACGAGATTTCTCACGCTATGGATGTCTCCTTTCCGCATATGAAGAAACCCCAATCAAAGCATCTTATTTTCGTCTTCGCATAACTTTCCTGCGGTGTGAAGGAGAAATAGTGTAGAGCTTGTTGCTGGGAGCGCAGCGTGCAGTGTGCAGGGTAATGACAAGGAAAAAAAGGGAGCGGAGCTTTAAAGTGTTCTGTCACATCGGTCGTGCTGAAGGTACAGCGCTGCGGCGTTGTTAGCTGCTGCCTCTGGGCAGTGGGTTGCTTAAAATTAGGCCTTAAAGTGCCTCTGAAAACGCACCGCCAAAAGTGATCACTTGTGGTTGTACCGAAGACATGTTAAAATCTGAATATTGATTTGGTCACTTGGAGTAAATCTTAAATATTTGATGTTTGTGCAGGCTTGCTTTATAGCCCTATGCAGTTAACGTGGCTTCTTTCCAAGCAAACCGAAGTACCAGTTGTTTAAATGGCTGAGTGAAAGTTTTGTTCTTTTTGTTTCCTTTCAAATCCACGGCATTGGTGTAGATGTAATGGAATTGTCATTTGCCCAGAGAGATGGAGCTGCAGGACTTTTGGAGTTGAATAAGGTTTGGAAGGCTCTTGTAGTTGCTGGGGAAAAATCTTTCTTGGAATTGATGAGTTTTTTTCTCCTTCTGTGCATGTTCAGTGTTCCTGTGCTTTATTTCTCTCTCAGAAACGTTGATAGCTTCAGCTGCCCATTTTTGCTTTATTTTCCCACAGGAATTTTGTCACTGTCCTCTTATTTGAGTACGAAACAGGTTTTCCTCGCTTAAGTAAAATGAAATAGGACGCGGGGTCCCAGTTATAGCACAGCAAAAGAAACTCATTTTGAATAACTGTGTAGCAGTTTAGTACCAAAATGGTTGACTGTTCTGCACTTGACTGTTTTTCTGTAACTCTGATCCATTCCGATATATATAGGCTTTTTAAAATTAATGTGTAGTAATGCTGTATAAGGAACGACAGGGAATTTGAAGCATTGTCACATCAGTGATTTCTGAAAGTATTCTAAGTTTAAGAGAGAGAGGAGGCAGTGAGGTTATTTACCTGCTGTGCGGTCCAATGCTTGCTGGCAGTTACAGAAATACCAGATAGATTCCATACCTTTAGCTGATACTGTATCGATGATAATAGGCCTACAGATGGGAGAGCAATTTTTTTATTATTATTATTATTTTTTCTCTTATGAAACAGAACACCACCTGCGTAAAGCAACCACCACCATCCTTCCTTCCTTTCCCAGTATTTGGCTCATGTTGTATGAAGAGTTCTGGGATCCTTTTTCTCCTGCTTCTACCTTCCCCAACCCCACCTCCTCAGTAACTGAGATATATGTAGGGAGCCTGATGGTAACAGTCAAGTATTGAATCACAGAAGAACGTTTACCTGTTATCATTTCCTTTGTAGTGCTGCACCTGTTCAATTTTCAGCCTCTGGCAGACAAAGGATGAGTTTGTGGTAACTGTTGTAAAGTGGTCTGTCTGGTGTTGCAGAACTTGTGAGATCACCTTTCATTTGAGGCAAGGTTTTAAGTGATAGCCTTCAGCAAGTGAGAAGCTGGCTTTAGTTGAATTTACCAGTGGTGTTTTTGTTTTTTTTTCTAAATAGCTAAACTTTATTTACAAAGAATTCCTAGGGTTGTCAGTAACAAACATTGCACTTACATTTAGGATTGGCTTCTTATGTAAGCTTCTGGAAATCTGTTTGTTGTTGCTATTTTTCCTCCACTCATGTCACTCATGTCTCCGAAATAGTAGAAAAGTGAAAAAATTGTCCTGGCTATGATGGGCTACTGGGAATTTGATAGGCAGCAGCCGACTGATCTGACAAGAGATGGTTTCACTCCATCTTGGCTTAGAAAAAGCTTGATGCTTTTATCAAAGAAGACCTCGTACCATTTTTGGATGTCAGGTCTGCTAGGGGGAACATCGCTTCAGCATCCTAACATGGTGTGGGAAGAAACTGGCACAAGGTTCCCCAGCAGGCGTCCTGACAGCCTTCCAAGGAAACAAGGGGCGGTTAATGCTGGCTGAGCCGCAGTGTGGGACCAGTTGTTGCCCAGATGGCGATGCCAAGTTTGAATTCCTATTCCTAGTGAGTGGGATTGTCCTTCATCTGTTGTGGGCTGTGTTTCATAGTTGGTGTGCAATAGGCTTCGTGGGATTGGTGACTGCACAGGAGGAAGGGACGCACGCAGGTTGCCGCAGGTAGCGTAACTCCTTGTATGAGATGCTCTTCCAGCGTAGGAAGTTAATTGCTATGTATAGAACACAGCTCTCAGCCACTTCACTTCAAAGGAGCAGAGTCCAGGAAGGGGTGTGTGTGTAACCACAAACATCTTTTATCCCGTTTAGTAAAATTTCCAGGACTGGCTTATTAAATAAATAACAATGTAATGAAGCATGGAGGTTACCTGAAGTCAGTATGTGAACTAGTTCTTTCTAATAGCTGTGCAGCAATTATGAACTTGCTGTGCCATAATCCTATAATTATGCCCTAATTGGATTCTTCTAGGTATAATTACATACGTTAAGTACGTGCACACATTTTTTTCCCCTGAGAAATCTGTCAGAAATGACCCAACCTCCTTCTCCCATCTCCACATAACATTTGGTCTCACAATGCGCTACCTCTAATAGCGGATTGCAAGAGGTAATAGATAAAAGACTTCGAGTGAAGCCCACAGATGTACCATAGAAAGCCAGCCATAAGATGAAGGACTGAACGCCACATTCACAGCACTGAGCTTGTTGCAGCTGTCTCTTTGATCATAGCAAACACCGTATCTTTTCTGAGCGGATTAGTAGGGCCAGAATTTTAATGTGATTGCAGCTCTCCAGATTGATGTGTAAAGAAATGGTGAGGGGAGATCTGTCGTTTGAAAAGGTGCTAGGACAAATGGTTAGGCACGTTAATTTTTGCATTTTTTTTTTCCTTAGGAATGGTCTCTAAAAATAGCTGCACTGAATGCCACGTGAAGCTCAGCTGTAAAGAAAATAATGTTTGAGTAATGTGTCTTAGAAGCCATCTGAACATTTCATTCCAGTGTTATTAATGATAAGTGTTCAATCGTTGGATAGACTGTGGCACAGAAGACTATAATGCAAAGTGTTCCATGTTCCGTCAGGGAGTTATTGCTCCTCCATTTCTCTCTAGTCTGTACGTTAGTCTGATATGCACTGCTTTTATGCTGAAATGATTCTTTCCTTGAGCAAATGTTATAAGGAAGGCCCTAGTCAACAGACTGCTTGAATTGTGGAGAGTGCCTAGGGAAAGTCCCATGTTCACATGCACTGTTTTCTCCTCGGACACCTGCCTGTTTCGAGACAAGATACAAGACTAGATAGATAGTCCTTTGGGATAATGTGGTATGAAATGTTCTTTCTGCATATGTATTTGGGTAGCTGTTGTTACATTCTAAACTTCCAGAATGGCAGAAGTCATATACTAGAAATTAAATTTGCATTAACATAACATACTCCTATCTTTGATCTCATTTCTCCTTTTGTGTACATAGTTACCTTATGGAAACAAGGCATTGACTTAATATAGCTAAAGATAATTGCCTTTTGTTATACTTTAGGAAATGATAACTTGCGTAAATTAAGACGTCAAAATAATTGACGTCAAACTGTGGGGAAAAAAAATAAGACAAAGTCTGATGGTGATATTTCTGTACATTGAAAATAGCCTTTGTCAGGCTATAAGAATAGTAATTCCATTCGTGTAACAGGACCATGGTGGTGTGTTTTGCTTGCTTGTACCTCTGTACAACACTGTTGTAATGGCAATACTGTTTGCTTTCCAGTAGTGTGCAGAGAAGCTGAAACAGTAGTGTACCATTGGGCAAGACAAGTCAGGAATGAGCCAGCCTTTGGAAGGAGGACCTGCCATCGCAGCTGGAGACATCTGAAGAGAGGACATCTTAGTCCTGTGGCATGCTCCAGTAGAAATTTCTTAGAAGAAGTAAGCTGCTGTTTTATCAATGGGCTTATATTTGCCAGCTCCTTGACAGAATGCCTGCTTGCAGTTAGAATTTGACATGGAATCTGAAAAATTACTCTGTTTTTGGGTGGTTTTATGGGAGTTTACTTTTTCTTCTGATGGAGTCCCAGTAGGCCAGGGGAATTCTAATACAGCTCCTATACATTACCTGGTCCACAGCAGCATACTTGGTGTGCTGCTGAAGGCACCCTAAGCTTACTCAGTGAAATGTAGGTTTAAATATTAATTTAAAAGAAAAAGATAATAGAGGCGAGAGGAGAGGATGTGAGATCTGGCAAGAATGTAAGCCAGCTTCTTCTCAGTTGGCTTTGGGCTGTATTTGTGTTAAAACGCAGTGCTCAAATGCTTGTTGCTCTCTTTTTTTTTTTATACCTGAACTGATTATCAAAATACTTATTTTTAGAAAGCGTTGATGAGTTTGATTTAATTTATTCAATAATGTAATTTTCCCTACTTCCCAAAATGATTAAAGGATCTCAACTTTCAAAAAAGCAGAACTTTAGCATTTGAAAGCCATTTAATATGAAGACTTTTTTTGGTTAAGTCTTGTTCTAAAGTTAATTTCGGGGAAAGTAGTCTGTACTCAGTTGTATTTAGTTATTAATGTCACAGAGCTGGAATAAAGTGCTTCCACAGTCACAGCTTAGCAGAATAGCAGCCCTAGATGTTTTTCCTCCTTTCTAAGGGGGTACTTGTTTGATAGAAATCTGCATATATGTCATCACACTTGCTTATAAACCAACTGTGAACTAGGTCTGATACTTAAATAGGTTATCAATAAAGGATTAATTAGGATCTTTCTTTAGAAACAAAAAGGGAGACAGCCTCAGTTTAGTTGATCTAAATCTTCAGATGCATAATTGTCCTGCATTCTGAGCACATGCAATTGCAGTTGTCTTATCTCTTATTAAGAGTTTACGTTGCTGGGTAGTGCTTGCTTAGAGATAAAGAGTTATTCCTTAACTGTATGAATTGTACACACAGTGTTTTCTTCCAAGTCATTAAAAATCACTGAAGACTTTAAAGATAAGACATTTATCCTTTCTTTACGTTCATGTGCTGTGTTGTGTTAAGGTTTTGATCTGTTAAAGAACCAGAGAGCCCTCAGATTAATAGGTGACCAGTTGAACACAGCTCAGGTGTTACAGCATTGCGTAGTGAACAGGTGAGAACTCACTGCTTTTAGTTTACTTGAGTTAACTTATGATACCAGATACAATTTGATTTGTCAAAATGAACTGATTTTTGATCTCAGCAGATTGCTAATTCTTAATTACGATACATAGTTTATACAGTGGTTACTAATCTTCTGGTTGTTTCTTTTTTAATTGAAGCAGACAAGCTTGTAAAATGTATTTAGGGGAAGGAAGCCTTTTGTAAAACTGCAGCGTGGAAACAAATCTCAGCTGCTGTGCCTTTTCTCACAGTAATATGTCATTATGGGAACATTTGAAAATTCAGATCTTTATTCCTCAGCCATGGTTGGCAGAAATCAGTCGATACATGGATTTCTCTTTCAGCTCTTTTGTTGTGAGATACTGATCGAATTGTATCCATGGGTACTCTGAATTTCAAATAGCTTTTCTTCCTTCCTTTTTCTAACAAGTTTCTCATCATAAAAACAAAACAAAAAACGAATTTTGTTGTAAAGTTTTGTTTGAAATGTGTGAGGCTGTCAGAAAGCAACTTGTTCTCAACACTGCTGGCATGGATCTTGCACATGTATATGTACTGTACAGTAAAGACAATTACCAGGTAGAGCCATGTCTGCAGCTGGCATGCTGAATGAAGAACTAGCACACAGATTAGGGTTTAATCTCAGAGAAGAATTTAGATACAAAACTGAAACATAGATGGACACAATTATGCTACTTCAGGGAAAAATATGAGCTGTAGAGCTTTTAAAAATAGTTTGATTAAAATAATTGGATTAGGGAAAGGCATTGGACTTTTTCGAGAGAAATTACAGTGATAGAAGGAAACAGTATGGAGAGAGACATTTTAAGTAAATAGCACTTATATATGCTTCTGTATCTATATTTATAATAACGTGTTTGTTTTTTTTTTTTTAAATAGCCCAGCGATATTTATGTAAAGCAACAAGGCTTTTACAGTTAACAATGGAGATCTTCTCCTGAGTGTTTTGCTAGAAGTATGTCTAACATTGGAACAGGCTGCCTGGGCAGACTGTGATACAACTATCCTTGCAGGTTTCAAAAAACTGATCTAGACAAAACCATGACTGGCCAGATCTAGAACTGTTGGTTGGATCATGTGGAGCAGGAGATGGGACTGGGACTGCATCACCTGTGACGGTCCCTCCCAACCCCACCTTTCTGTGATTCTGTGATCATTTTGGTTTAGCCGTTCTCAATTGTTTGTACACCAAAGACTAGTTTTACCAGAAGGCTGTTTTGCTAAATATGAGCCCTATTCTACCAAATTCCTTGGAGATTTAATATGGAAAAGGTAACTTTTCAGGCCCCATTTTCTCCCTCATTTGATATTTGGTGTTTTGTTTTGATTGCTAATATGTAAGAATATAAAGGGAAAATTAACATGAAACAATGTGTAAAAAGATGGACATGACTAAAACATCTCTAAGCAGTTTTTTGCATGTTAAAGCTAGAGTATTTCACCTATTGAACTGCTACAAAATGACAGAGCAGCACAGTTATGCATTCTTTGGTCTTATCCTCACTTTTCATAGAGTTGGTTAGAAAAATCATCTTTAATGACAGAAGTAAGGCATGACTAGAGAAGGAAGTTCACAGATTCTGGCTGTGTGTTTCATCTCCTGTGATATACTACCCCTTCTGCTGGGCTGGAACAATTCCTTTTGAGGTAAATCAGCGAGTTCACCTGCTCTTTGGGAATAAGAAATGCAAGATATGTTTTGAAAAAGTCACTTCAGTTTTCAAATCCAGTTCTTTCTGTAGCCCTGTGGCTGTTGCAAAGCAGTCTCAGGAATAGTACACTGGGGTGTATGGTGACTAACAGAGTAGGAATACGGTCTGGTGCTTCTGCCAAATTCATTTTGTACTATGGGACCCTACTCTGAAGGACTGTTCCAATAATCCACAAATCATACTGATGAACCCCAGTACTGTGAAATTAGATGGATCTGTGGTTAAGTTACCCCCTTGGGAAAAGAATCATAGCTTCTTTAAATTTTCTGAAGATGCTCCAAAATGGCTGGGCATTTTGTAGTACCTTTAGGCTGCATGAAGTTCATCAATCAGTACTGCTTCAAGAAGAGGACAGAGGAAATTTCAAAGCTTGGCACGGTATTTTATTAAAAATGAAGCAGAAAATTAAAGCTTAGTGATTACAAAAGAAATTCTCCCTAAATTCAGCTTAGTCTGTTGACTGAGGAAACAGGATGCTAACCTGTGTCAGTTTCTTCAGAAGTTGAGCTTCATAAACGATATCTCACCTTAAGATAAGGCAAACATCTCATTATGTGGACTGCGAGGTAAAGGCACTAGTTTAGGTTGACACAATAAACTGACTTAAGCCTCTCTTTGATCTTCTGCAGGATGGCTGGCTGTGGTGAAATAGATCATTCAATCAACATGCTTCCCACAAACAGGAAGACAAATGAGTCGTGTGCTAATGCTGCACCTTCCCTGACAGTCCCTGAATGTGCTATCTGTCTGCAAACGTGTGTCCATCCAGTAAGTCTGCCTTGTAAACACGTGTTCTGCTATCTGTGTGTCAAGGGAGCTTCTTGGCTTGGGAAACGTTGTGCGCTCTGCCGGCAGGAGATCCCAGAGGATTTTCTTGACAAGCCAACTCTATTATCACCAGAAGAACTCAAAGCAGCAAGCAGAGGCAATGGAGAATACGCTTGGTACTATGAAGGAAGAAATGGTTGGTGGCAGTATGATGAACGTACCAGCAGGGAGCTGGAAGATGCCTTTTCCAAGGGTAAAAAGAGCACTGAAATGCTAATTGCTGGGTTTTTGTACATAGCAGATCTGGAAAACATGGTTCAGTATAGGAGAAATGAGCATGGACGGCGCAGAAAAATAAAACGGGACATAATAGATATACCAAAGAAGGGAGTGGCTGGGCTTAGGTTGGACTGTGACAGTAACAGTGTCAACCTGGCACGAGAGAGCTCTGCTGACGGTGCAGACAGCACACTGACTGGAGGGGCTGCAGCTGTACAGCCTCTGGTGCCTGTTTCTGCTAGGCCCCTGCCATCACTGGATGGTCAGCTTGTGAGTCCTTCGACACCCTCTCCTGATGCAAGCACTTCTCTGGAGAACTCTTTTGCCCACTTACAAATAAATGGAGACAGTATGGCTGAAAGGAGTCATAGAGGAGAGGGAGAGGAGGACCACGAATCATCATCTTCTGGTAGGGTACCAGCCCCTGACACCTCTGTGGAGGAGACTGAATCGGATGCTAGCAGCGATAGCGAGGATGTGTCTGATCCCCTCCAGCAACATCCATCCTCTGCCCAGCAGAGACACTTGAATGCAAACACAAACCAGCCTGGAGCGGATAGACCAGTGGCAGGGGGAGGGGTGGCAAATGCAAGTGTAAGATCTAGGAGGCCAGATGGACAGTGCACAGTCACTGAAGTGTAAATCTGGAGCCATGCAATTTAAAAACTCAGTCTCCTATCTGTAAATTTTCTGTCCACGTTGGCATTGCACTCAGACCTAGCAGTGTGTTTGGTGGGAGGGTGGGGCGAAGGGAAGCAGCAGATTTGGCCTAACTTAAGTCTTTTAACATGTCTTAGCTGGAAGACTAACTGTAAGAAACTGGGTTGTCCTGTTAATGGTTTGAAAGCTGCTTAGCAATACCCGGTTTTCTTGAAAATGTCTTGTGTTTATTTTGTAGCATTTTGCCCTTGAAGATACTCTATCCCTTTTTGGCCAATGTATATCTACTGTACAACTTGAATTGTCTTCATTATCTGATTGTTGCATTAAGTGTCTTACTACTTTCTGCATGGATTGATGTATGAAAAGAACACTAAAGCAACGTGGGAGCAGACACGATGTTGGGTGTGAGCAGGATGCTTAATTTAATGTGAGAAAAATAGATGTGAGTTTGGAGTTAAACTGTGTTTTTACTAGACAAAGAGCAAGCATTTACCTTCCTTCAATGGAAATGTAAAAATGCTGTTAACTTTTGTTGCAAATTCTTACCTATACACTTCATGGCATTTTCATCGGCTTTGCCATCTAGTCCTTGTAGTTCTGTTTTTGAGGTCTTTCTTGATCCGTCTCGTTTTTGTTACGGAATTTATAATTTAATAAAACTACATTTTATCAGTAACCATCTTAGATATGTCTCCAATTTAATTGAACATAAATGGAGGAACTTTAAAGAAAACAATCATGAAACAGCTTCCTGTATTCACCAAAAGCAAGGATTGGTTTAAAGTGGCATCTTTAAGTTCTTGTGTTCCTGACTATTTCAACCAGAACACTGATCTAGGAGGAGTATGTTTTTCTAATGAAAAAAAAAAATAAATCACAAGTAACAGGCTTACTGCTAACACAGGCTTCATACTTCTCAAGTGCTGACCAACTCACTTCACTGTTGTTGTGGGCAAAAGTATCACACAGTCTTATTAGCAGCAGAAGTGTTGAAATGAAAGAGCAAAAATAATCATACTTGACCCTAAAGTACAGAAGACGTGTTAAGGACTAGATTGCTATTATCTGTTCTTCATAGCAAAGCTCATAACTACAGAGATCAGATAATTTGGGACTTGTATTTGAAATGCGCTCACAAATTGGCCCCAGTTATTATAGAATGATTATTAGAAAAGTCTACAAGCCAGATTTTAAGTACAACTTGTTTTTATTATAGCAGTTGTTCCTCATTTTTTTAAAAACATCTGTTCATTGCTTTTAAGATAAAGCTAATTAAACTGTAGTTCTTGGTGCACGTGGCCTTGAATAGAAAGGGCTGATAGCTGATTCTTAAGTATTCCCATCCATCAAACAAAAAGGTGCTGTAAGTACACAATCATTTGAAGAGAATTAAATGGGCTGGCTTTTAAGAATGGTAGATTTAAGTTTCTAAAACTTTCTTACAGTAACAAAGGCTGACATGCATTTTCCTGGGCAAAACTGTATCCATTTCTGACTGCCCACAGGTGAAACAGTGGGTCAGTGAACAAAGGAAACTGTACAGGAGACTGAGACAGATAAAAAGAGTATTTCTTGCTTTCTCAGCTTGGAAGGGATAGTCTTGGTCGCAGATTTTCACATTCCAGTTCCATGAAGAACAAAGCCAGTAATGTGACCTTTGGCAGGAAAGAGTTTGGAGTGCTTTTTACTTTCATTTGTTAGCTGTCACCTTTCTTTTTGTTTTGAGTACCATACACTAGTTCTAATCAAAGTCTAACTTTGTGCTGTAAAATAGTAAGAATGCTTCCAGTGTTTGCATGCATTTCACTTAGGGTAAGGTCATGCCCTGTTAAAGCAAGAGGCAAAGTACAGGACCTGCTGTATACTTAATTTGAGGAGTTTCAGTACAAAAAAAAAAATATATATATATACACCCATATACATAATGAATTTTATCAGTGATTATCCAGTAGGGTTTTTGACCAAAGCAGAAACAGACTTCTGTTCAGGCCAAACACCCATCAGTACTGCTTTTGGCTCCCCCCCTAGGGTTGACTGCAGCTACGAATTACTAAAATTAAAGTAAGGTTGATGGGAGCTTAACAGCTAATCAGAGTGGCAAACCCTCTCCCAGATCACGCAAGGAAGAAGTAGCAACCAGTAATTCCCACCTTATATTTAAACTGTTATCATCAGTAGGAAACTTATTCTGCATCTATTTTAGCTGAGTTACAGCTACACTGCATATATTTTTCTTTAATGAAGTAGGGGGAGCACCAAGCTTACCTGGGTAAGTATATTCCTGTCAAAGGTTGGGTAGCAGCAAATATGGGGAAGTATCAATATTGCTAGAAGTGATCCCCAGCGTGACAGTATTCAAGCTTTCAGCTAAGAATCCATGCACTTTAAGTACTCAAGAGTGTCCCAATACACAGAGGCAAGAAATAAGACAGGCATTTCACAATGGAATAGAAAACCTCGTTTGCTGAGGAGAGAGGTGGCAAATCAGCCCCTAGAAAATACAAAAGCTAGTACTCCTTTTAATTAGGAGACCAGGGAGGATCAATTCTGAATTGGGTTTCTAATTCATTTTGTGCATTTGGTGCTTGTTCAGTTTTAGATCATTTCTAAAGGAAAAGCAGCATGTAGTCTTTAACAAATTTAAAGAAAATATAAATGCCTATTAGCTGCTGGTTACAGGTATTTGGCACTTCAGGATGACAAGTGCTCTGAAATTGACCACTTAGGTTTGAAATTTCTAAAACGGGATTCCATTTCATCTCAGTCTGGAGCCCTCATGATAGCACTCACAGTAATTTAGTTAGGCTGGTTTTCATAGTAAAGACTGCACTTATTTTTAAAATGAAGAAGAATAATACAGTATTAGACTGTGCACCAAATCTTTGATCAAAGCAAACACCTATAATTACGAGAATCTCCTACAGTAGTGTTTGGTGTATTTGCGATTCCAACTGAGAGGGCAAAAATGAGTTTCCTGTAACCTTTTCTGACCGTGTCTTGGCTGTTCTAGCACCAGTTGATTACATGTCCAGTTCTTAGTAACAAACACTGGGGATTGCTGGAGAAAGGCATTTGCTGAAAGAAGAAGCTCCGTGCCTATACATCAAACTGGAAAGAGGACTCTTGTGCATATAGGATGTACATACATACCTAGTTTCACTTACTGACAGCACAGGTCTAGTTCAAACTGTATACATAAAACAGATGCTGCATTTCCACTGCGGTTTCCTACCCAATTTGTATCACTCAGCTCACAGAATATACTACTGGGGGCCTTACAGCACTTCAATTTTAAAAAAAGAGATACAAGTGGCCTTTATTAGGTTCAAATATTCACAGCTATTAAAAAAAAAAATAAAATAAAATAAAAAATCACAATATCAGCAACAGCAAACTTGGCAAATTGTTGGTGGCAGAGACCTACTTACTTGCCATAGAAAGCACATTTTTTTGACTGGCAATGTGAGGTGCTATTGCTTCACAAAGTTGAATAGGGCATGAGGAGGAGGGAACATGGACCGGAACACGCTTTGAAGGTACAGACAGATGGGCAATCTGGAATCCCTCAGGGATTGAGAGACTTCATGAAAAGCAAATCAGCTTCATTACAAATGAATCAAGTATTCCCTTATTATATTAAAACATCCTTATTTCTTAAGTCATGGGGTTGAAACCCTCTAGAGTATGGGAAAACACCCACCAGCACAGGGCTACTAAACAATGAGCTGCTAGAGAAGAAAGGGGAAGAGGGAAAGCACATAATAGACAATACCCTCTCCCTGTATTCCTATTCCCATCTCTAACCTGGAAGTAAAAAAATCACAAACATTATTTTTAGGACAGGGAGGTGTGAAATCATCCTCTGAAAGTAGTATAACATGCAAAGGCGGAAAGGAGGGATCAACAGGCCAAAGTTGCTCATCTTCTGCAAGTTGCCAGCTCAAAACACACCCCTTTCTTCAGCATTTCTTTTGGTTGCTTTATGCTACACTCCCCACTGTGAAAGCCATATAATAAAATACCCAGCAGAACGTAGCATATACTCAAAAGCTACAGAATCTTAGCTGGCCATTTAGCCTGATTCCTGTCACTGATCTGTCCCCAAATCCCCAAACCTACATATAGTTACCTCACTGTCTCAAGCTTGGTAATCCTACCACACTGTGAAAATCATAACATGAATTTTCATGCAAGGAATCACTTCCTTTTCCTAAGGAACTCTGAACCATGCACCTAGTTAGTTATGCTTAGTGAGAGCAAGAATGCACATCCATGCCAAATAGTCCAGAGTTTCCTCCTTAACATGCTCCCCTGGGGTACGTGGGTCCCAGGTCCAGCCCTCATCATCACTGGATTGAGAGACAAGGTGATCAGCTGTATAGGAAATTCTCAGTTATGGATATGCCTGTACATTTCTGCTTTCACAGATGTTGCACTCTAAATGAAGAATCATCAGCCAAAGCAGGGACTCTGTCTCAGTTTCTAATTTCTAAAGGAAAAACTCTCCCTGCTGAGTTATCTAGTAATTCACACAGTCACACTAGCATGGTGTAAGAAAAGTGGCAGTTGATACAGTTGCCTTTAAGCAGTTTCAAATCACCCAGGAAAGGTAACAGTCACAATCCAGTAATAAAGAATGAATAGCTTACCCCTTTTCCAAAGATCAGGGTTCCCTAGAAACAACAAGGGGAGATGATCTTCAAGTAGAGTTGCTTCCCTTTTGATGCCAGCCCTTAAATGAGGTTAGTGAGGGGCAGACCTTGGGTTCACCCCTTCTGGTTGCACTGGTGAATTGCTTCCACCTGTGATCCCAGGGCTGGCTGTGTCCCTTCACCAGGTGCTCAATCACTGGCTCAGGCCGTGACCAAACGGTTCCCATACACACGGTTATTGAGTTCCAATGATCTGATCTCTTATAGCCCAAACATGTACTACTAGTAATAGGAAAACAAGTCCTTCCAGACACGTCTCCCATGAATGCTGAAGTACTGAGAGCATCTCGCTAAAAAAAAAAATCATATTTGGGAGCATTATACACCATAATCTTCTAAAATTTCAAGAAGATTCAAAGTGAAAAATGATGTCAGCAGCTTTGTGTGTGCCCAGCAACACAGACCAATGCTGTGAGAATGCACAGATGCATTTGTTGGTAGCTGGTTTCCAAAGCTGTGAGTAGACACCTAAATGCACTTAAAGATCCGGATCCATAACAGCAAATAAAGTCTACAAGCTCTTGGGTGAGTTAGAACAATTTCTCTTAAAAAACCAAACCTAAAAAGTAACACATCCTTGTATACTTTCTGAACAATTATACCAAGAACTGACTGAAGATGAAAAAACGATGCTCAACAGTTATCAAAGCTTCAAAGTTGCTTTAAGGTTTTAGAGCTTTTAGAGCTTTGGGCACACCTGTTCTGTAAATAAAGAAACCTCTCATCTCTCACACAATTCATTTCTATACCAGTTAGAAAAAACAAAATTATTCCAAAGAAAATAATCTTCAGCTTCATTCCAAAATAATTAGATTTTATACTAAGCACAGTATTTACCTTTACATAGGAATTTCACTAATCTTCATTCAGTAGGTGATTAAAACGGTAAGGGATCTTCTGGGGATTACTGTGTGGTTGCACACCAAATATGTCTGCCAGACATGAATGACAGGAATGTTAAGAACTTGTTCCTTTAAAGTGGCACTAAACAATTCAATCTATTATCTGCTTTGGTGAAAGCTTCGTGTGTAAAATATCAAGAATATTTATCATATATTGACAATCACTTATGCTTTTGTCTTCTAGCCAGTGCCTCCAAATTGGCAGGCCCACCCCACACAGTTCCAAAAACATCCTTCTCTGTCCTCAAGGCAGCTTCCAGCGGCAGTTCTCTTCCAGCTGTGACCACCATTTTCACAGCTCGAATCACACTAGCTGGACCCTCTGTGTACTGACTCAGCCAGGCTCGAGCTTCTTCTAGTGATTCAGTTTCATCTGAAGAAGACAAGGTCCCCTCTGACAGCCCGAGATGCAGCGCTCTCTCAGGGTCCACCCCACGAGCCCCGCTCAGCAGCTGGAGGGCAGCTCTACTGCCAACAATTTGCGCCAGCCTGGCGGCTCCTCCCCAGCCTGGCACCAGGCCCATGTGCTTATGGACAAATCGAATCTCGCTGCCTGGCGTCATCAACCTGTCAATGAGAAACAGACATTCAGAGGTCAGTCTGAGCTGTGACTTCAGCTTTCAGCTCTCTGGCATTCACTCCTCCATTTCCTCCCTTCTGCTTCCAAACGATAATGCAGTATGACAGTTTGCTAATTACAGCCAGAGCTGTAAAATCTTAATTTTTACATCACTGGTGCTTCATTATGTTTTCTGTTGTTGTTGGTCTAATTTAGAGAGTCCACCCAAGTTTGATTTTTCAAGTACTCACTGCAGTGAGGGAGGTCAGGATGGATGTTCTATTTATGCCACACAATGTGTAGCAGAATTCTGCTTATGCCTTACGGTGTGCAATAGAATTGCTCCTCTCCAGGAGATAGTCTCACATTCCTGTTTTCAAACATTTCACATCTTTATTTCATTTCCACAGTCTGTCACCTTCCCTGTTTAAGAACTCACCTCAGGGTTGATTAAGCTCTCTCCCTGAAGGAGCTCTGCTGCAGTGTATGGTACTCTCTGCATGGCATTCATACTGACACACTGGGTTAGTGGAAAAAGCCTCTCAAAATAGAAACACGAAGGACAGATGTACAGAAGCAGGCCAGTACTTCTCATTCTTAAGATATGGTTCTGCAGTGTGGTTGCTTGCTGCTACTTCTAACACAAGGGTTGTGAATTATACTTGTGAGGCAGATTAACTTCCATCCAAACACTAACTGGCTTTTTGAAGATAAAGCATGTAATACTAATATCTACATGAGTGTTTCCTAACAATGCAGTTTTCTATAATGAAAATACCAAGTCTAACAGCTTTAAAAAGGGGAAGAAAATCTTCTTTGAAAGTAGAACTCCTTTTGGAAACTCACTGTTCCCAAATCTGCTTAGTTATTGTTAATTGTGAGTTTGTTTGGTTGCTTTTTTTTCCTTTTTTCTTAATGAGAGCATTATCAGCATTCATGATGTATTACAAAGCACCAGGGCTGAAGAGCTTACAACACTTTATCCCACCCCCAATACAATGCACAAAGGCAACAGCTGACATGCCAGATTGCATGAAGGCCATTTTGTGGAGATAGTGGAGGAAGGTTAATGTGACAAAAAAGAAGAGAATGGTGTTGCAGGGGAAGAAAGGCTTTTAGCTAACACGAGCAAGTGCTTCCCAAATGCAGCAAACCCCAAGAGGTTCAAGTCTCTCCTGTTCAAATTGTGCAAGTATTCCAAAATTCCTTTCTTGGTGCAGCTTACTTTGCAATTTGCTGACACCCTATGTCCTACTGGGAAAGCAATAATGAAAACATTATTAAGGGCTTAATTCTAGCTGTGCTGAGCAACACAAAGCATTAAAAAAAAGAAGTGGTCATACACAGCGAGTCAGACGATGCTAGATGATCTGTAGGCAGCCACATAACACAGCCACAATGAATGAGTAAGGTGGTGCCATGTTTGTTGAATCTGAGATTGTGTAAGCACATAGGGACAGACATGTCAGTGAACACACTGTGGGAAATTGCATGGATTCATCTGGTAAGTTCTGTCAATGCAGTTGGAAGTTCACATGTAAAGTTGAATTTTATGTTAGAAGCATGGTCAATCCCTCAGTACCATCAAGAAGAAAAAAGAATTTACTGTATGGGAAAGAATATGTGAACCTGCTCAGTTGTCACCCTTTTCAGAGAAAATGAAACCAAATGAGCTGAAAGGAAAATAAATGTCTGGCTGCAAGGTCCAGACTCCCACAGGGAGTGAGAGACCTCTCACTCTCACTCACCTCTCCTTATACCGTAGCTTTGAACAAGCTGCTCAGAGAAAACTAAGTGGTCAACAGAAAGTGTAAATGTAGTCTCTGCCTGTCTTCAAACTTAAGAAAGGTTTCTGTGGTTTTTCAGGCTTTTCAACTATGAATCCTCTCCTAAGTTATGTCACTTCTTTTAGAAACCACCCATCACTCTCTCCATTTAGTTACTCTGCACAATTCCAATCCTTCTGCTCAGGGAAGTGAAGGAGACTTGAGCTCAGATTTTGCACATTTCGAAAGGCAAAGGTTGCTGCTAAGCTGCCTGGAACCAGCCTTGAAACACCACCAGCTGCAGCCTTGCATAAATACTTCCCTCTTTGTTTTATGAAAGGAGTTGAGTCTGTCTTCTGAGACATGAAGATCTGATCTAACATTAGATGAATTTATGTAACAAAAAGTACATCAAATGCTACTAAACACAAAGATGCAGACATAAAAAGACAGAAGCACCATTCTATTCTTGAGCTGTTTATAGCTTATTCATCTATTACTGGCCCTGTCTGAAACACAACAGGAGATGAATACAAAATGAGTTTCTGATGTGACTTAGTATGTCTGTATTTTTCTTCTAGGTCAAGAGAATTAAAATCTGGGTCTCCTACATCCCAAGGGAAGGTCATACAATGAGGCTCCTGGACACGTGCCTCTTCTGTCCCAAAAAGAAATGAAAATCTGTTGCATGACAATGCTGAAAAAAACATTTATCAAACACAATTTGTATACAATGTAACTGAAGGACTTCAGAAGCAGAGAAACATCCTTCCGAACAGTGAAATCCTTGTATCTTAAAACACAGAAGAAAAGGCAACAGAAGCACTAAAGAGCAGCACAAACCTTCTCTAAGAACATTATAATCCCATGTTACAAACACTACAACACCTCTAGGAAGAGAGCACAGCTATCAGGGGCCACATCCAATTTTGGGTTTGTCTGAAGCAAATGAGCCGCAGCAAATACTCCTGCTCTGCATCTTAAAGTATTCTCAGATCCACTAAATGTTACAAACCCTCCACACCTTCGATAGGATTCCTTTACGGACATCTTGTTGTGGCCACAAACTGACTGTCACATCACATCACATCACTAAAAATGCACGTGAGAAAAACACCATGTTTGCCATTACCAAGGCAGCCAAATGAGTCCCATCCTTAAGCTTCCTTAAAGACAGTGCTCCTTTTGAGCCAAGAGTGATGCTTCCTGCATCTTCAGCTACTTGAAGATAGAGCATACACAATGAAGGCTGGAAATGTAATGCAAACTGAAATGTATTCTCTGAGTTTTTCAAATTTGCTTTTTATAGCACTCCTTTTACTGAACTGTTCCAATAGGTATAATCAGCTTCTTGGGTAGAATACAAACTGTTTTACAGTCTGTGCTGGCCCTCACTTCCACATCTACTGAGATTCTGGGATTTGAATTCAATTCAGCATTCTGACAAAGCAAAGGCACTAATGACAAATATCACATTATGCATTTTAAAAGTTTCTGCCACTATGCTTCTGAATGCCATGATGGAAAAAAGGATGCCTAAAACATTAAACATGCTGTCAGCAATCTGGATTTCGTTCTCAACGCTGCTTGATTCTCAGTGTCATATAAGGACACAGATCCTTACTTCCAGCCTTCTCCTATGATCTGGCCTGACACTGACACATCAAGGAGAGAAGCAGCCAGCATCACACAGGGCTGCAGCACCTGGTTCTCAGCTCAAGTTGTCCTGGAGAAGGCAGCCAGAACTGCAGGAGCTCACTTTCTTCTCTCCCACACATACTTTGGCCTCCTACCACTTCCTCTCAAATCTCCAGTCAACACAAATAACAGGCCTTTGGGTCATATGGTTCTCTGACCAAATGTGCTACCTAACTTTTTCCATACATTTTGGTAACTCTATGAAATAAATCTATACATTTTGGTAAATCTGTAAGGTGATTTTTTTAAATTATTATTATTTTTCTTTTTTACAAAATGATAACTCTAAAAACAGTCAAAGGTCTTAAGATGCTCAATACTCTGTGAAACCAGCAAGAATGCAGTACTGACATCAAAAGCTTTCAGACAACAATCCAAACCACATATACAAGTATTTTAAGCACAGAAACATTAAAGGAAAAAAAAAAGCCAACAGGACAATGGTAACAGAAAGAAGGTAACCAAGGGCTGAACATTTATTTTAACCAACAAACAATAGAAGCACAAAGTTAATACACAATTCAGTAAAATTTTGCCAATGTATATGTTTTTCTAACACATTTATCAATATGCCATCAGCTTAATTAACTCTTGTTAAATTAAGCAACAACTGAGCAACGCTGACAGGTAGCCACAGCAGCTTTTTAAAATAAATGCAGCTGGAAAGTTTAAGTTCCAGAATTTGTTAGAGGTCAAACATTACATTGTCTGTGGATGGCATTAATTACGCAAACAGAAACTGTTTCACTACGTGGGCATTAAAATTTGAGGACCTTGCTTGCAAGTGATAAAAGCTCACAAGTAACTAGCTCAGGATTTTGTACCTTTGCTTGGTAACTACTAATAGGACCAACAGAAGTTGCATTAGCTCTTAAATCCACATTAAACTATAAGTAAGCTTGAAAGTCCTGGGTCCATTGGCCACTTCTTCCCTTACTGTACTGCAACTTCCCCAAAATGCAATTCCCACCCCATCATCTCACCTGCACACTGTGCCTCAGTCTCACTCCACCTTCCTTACACTTTTCCATCATCCCAAGTGGCAGAGAAGATCCCAGTATTGATGGTGGGTCCTTGCAGCCAGTGTCTGTGACTCAGGCAGCAGACAGAGTTACACAGGTAATATCCATACTCTGACTTCCCTTCTCCTCTTGACGCTTGCAAAACCCACAAAAAAACAAACAAACAAACAAACAAACAAACAAAAAAAACCAAGAAGAAAAGAGCACTGCTCTTAATGCACGAAATCTGCCAAAGATGTGCAAAAGATTGGGCATTTTTAGCCAACTAAGGCTTTTTAGAGCAGTAAGTTAAAATAAAGTAAGGGAGAATTGCATCTATTGAACTTATAGCATCAGAATAATAAATAAACTACCAGTTCCTTTATCTGTGTAACAAAAGCCCTGATTTAGGACCAAAAGTCTTTTATTTCAGCTTGGTCTCTCACACTGCATAGATCAAGTATTATCTTCCAGACAGCATACTACATCTTTGGCTTTGCAAAGAAAATAGCTTTAAAGTAGATGGCTGAAACACAAAACTTTAGACGAGGTAAAATGCGGGCAGTTGGATGCAAGAGTATTTCCTTAAACGAAAGAAGCCATATGTTTCTTTCACAGGAGGAAAAAGAACTGTCACAGGTCTCTAAAGTGCAGTATGAACTATAGGATCTGAGTAGATGGAATTCTCCCATACTGCCCATGTTGGAACATGAAAACCAGAGTCCATGTGTGCCTGAAGAGATGCAAATGTGTAAGAGGGCCTTCAGCCAACAACAGATTAAAGCTCTTCCTATAGCCACAAAAGGGCCAAGCAAATCTACAATCAGGGCAGTCAGCCAGAAGCTTGGGCAAGGCCATCAAAAAAGCAGTCAAGCACTGCTGCCACTGCATGCTACTTTGAGTGGTTCACATAGCAGCACATAACTGCAGTTTGGATATTAGCTGACTTCTCCCATTTTTCTTTAGCAGGGGAATGGCCCTGCTGATCTCACGCTCAATCAACTTCTGATATCTGCACATCAAATCTCAGTCAGAACAATACTTCAGACACACACACCTCCCCAGTCAATGTATCTGAACCCTGCCCACACGTTCAGATGTTAATGCATGCAAGAAACTGTGGAACGTTCTTGGCATTAAGATACTACAAAGTCAAATTCTTAAGGCCTTGTATACGAACGTTCTGTGGCATATTGCCATAAAACTCGTGCCTTCCTCCTCCAGAATCTTTTAACAACAAAAGCAATTTCTGAGTATAATTGTGAAAATAAGACTTGTCAAGGCAGTGGTTCATATTCATCTTCACAAAGGCACACAAAGCCTGATATAACTGATAAAGGGAAGGCTCAGTTCATACCAATGGAGACCTTGCTTGGAAATTTAATACACTGCAATTAAATAATAACAACATGTTCTATTAGTGACAACTTGTCTTGAATAGTATTTAGTCTCTCAAAATATTCTCAGGACTATAAATCTTATTAGAAAGGCTAGGAATACTTTTATCAGTTTCATTTTAAACGGAAAACAAACTAACAAACAAACCAAGTTCTAGGTTTGTTCCATATTCTAACACACAAGTTTTCCATGGTTATTATAGCAACGCTGGACTTGAGGCCTTTTCCAACCTGAACTATTCCACAGTTCTATGAAAGTCCTACTAAAACAACAGTCAAATTAACTAGTTATTTTTGCAGTGCATGCTGAAGTAGGAAGGTATTGCAAGAAGAATATTCTGCAGAAGAAATATGCAGTATAACACCAAAATAATTTAGGCAGTCAGCAAAGCTGATGAAGAACAGTTTCTGTCCTTGTTTCAGCTTTCTTGACAGATGCTGTTAAAATAAGACTGTCTCCTCCAATAAGCAAGCACTATAGTGCAAGGTCTCTTTACCAATACACCACCAAATAATTATCCAGGTTACTCCATCAAGGGGTTATCTACATAAAACAGCTAAAGATTTTTCTGAAATTCAGCTATGTTACTACACACACTGTCATCAAGAAAACATTCCAGTTTCCTGAAAAGACTAACAATTGATTCATCCTGAGAACAGTTAGTCATAATTTCACCTGTCCTTCAATCTCACAGGCTTTAAAGAGATCGAAAAGCCCCGATTATAAACTTACTGAATGACTCCTTGCTAATTATGTTTAGCAGATTTTTCAAACTAACAGTGCAGTAAGTATCGATCAGCCATAATTGCTTAGTGCTTTCCAGCACAACTTACTAGTATTAATTCCCTCTACTCCTCTCTCATATCTTCTGTCTCATGGAGAGACTCTCATGTTTCTGCCCAACACAAATAAAACAATTAAGTATCACAGCAATAGCTGCTTCAGAGCAGTGATAACATGAAGAGAGACTTCCAAAACGAAAATACTCTAAAACTGATAAAACAAAGGAATTGACCACGACAGTCCACGCAGACTGACATCATAAAAACAAACCCTCAAATCTTTGCTCTTCCTGAAAATCCTTTTGTCATAAATATACTCATGACAGATACCTAAATGGTAACCAGTAGAGAGTGTAAAGAGAAGACAGTTTAGGAGTTTGAAGAAACCACGTTCTTATGCATATATAATGGCTCAATATTGCTCTGCAATCCCCAATTTCACCAGGGTCAGAAGACATTGTGCATATTAATCATCTCTCCTGCTCATAAACATTAATCTGTACTATTCACTACAAGAATGCAATGGAAAGACGTAGATCCAGTCAGCTCTCTCAAATCCTTGCAGGGATTAAAAAAAAAAGAAATCACAAACACATCTTCTTTACTTGAGATTTAAATACATTAAAATTATATTCAAGAACCAAAATAAAAAAGATTCTCCCAAGCACAGAGAGTTCTACGTACTTTCTAAAACTCAGTGTCAAAGGAGTAGGCTTAAGGACAGCATAACAAATCTCACCAGCAAGGGAGCTCACTTTTCTTACAGCTCTTTTCAAACTGCCTTACAGATTATACAGAATGTTATTTATAGTTATGGAATTATTTTGTAACACGCTTAGTGCATCCGCTTCCCCCTGCTCAATATTCACATAAAGTAGCCTAAGAGAAAATATCTCACATTTTGCCAGCATGCATTGCCTTTAACTTTGTTGCTGCCCTCCAGTCAGATTTTTCCAATGCATTTTTCAGAATTCTAAGAATTAAGCTCAAAACCTGGACCCAGAAATAGACTTCTCGTTACAGATGTGTTATCTTGTGGAAGAGCTAAGACTTCTGAGTTGGCTAGGGAACCTGAGTCCACTTCCCAGAGCTGATAGACCTTAACAATGAGAAGCACATTTATGGGGAAACTTAACTGTTTTTAACCACAATCCTATCATGCTTTCTCACATCAACTCAGAGTTGAACATGACTGCATAAGAATGACTGGAGCATGGAAAAAGTTTTATTTCTCAAACAGTTCCCTGATCAGAGGTAAGAGGGTAAAACAGAGCCAAAAAGACTGTTAATTAGAAAGAGATTATGGGGAAAAAAAAAAAAATGCAAGGAGAGAAGTTGTTGCAAATACCCCCCAAGGAATCAGCCTCATCGAGGAAAGGTAGACAGGGCCACCCAAAAGTCTTCTACAGGTGATGTTTATTGTAATACTTGCTGCAATCCATGGTGATGGCTCTTCTAATCACCTTCTGAAACAGAATCTCCCAAAAGTCAATTAAGGATGAAGGTTCAGCCAGTAGCTGAGAATTAAGGGTTTTAGATCTATTTTTGTTTTCTATTTTTTACCTCAGGCTGGCATTTTCTTGCCTGTGGTTTCATACAGAAGAGCTTGCTATTAAAATTATATTTGTTCTAAAAGGTATAAATGAAGTTCAATATTGGAAATTACAGAGTCTTTTTTTTTCTGTAACAGGAATGAAAAATTGAATTAGATGACAGTTCACAGGGCAAGAAATAGGCACCCAAAAAGCATGACTGATTAAAACTCCAAATGCAGTATTAAAGGAAGCAAAAAAGAGGGATTTTTTTTCTTTTTTTCTCCTGTCATTTTTCAGAAAGCTGACAGGAAGGAAAATTATTTGGCCTAACTTCAAAGGAATCAATCCATTTCCCAGGTTCAGATGTGGTTCACACACCCCAGAAGTGCTGGGGTAAAAGCAGAGGGCTGGCCAGGCTGCTCAGCTCTGGCACAGCAGGTCATGCTGCCTACCACGACATGCTACATGCAGATATCATGTGGCCCTGTTACAGGGTGCAATGTGAAGGAAAAGTTATACAAGATGTGGAACTGGTCCCTCATCCTCGCTCTCATGCCTGAGCACTCAAGGTAGCCTGGAAGACCAAGAAAGCAGCAGGAGACTTTGAAAAGGTTTATGAAAGTGTGCACACAGCATGTTATAAAAGTACATGGAAGAGAGAAAACAAAACAGATAGCTATTCCTGGGACTGTAACATCACTGAAGTGTGAGGTATGAACTCTGATAACCTACCACAAATCACCAGAACAACAATGTGGGACTGAAGGCCCGTTATTTGTAATGTGGTGCCTGGATCCCTTTTCCCTCCCTACAGCTGTGATAAAGCTGTATAGTACATACATACCACATTGTCCCGCCCCTAAGTACTGATGCCCCTCCTACTCTCTTCCTCTCCTAATTCCCAGCTATGGTTTATTTCCGTTACCCTGGTGTCAGTTCAATGGGTCCCAGCCACAGTTACACTGCAACCTCCATTATCACACAATTACTTTGAGTAGTTTCCATCTTCACATAGGACTTTGGTCTTGCCCATGAAGCAGGTTTCAGCTACTCTTTATAGGCTGCCAAAACCTAAAAACACAAGCAAGTGAAAGCCAAATAAGGCTCACATAAAAATTACTCATGCTAGAAACCTAAAATATTACCTGTCTTTTCTTCCTAAAAAGGAACTAGAGTTGTTTGGATTTCATTCAAATAAAGGCTTTCAACAGCAGATATGCTTTTCAGACTGAAGAAAAAATTTCCATTAGAAAAGATCCAGAGTAATATTCTACAAGATTTTTCTTTTAATGAAAACCAGGCATTCATAAGTAACTTTTTTTTTTTTTGCAGCATATTAATAACCTATATTAATAACCTCAGTTTCCCAAATTGTTATTTCTGTCATATATGTTTATCAAGACCAAAGAAAGCCAAACAAAATACTGCTGGACGAAACTTAAAAGCTTTTGCTCTTGATATGTAAAAGGAGAGGGGGAGTTTTTCAAAAATCAGAGATTGGCATCTGAAATGTCAAACAGGCAAAATTCACTTTGGTCTACTAAACTCAGCTGATTGGAAAGTAACAAAGTTTCTCAATATTGACCCTAGGAGTTGCAAGGTCTGAACCGCTCTGATACCTGAGGATATACCTGATACACCACACTTCTGCAACACTCAGCATTGAGGGATCTAAAAACTGTCATGACATCACACTAATAAACCTTTGCAAGATTGAAGAGAACAAGGCACACTGAAATTCAGCTCTGAGTGATGCTGAATTTGCACATCCTACCCAGCAATTCTGACTACAGCAACAAGATCATTTGATGTCACTGGTGATTAAATTGTAACGTGTTGCCGCTTTGTCAGGATACTACACTAATGAACTGAAGCTTTTTTTTTTTTTTTTTTTTTTTTTTTTTTTTTTTTTTTGGAATTGGGGGAAGAGGTGTCACAAGGACATGTCAAAAAGGCTTAAGTAGAAAGACAATGTTAACATTAACATTCAACAGTAACCTGGCTTCTCCAACTTTTAACTTTTTAATATGACAGATCAGTTACATTGATGAGGAAGTGAAGACAGATTCAGATCACTAACTGGTGGTACGTTCAACCATAGGTTCTTTAACACACAACAATTTAAGGAAAATAGGAATTTAATGTAGGAATTTAAAATTTTATTTATCCCTTACTGTAAATGATGATTTACAGCAGTAGCAACTCATTTTTTACAAACCATAGAATCCAGAAAGGAAGAAGCTGAATCTACCCATGTTTGTTTACAGGTCCAAAGAGTCTGCATTCTTTATTACACAATTACACAATTTTAGATAAGTCAGGAAGTACCAGGGCAAAACAGGCAAAAACCTAAGAGTTCCCTAAAGCCAAAAGATTGCCATCCTCTCCTGATTGTCATCCTCTCCTAGATGCCCAGTTCCACCTTTACACTGGTTCTAGTCATTTCTAGCTTTCTGCAAATCACTCACTCCAGAAACAAAAAGTATCTAGCCTTTCCATTAGGTTTAGGTTTGATAATTGACTCATACAGGCATTTTCAGTGGTACCTGGCACATGAGTAAGCAGTGAGCAGAGGAGAGCAGCAGGGACACTCTACTCCTCTTACATCAAGGTGAATTGTTCAGTCAGTTTGCCCTTTTTTTGAAATCATAGTTCAGTATAACTCCACCTCATAGTCAGTAGACTTGAATACCTAAGTGTCTCCCAGACTTTACATTAATCAACTTGTGGAGGTATCTGATATAAAGAAAAAATAAGGAAAGGAAGATTATTTTGGTAGTGAAAATCAGCAGTGGAGTGTCAAATACCTGGAGGCTGTTTTATCTACACTGGGGATGAATCACTTCTCAGATGCAGTTGTAATAGATGATTTCCTTGCATTTCTACCTTTCCTAAACTAATTCTTCTTGAACCTAGAATGCTTCTCCACAGCGAAATGACAGCCTGGTGTCTCAGCAGGAGTTAGCATGTATCCAACTCTGCATTCCCTAAAATCTATTTTATCTTGTTTTCCACTGTCTGTCTGGGCTATCTCTACTATTCCTGCATGGCATTAGCTGTACACAAAAAGGACATGAGGTTGCCTAGTGTTAAAGGTAGTGTAAAGGTAAATAGATGCTGAAAACAAAAATCTCATTCAATCACAATAAGACGGTTTGGCCTCCTAAAGAAAAAAAAAACTGAAGGAAGTAAATCTCTACAAAAAGATGACTTCAGAAAGAAAACTTCAACTCAAATTCACATTATGTTGTTGTTACTTACATTTCTAGTTAAATCAGTGGTCAATTTGAACTGCAGACATAAAAAAAAAATACTTAAAAAACCCTCTGTGTGGAAGACTGTAAACGCATGAGATTCAAAATCCAATTAAAAATGGTAATAAAGAAAATACAAATCTATAGACATACAGGTTTTCGTGTCCCTTTTTAGTAGTACTGTGGTTACTTAATGAGATGCCAAACATTCAAAGTCAAAAATAAGAACCGCATTCTTAAATGTTTCACACAGTCTGCTTCTCTAATCCATTGCTTTGAAAATCATCAGAAAATTGTAATAAGAAACCTCCCAAGGTTCTAAAAACGTGAAGTGGTGCATGACTGCAATGAAATTTTAAAATTGCCAACTGATTCGAAGGGCATTTTATGCGTGGATATACACACACACCCACACATATGAATGTGAGAGGGAACTTAAATATAGCTAAACAAGTGATCGGTGGCATCCAGTAAGCACCTCAAGCTGTGAGAACACATTCTTAGGTTTAGCTACCGATTCTGTCCCTGACAATGTGCAGCTATGTTATTTCTGGAGTCACGTGTGGTAAAGTCAGCCTGGATTCTGCAAGAACTCATGAATGTGTGAATTGCCTCCTGTAACACTGTACCATTCATATCATGCTCTCTTCAGTACTGAGGCACTCTTTTTTTCTTTTGATGGGGTTTTAAAGGAGCAACAAATGAGCTGTAAACTAATAAAAGGATGAGTGCCTACAACTGAGAAGTCAGTCATAGTGGGCCTACATTTATAATGAGTCTGTATTCTTCTGCTCCTATCATTTTGAGTAAATTACATTTAATTCATGCTTGTAAAAGTACATGAACTAATCATTACAAGAACACAAGGAAAGCTATCCAATAGTAGTGCATTTCAGTGCATTTCTTATGTGTCTAATGGAACACACCTATCACCTTAAAATACTAAGGAGCATGCTTACATGTTTCACAAATATACAGAAAACACCTGATTAAAATGCAGCAAGGCCAATATGGTATCAATGCATTACCACCAGTATTAGCTCCTTCCCTTGTTAAAAGCTTGATTTTGCCATTGCTAAAGACAGCAAGAGACTGCTCAGAAAGCAAATTGGGCCCTTGTGATTCAACTGTGCCAAATGAGTTTCACCTCAAGAAATTACAGTTGATTAACTTACTTTCTAAAAAGGGCAATTATACTTCGGCTTCTATCGATGAACCATTTTGACATTAGTGATACAAGACGTGGGCGGCTTTTCACCTTTTTACTCTTGCTCTCTGCCTGGAGATACTCCCTTTTACACTGGACTCACATGGAACTGCAATGTCTCTATCCTGGTTAAAGGGTGGTGCCAGGGAAGTGTATTTTTCAAACACGCTGAGGTACAGTGAAGTCCATTTGCCAAGAGGGGTACAGACGGATTTTTACAGAGCTGCACAAGTAACAAGAAGACCTACACAGACTGTCGCAGTGAGATTACAGCAGTGAGATTTCTCAAAGGCAACAGTGTGAAATAGGACAGTTCAGAACACAAAATTAGCTTTCCTGGCTATTGGCTGCTAGCCTACTGATATTAATATGCTCAGAGATTACCATGTTCTGCTAATTGTACAGACAGATTCATTATCAAACTTTCTGCCCCATACCTAATCATTAATTAATTGCCCAGAAACCCACTGTAAGCAAGTCTTCCTCAAATTCCTTAGCCAATCTGCAAACTCCACGCTCCTTAACTTCATGCACTGTGCAAATATATGACATATTTCAGGTTTCCACACATAGAATTCATTTAACTTTTTTGTAAAATTCCATCACTGAATCAGGTGAAAGCTTCAGCATCACAAGCATTTGTGTACTTCACTGAAATGGCTGCAGTGTTGAGCAGAGCTGCAACATACACTGATGGTAGGCAGCAGAATCCCCCAGGTGCCTTCACAGATTCAGAAGAGAAAATGTTCAGCAGTGGCACGCTGGAAGAAAGTCTAGATTTCTTGAAACTACTAAAAAGCTTTGCTACCCAAACAAGTTTGACACATGCATGGTTTTACATTGCTCAGATTTACAGGAATAGACAAGTGAGATAATTACAGTGACAGAAGCTTCATCTTCCTAATTTTCATATCAGAAAAACAAAGCCTGAAAGGATTTTATTGACCTCATGCTTTGCTAGAGAACAATTTAAAAAACAAATTGTGTGTTTATGATCTTAAAAGGATCTTGCTTCTTATGAAGAGCCACACTGCAACAGTCCATAAGAAAGCTAAGACTGAAGATGCCTTGAGAAAACATCCTCTTCCAGATAGAAGGTGGAATAACCTAAGATACTTTCTCCTCCCATCACTGCCCTTATGTCAGCAATAAATTGCCAAAGTTCATGCAAGACCTACCTAATCCAATTTTAAATGAGCTGGTGGAAAATAGAATAAAGAGACAAACCACAAGAACTGCCACTGGAAGAACAGTCTATTAACACCAATAATATCTTAAACCACATCAGCTATTTTAAAATTGAATTTGTCCACATTTCTACTTCAGTACAGATTGTAACACATTACCAGAACACATTTCTAAGAAGGAATATAAGCCATTTTCATTCAAGTGAATCACTTCAACAACATCAACATAAATAATGCAGAACAGACTGGTATAGATACACAAAGTTTTTCAGGCCAGGACCAAACATTTTGGTAGCTTAACAGTGAAAAATATTCTCAGTCAAAAACTGAGAATCAAAAGCAGCCACAACTCACTCATTCTCTCTGACCAGTTTATTCAAGATAAAAACCAAACCTCTCTGATTCATTCGCAGGTTCCTCTTTTGGCATCTCCTGATTCAAGACAGAATTTCTGTTCCAGCAATATCTGCTCATAGTCCTCAAAAGAACTGCGATTCTGTTGCCAAGTACTGAAATCATCGAATTCAGGAGCAATAACAGCACACAGTATTTTTCTCTAGCTTGTTTCTGCTATTAATTAAATCCCATTTGCTGCTTCTGAATTGCTATTATTTAGTTGCACTGGATGAGTGTGTTAGAAAGCAGTGGAAAATTGATCAACAACTGTAGTTATTGCGAAAATTATGGCAGCGCATTAAAGGAACTGCAGCTGCTCACTTATGCAAATAAGAGCTACTTGACAATGATTATAATGATAGAGTATGTCAAACAACATAGCTGGAGTAAGAGTAGAGTATATATTTCAGAAAGCCAAAAGATTCCATTTCATTATGCTTATATTCCTTAAACTCCTCTTTAGGGATAGCACGATCCACTTTCTGTCAGTGGACTTGCAAAGGACTCTGAGGTGCATTCCAGCCAATACTACAGCTGCCAAACAAGACACCTTTTACCAAGTATTTATAATGCTGCAATACAGAGGCTGTAACAAGAGTGATAGTTCAGTGATAGTTCAGTGATAGTTCAGTGATAGTTCAGTGATAGTTCAGTGATAGTTCAGTGATAGTTCTTAAAGTTCCTCACTGCTCTTGTTTTACACACTGATTCTAGCTATATAACTCAGCAGTAAAACATCTTTCCTTCATACTATCACAGGAAAAGATGGAGCTTCCTGAAGTTTACTGACCAAGCAAACAGGCCTAATTCCTAATACCTTGGAATCCACGGACATGACTCCAAGAAAAAGCAGTGCCTAACGCTTCCTACATTTCATAGGTACAGTCATTAAGTTGTCAAAGCAACGTGGTGACTACTCAAACTGTTAATCTTACCTGAAATCACATGCTGTGGTAAGTTCTGCTCCTCCTCCAAGAGCTTTTCCTTGGACTAGTGCAATGCTGATCAATGGCAACCTAAGCAAGAGAGTTTAGTGAGCAAAATTCACACGTGAAGTTCTAGAAATGATAAGCATTCAGACAAACTATCTCTACAGTAGAAGCTCAGAAAAACATACTGCTCCATCTTATTCAAATAACTACATCTCTTGCAGATAATCGGCACAATACCAACTCCACTTACGCAGAAACAATTATTCCACAACTAATTCAGGCTCTCGTGTTGAAGTAGCAAGACAGAAGTAGCTAACAGAATCACAGCAAAGCAGATCATGTATTACGTTATGGAAAAATATATGCCACAGATTATACCTGAAAAGATTATCTGCAAGAAGGATGGTGATACAAGAATCATAGAATCATAGAATCATAGAATCACCAAGGTTGGAAAAGAACTAAAAGATCACCCAGTCCAACCGTTCACCTATTCCCAATAGCACCTACTAAACCATGTCCCTCAACACAACATCCAGTCTTTCCTTGAACACCCCCAGGCTCGGTGACTCCACCACCTCCCTGGGCAGTCCGTTCCAGTGCCTGACCACCCTTTCTGAAAAGTAATACTTCCTCACTGACTAAACGCTAAGTTGATATAGTACATAGAGCAATAGATAAGGAGTGCACAGCTGGGTTATCTAAAAATAATGAGATTCAGTGTAACAACCTCAGCAGCTTCTTCAAACAGCAGTGCTACCATCTCAACCAACAAAACTTCTTAGAGGACAAAACCATCCTTTGAGGATAGCAACTATCTGCTACCTTTGATGATGCTGTATTTAATCACATTCAAGGTAATTTAAAGGACAGAAGGAAGGAACAGTACACAGGGATAAATCCTTCCTATTCTCGAATTGTGAAATTAATACTAATAAACAGTGACTGACTTAGGATAAGCTAAGTAACCTAGAAAATAAAGATAACTAGTCCTAGACTTTTCACGCTGGTAAAGCTGTTTCATTTTTACTATGAAGAAACATTTAATTCATTGTTCAGTGTTAAAAATACATTCAGAAGTCAGCCTCCAAACCACAATCATGTATTTGGTTTTATTTCTACCTTAATAGAACCACCAACAATTTCTTACATCCCAAGTCCACTTATTGCAATACACTTTACACAATAAATCACACAGGGGAGCCCACTAGGAGAAAGAAATCTCATTATTCCTATAGTCTATAGGGAACCAGACGATATGGTCCAAGTATCCTACATCCACAGTCATCTGTTTGAGGCACTTCCTTCAGGACCACAGTTTGCCTCAGCTCTCTCTGATGGAAATTGATCCCCTGTAAGATAGATTTGGCCAGACAGCAATTTAGTGCTCCACCTGAACCACAAATGGAATACAGTGTAAAACACCCTAAGTTAAAGCCCTTGAGGTGAGGTCTTAATCTTCATACATTTTCTTCGCTTTGCCACACCAATCTTTATTATACTTAGGCCAGCTTATACAAATGGATGCTAATTCTGATCCTGAGGATTCCTTACAATACAGTATTAGTATTAATAAGTCACCAGTCTCCAGGGCAGTTTTACAAAATAAAGTTAGCTTATAACATTTTCTCATATATATTACTTGAAAAGAAAAAATAATTATCTTTCCAGGGCCCTGAACAGACAAAAAAAAAAAAAAAAAAAAAAAAAAAACAACAAAAATCTACCACACGTGCATGCAATAAAAATGTGATTTCTTAAAAGAAGCCTAATCTAAAGGAAAGAAAAAGAAACAAAAAACAACAGAACCAGATGGTAGAACTGAATATGTTCTCCCTATGAAGTGGGAAGATTAAATAAATACATTAGATAAATGTTACCTGCGTAGGCTGTATAAGCTAGCCCTGCTTGTTTGTTAAGAACAACTGATTTCTAGCGAGTAAGATACTTCAAGATCTTGAGTTCCTTAACTCTAATTACCTCCCAGTCCCTCCATATACAAACTTACAGGTTATTTTTTAATTTTTCTGTTCCAATCTCTGGAAAGGCTAACAATGCAAATTGTCAAAGTTTAATTTAAATCTACAAATACTTACCTGAATAAGTATACACAAATACAAGCTCTGGGATTCAAAATCACACGCTTAAACATCTCATTAAAGAGTTAGCCAAAACAAATTTCAATCATTATAATTACTTTAAAAGAAGGGTAAAGAAAATATATTACCTCATGAGTCTGGTTAAGGTATTCTGCATAAACATGCACATATTCATCCCATCCTACAAAGAATAGAAAATTTAAAAACGATAAGTAATTTTAACGTGTCACAATTAAAAAGAGTAGATATGAGTATTCATTATATTCACTCTAAAAGGTTTGAATTTGGTTAATCTTGCTCAAATTCCAGCCCAAACTCAATAAGCACCAATAGAAAACCTTTTTAAAAACCTATAGAAAAACTATATATGGATTGAGTTAAAAACAAACAAAACTCTCAATCACTTTTTAGAATTTCATTTAGAATTAAGACACTATTAAAACAATTGCAAGTTTCTGCGATGTGAAATTTTACAGCCTTTCCTCTTCTCACTTCTCCCAGGCAAACATCTATAGACATTTAAAGGTCTATATAGGACCATGGATGGCTCTGAACTTGATACTGTTTCAATTCAGTATTTTTGTTTAAAAACAGTGGATTTTGTTACTCACTGCAGCCACCTTCTGTGTCCATTAAGATCAGTAGCAATATTTCCACACCAAATTAATGATAATAAAATCTTCCATGATAGCTGCCTTAACATTTCTCATCAGGACTTCAAAACTCACACAATTATCCATGGTATCAGTTCTCAAATGTACTTGAACAGTTCCCATACTATAACCACAAGGGTGCGGCTGGAAAAGAAGCTCTGCAGAAAAAGGCACTTTCAATTCACCACAGTTGAGTTCTTGCATTCAAGATGGTCACTTCACTTAATACCAAAATTCGAGATGTATATAAAGATTAATGCCAGAACAGGCCAGCTTGATGAATGTAGTTATGACTGAGCTGAGAAAAATAAAGGTCTTCCTCAACTAGTAGACTGATTACTGTGTATCATATGGAAAAACAGCTAAACAGAAAACACCCTGAGAAAAAACCAAAATCGGCTAGCTTGAGTCTCAGACAACATAATTTGAAAGTCTTCCTGAATAAAATAAAATAAGGTTACTGTGAAAAACTTCCCCCTGATATCTAATCTAAGTCTCTCTTCCTTTAGTTTAAAACCATTCCCCCTTGCCCTACTGCTAAATAACTATATTAAAGTTCATTTCCCTCCTGTTTATAATCTCCTTTTAAATATTGGAAGGCCACAATGAGGTCTCCCCACAGCCTCCTCTTCTCCAGACTGAACAAGCCCAGCTCCTTCTGTCTGCCTTGGAGGTACTCCAACACTCTGGTCATCCTCACAGCCTCTCTATGCATCCTCTCCAAAAGCTCCACATCTTTCTTGTGCTGGGGGCCTCAGGCCTGGACGCAGTACTCCAGATGGGGCTTCACAAAGGCAGAGAAGAGAGGAACAATCCCCTTCCTCGCCCTGCTGGCTGCCACACTTTTGCTGCTCAGAATACTGCTGGTCTTCTGGGCTGCAAGCACACATTAAGTTTTTCATCTACCAGGATCCCTAAGCCCTTCTTGGCAGGGCTGCTCTCAAAATTCTCTTCTCAGTCTGTATACACGTCTGGGATTGCCCTCACTCAAGAGCATCACCTGTCATTGCTAAAAGTTACGGGCTAAAGCAGCCTCACAAAACAGAAAACAAAACAAAACACCATAGAGACACTTGCAAATAGAAAACTTAATCTTCTTTTAACCTGAAAGAAAACAAAACTCTCTGATTTGCAGCAAGTTAGAAAGCAGAGTTCAACAAGACTAAAGAGCAGCAAATGCTATTCCCTATTCTATTAAAGTTTTATTTAATAAAGACTTAAATCCCAATAGATGGTTTAGGAGTGTGCTATTGTGAAGGAACTTTCACTTCAGAATAAATAATTTGAACTCTCCAAAAGAAACATAAAGCAATCAGGTTTAACTGTTCTCAGATTATTTCTGATGACTTGCACTTTTATTTAAGTCCTAGTGTGAGATCTACATTCTCAGAGAAAGTTTTCAACACAGTTATAACCAATACCAACATATTTTCTCACGCCCAGTATCTCTGCTAGGTCTCATATAAAGATTAGGAGCCTTATCTCCCATTGCAGTGGCTCCAACTAACTTACATAAACATACAGACAGAATATTAAACATCAAAGAGAAGATGGAAACAGAATCATGGAGAATTACTAAGCGTAGAAGTCTGAATGAAAGCGTAGACTGCAGATGTGGATAAAAGAAAGCCCATGCTTGGTTTTCACTCCCTTTCTGTTGCTACAATGCTATAAAAAAATGAAAAACTCAGACTAAAAAAAGATCAATAATAATAATAAAAAAATCACCTATACATTTCTATTTTAAAAATGAGCAGTGCTAATAAACACAGAAAATGAAAATTCCTCAAAAAATGTATTTATAAGGTAGAGTGCCCCCCATATCAGGAAAAGTACACCTCTCAGGGTATTCCACAGATGAAACAAAGCCTACTGTACCTTTTTAAAGCTGGACCATCCTATTTGTGTTACCAGGCCAGAAATACTTCAGACAGGGTTTTTTTAAGATGCCTCATTTCATCAACAGAAGCATTTACTAAAGAAAAATACTAGGTAAACTATTTTTATTTTTTATTTTTTATTTTTTTTACTAAACCATTCAATAACGACTAATTTGTGTGGTCAAATCCTGTAACTGGGCATAGAAAAGCACCAGCCTATCCGTTACCACAATTTCAAATCAGGATGTGAGAGTATTACAGAAAGGCCCACTTCCCTTGCTGCCAGTGAAGTCAAGCCTTGCCAACAGCCATATATTAACCCATAAAAAAAAAACAAACACAACAGCACATGTGAAAGTTGTCAACATAAGGAGGCATAAGTGAAAACCCGCCATCCAACCCTTACCTTTTCAACGCCCAACTTACTCACAACTGCTCTAACTGGTCACAATCAACGCTATTGCTCAACTGGACAAGAACTGCATCTCTCCTTTTATCCAGGTCCAGATACTCTGCTGACAAAATTGAAATGTTCTTGCAATAGCAGCCATGCTACTCAAATTTATTTTTGGCCTGAGAATATATGAGAAATGATTACTTCTCCTTGCTTTCAAAGATGAAGTTACTGAAGGACACTTTTTTATGAGTCAGTTTACAATCTAATCCATCTAATGTTCTGAGAAACTGAAAAGACTTTTTTTTTTTTTTTTTTTAAAAAAAAGAAAAGGCTAAAAAGATGTTAATACAGAAATTCAGGCCTATGAATCTATTACCATAATACTTAAATTGTGGATTAAAAGGGCTGCCAGCATTTTTTCAACCATGAAAAGCTCCATCCTGTGACTTGCATGTACAATCGCAGCATAACCACAGTGTAACACCTCCGTTTGAAAGAGACCTCAGAAAACTAGAAAGCTCATTTTTCTCCAAAGTCTTTCTACCACTACTTGCCTGGGAATTGGATATTGCTTTGACAGCATTCAAATCAGATCCTGAACAAAAAGTGTTCCCTGCACCACAGATGATAAGGCCTTTGCCATCCTTCCAGTTTTCCAGTTCAGTTACTCTCTCCTGAAGTTCCAGCATCATAGTGCCTGTTGCAAGAGGGGAAAAGCAACACTTTTAAAACAAAATAATTATGACCAGCACGTTTCACATTACATTTTTCAATATCTACATCAAGTTAATACAAGAAAGGCTTAAAAACACAAAGGAAAGCATCATCTTAAATTCCTGTCTCCCCTCATGCAAACACTGACTATTTTTACTCAGCGATGCAGTTGGAATTCTAAAGAGTATTCTGCAATTTGCATTACACTTAAAGCTAAACAAAGAAGTGCAAAGAAGTAAACACAAATTGTACTCGATTTATTTTTGTTTGTAATTGCATGAATTCAGGACATCTGAACTTATTTGTGTCTATTCGGATCAGCTCTTCATTTTAGCACCACTGCATATTTCACTCTACATATTCAGCTGAAAAGATTTTAAAAAACATATTTAAAAAAAAGGCTCAAGAGCAAAATATGTTGAAGGTCAATGACAAGCATCCATTCAAAAAATAATAAAAATAAGATTTGAAACTAGAAGCAAATTACATTTGTCTTTTAAAAGAATAGTTTTAAAAGATATTTCTGAAACTTCTTTTGTTCCTTCTATGGTAACTGCCTAGAAAAGCTCTTTGGAAATTACACCCTAAGCTTCAAATGTAGGGATTGAATAACACCAGCTCTTTACTTCTAGGTTAAGCATAATACTCTCATTCGTTAGCTTGGGAACTTTCTCATACTACGGACTGTTGTAACTATGCTAATCTCCTGTGTTATGAAACAGATTTCTTTGGATTAATTAATTTCTACTCTAAATAAACTGAGAAAAAGGCTGAAAGGTGGAAGATTATCAGTGCTATGAGACAGCTTGTTAAAGATCACATTTAAAGTGTAGAATTGAGAAGCTTGAAGAACAATTCAGAGGTGTCATCACAAGCTGCTGAGGTTAGAGTATAGTTTGTTCAGTGAAAGCACTTAGTTTTTATGCACTATCCACAGCAATCCCCTGAACTTGCATTGGCAGGCTCTACTTCCAAAGACTTTCGACCACACATATAGTCTTCATCAACTGTATACATAATCTGATCAATTACTGCAACATTCCATGCCTGTGATTCTTTTCACCTTCTTCCACATAACACTGAAGTGTGAATTAATATTTGACATCCAAAATAATTCATTCTTCAGCAAGAAAAGCTTTCCCTTACAGTTACGGATCTCTGTTTTTAATCTACTTCACATAAACATATGATTAAAACCTGTTCAATTGTTGCTGACTGACCAACTAGTGAGGACAACTTCCCCAATCTTCCTGACACAGATTTCTATACTCACTTTTGTAGAGCTAGTCCCAGACAGCAGCATCTTAGAATCACAGAAGCATAGAATCATTCAGGTTGGAAGGGACCTTAAAGCCCCTTCCAAAGCTTGCTAAAGCAGGGCTGCCACCCATCAGACCAAGCTGCCCAGGACCTCATCCAGCCTGGCCTTGAGCACCTCCAAGGATGGGTCACTACAGCTTCTCTGGGCAACCTGTTCCAGAGCCTCACCACTCTAATATTAGAGAACTTCTTCCTAATCTTAAATCTAAGTCACCCTTTTTTACTTTAAAACCATAACCTCATTTCCTATCCTCCGCAGCAATGGAATTTACAGAATGTTAGCTACAAGATCTTTCTCTTTGAATGCGTATGACTCTCATGCACTCTTAAGGCAAAAATATTTACAGAAATTACTTTCAAAAAACAGACTACATACATACAGGCTGATGATACTCTGAGCACCACTCTTCTTAGACAAAGATGTAAGTGGACAGGACTATTTTTTTCAGATATAAGCATGCCTAAGATTAATAGCTCAAGTAATCTTTCTTCTACTACTCTTGGGTTTTTTGACCCAATGTCTGCACGTACTGATCTTTTCTTGTCTTAAAATGGTCTGATAGCATCCATCCTGATGTGGAAGATTCTTTCTTCCTGCTTGTTTTCCTTACAACTCCTTATAAAGGAAGCATGCTAGCACCAGGTCAAGAATACCCTTTAAGGGACATCCACCTTACTCTTCCTACTTTTTGAAAACGTTCCTAAGGAAGTCAAGAATTAAGTGGACATTAAATATTCTTTAAATAAATGTGTATCATTCCCCTGGATTTATTTTTTTGCATGTAACTCAACCTTTCTTATAATAAAGTTATTTTGACTGACATCAAATCTTTGCCAAAGTCAAGATACAGCACAATCATTTGTGGTGCTCTAAATAATCAGAGCAGCAAGCTACTGAGTCTTTCCACAGAGTATTGTGAGTTAAACATCTAGTTTTTAATCAGTTAACACTGAAAAACTGAATATACAAAAAAGAGCTGTATCAGGCTGTTGCGTGCAATAGCAGGGGAGACTAGAGAAGGTCAGCAACTGCTTCCCTTCCAGGGAGATCACCTCTTCCATTGCTGTGTACACTGACAACTACCATTAATTCTATTACTTCACCAACAGACACTACCAAGTTTATTTGATTCAATGCATGAGAATACAATACCAAAGAAAATACTCATCCTGCCAGTCTTAGTCCTTCATTATGTGATACCAGTAAGTTCATTCTCCACACGGCACTAAATCTACTTGGAATAAATCACTTGTTTGCATTTTAATTATAATCCAACAATAAATACTTTGAATTTATTTTCTATAATTGACTTCATCACCATTATTATCTAGTTCACGCAGACTACCTTCTTTCTATCTTAAATGAAGTTCAACTTCCGTTCAGAAAGAAGTTGGGCTGCTGAAATTGGTTCCACTAGGCTTGACATTATTAACACTTGTTTCCAAAGAAACCATTTCAAACAGGTAGCTATCAGATTCCAATTAAGAAGACAAAAAATGCATAACAACCTCCACACTGCCCATTAGCAATTTGCCAATAATTTTGTTCTATTTTCAGTTCAATGTGTTGCTTGAGCTTAGAATAAACACAGTTCTCCTTTGAGATAAAAAGCTGCTGTGTAAAATAAATGCCTGGGCAAACAGGATTTCTCTCAACAGTTTAATTATGTTTTGCATCTTTCTAAAGGAAGCATACATGTATCGCGAATTCACATCTGCCATTTTCAAGAAGCTCTGAGATACAGCATCAACAGTATTTCATTTAGGCACTGCATTTTACAGGCTCTGGCAAATGAAGACAGCTAGGTCTTGTAGCAATTTAAGGTTTGCTCATCCTATTCCTTTTCATACTTCTCCTGAAGGGTATTACTCAATATACAGCAAACTGAAAATGATAAGTTGCTTACTAGTTCCTCATTATCTACAGCTTACAGACAATAATTTTAAAATGAAATGAAGAGCAGTGTACATTAGTAGGCCATATCACCATTTGCAGTGTCCAAGGGGCCAGCATGACTTTGCTTCTGCACTCTCAGCTGTCACAGCAAAAATCTCTGGCAAAGATGCACAGTCGAAAGAAGCAGTAATCTCCTAAACTGACAGAGTAACATCTCCCAGAGCAAATTTCTGTTGCTATCACGTAGCAAGATGAAATACTGCTCTCTATAAGGTTCTACATCCTATGATAAAAACAGTACTGCCTGGTCCCAGACTCATTTTCTAATCTGGGTTCACTACAAAAACACAGCTATTTATTTCCTCCTTGGTTTTTATAGCTTCTTGTTAGCCACTAGAACATAAGCTACTGGTGTATACTAATAATTTATTTCCATAGCAATCACATGAAGAGAGATTACACTACAGAACACTAACTGAGACACAAAATATGAGCTAATTTTGACTGTGATTTGAGGTATGTGATGTGATTTCAGAACATTAACATTATATAGCACTCAGTATAGTCAAAACATAGCTACCAGTGGCCTAAATAGCAATTGTGACTGCTTAACACTTCTACATATCACTTCTGAGACTCTCATGCCAAGCAAGCAGAAAACAAAGAACACAGTTTTAAGTTAAGTTTAGTCTAAGCAACATGGCTTATATCACACCTGATCTCCACAGCAGACTGCGATTTCTCTGTCTTTTTCTATTGCCGCTTATTTCTCATTCCCCTTTCAACTACCACAACAAGTAAGCTATGAACACACAGCCCACAGCTGTACTTTGCACAGATCTATTTTAAGTCAAAAGTAAGAAAAAAAAACCTGTAGAAAAAGAGCGTAATTGTGATAGCATAATAACACGCATGCTGACAGGGAGTTATTCAGAGGGACAATCTCCATGCTAGTTCTTTTAGCTGCATTTTCTCAAGTTAGACAATGATTTTATAGAAGAGCTTTTAAGAAGAAACAAAAGAGTAACTGCAGAGATATCTAGGAGAATTACCACAGACTGCAGAAGCCTAAGTGAAAGATAAAATTTTAGGTAAAAAACAATAATACAATCTTGTCTTTTCTACATCATCTACAAATACATCTACATCATATCTTCTCTTCTCTGTAAAAATACCTTATGTTTCTAAAGCAGTAGAGGCAAAATGAAATGAGAAATAAGAGAGAGCACAGCAGCAGAATCACCTCCATTGAAAAAAAGGTTCTATCAGATATTTCTTGTGTCATTGAGAACTTCTTATATTTATGATGTGCAGGGCAAAGCTACCACACAGAACCATGGATATTTACTATACCTCTGGTTAAAAAAAAAAAAAAAAAAAAAATCAAACATTTCTTCTTTTACCTAAGAAATGATAAGATACAGCTTTTTACCTTGTTTATGCAAAGGGAAGGGGAAAAGAAAGCAACCACCAGCATCCTCATCAACTGATTAATACCTGTGAAGGCATTCATTAGCCGGGAGTTGTTCAAGGTAAGTATTCCAATGCCACTGTGCTCTTTGGAAAGGTTGACAGATCCACCAGCAAACTGCTGAAGTTTCTTCTTCATCAATTCTTCGTCATAGCCATGAGCACCATTATACAGAGATGCCCTTCTCTGCTGTAGCATCCTCCCCTTTGTAGTATGAAATATGTTTTTCCATAGGAAAACTGCCATTTCTGGAAAGAAACAGTAAAATAATAATAATAATAATAATAATAATAATAATAATCTTCCTTTGAGATCTAATTCAGTCCTCTACAGAAGGAGAAGAAGCACAGCAAAACCTAGTATCAAAGTGATCCCATCACAGAGGTCTACAAAAATTTATTGAAAGACAGTACTCACAAAATTCTTATCTGGAATCTTCTCCCACAAAGTTAACAGTTGAATGTTATGCAGTGATTTCAGCAGTTAAGACAGAAAGCAGCATCTTTTAAAATCTTTTCTTGTAAGAATTATCCAAAATATGTTTCAACGCAGAACATGGAAGAGGCTCAAGAAATGTAGTAAAATACTTGTGTATTATTCCATTAGACCAGCTTACTCTACAGCAATGTTTCAGCTCCTTCCCTTGACAAAGCAAACCACCTAACTAAAACAAAATGAAAGAAACACATCTGCATTGGAGGAGAAATCCTACCAAATCCTCTAGTTTTCAGGAGGTGCATCTCCAGTTTGGCTACAAGCAACTATTACAGCAATATTTTCTCAGGTTAATTACTTGCGGAACACAAAAATTAAAAACTGAAAACTTTTCCTTGAATTCAGTTCCATGTAGCCTAATTCCATTAATACATTTGTCACGTTCCACCAACTTGTGATACTGCCGAGGCCCTGGGTAGCTTTGAGTTTTTCCACAGTCGTTCCAGTAGCTCGTTCCTCTTTGAACTGATCTCATTTCAACACTGAGCACCAGAATCAAAGGAGTACCCCAAAGGAGCAACTATACAAAAGCATTATGAACTGAGCATAGCCCTTGCTTCCTACACAGCTACGTAATGTTAGTAGTCTGTTTGTATGTACCATGGCATATTCCTCCATTATCTCCACTCTAGTAAAAAACCACATAGAATCACAGAATAGCTCGGGTTAGAAAAGACCTTGTAGATCATCAAGCCAAACAGCAAGCTAACCAGCAACTACCTTAACTCTAATAGCCTAAAATCATGTCCCTGCACCACATCCAAATGGTTTTTAAACACACTCAGGCATGGTGACTCAACCACCTCCCTAGGAAGCCTATTCCAGTGCTTAACAACCCTTTCTGTAAAGTTATTCCTGATATCCAACCTAAACCACCCCTGGTCCCCTTGTCCTGTCACCAGTGAGAAGAGACCAACTCTGCTCTCATTGTAAGCACCTTTCAGGTACTGGAAGAGAGCAGTAAGGTCTCCCTCAGAGTCCTTTTCCCCAGACTAAACAGCCCCAGTTCCTTCAGTCGCTCCTCACAAGGCACATTCGCCAAGCCCTTCACAAGACTTGTTGCCCTTCTCTGGACCTGCTCCAGCACCTCAATGTCCTTTCTGTACTGAGATGCTCAAAACTGAACACACTACTCAAGGTGAGGCTCACCAATGCTGAGTATAAGGGCAGGATTGCTTCCTGCAATCCACCCTAGTCCTGCTCACCACACCATTCCTGATACAAGCCAGGATGCCATTGGCCTTTTTGGACACCTGAGCACACTGCTGGCTCATATTCAGCCAACTGCCCATCAGTACACCAAGGTCCCTTTCCATCAGGCAGCTTTCCAGCCACTCCTCACCAAGCCTGGGGTTGTTGTGACCAAAATGCAGAACCCAACACTTGGCCCTATTGAAACTCAGTTTACACTGGCCCATCGATCCAGTCTATCCAGGTCTCTCTGTAGTGCCTTTCTGTTCTCTGGCAGACCAACACTCCCTCCCAGGTCGGTACTATCCACAAACTTACTGAGGGTGCACTCAATCCCCTCATTAACATCATTAATAAAGATGTTAAATAGAAGTGGTCCCAGTACCGAGCCCTGGGGGACACCACTTGTGACCAGACGTCAACTGGATTTAGCTCCACTGACCACAACTCTTTGGGCCCAGCCATCCAGCCAGTGTTTCACCCAGAGGAGCGTGCACCCATCCAAACCATGGGCAGCCAGCTTCTCAACTAGAACGTTATGGGGGACAGTGTCAAAAGCCTTACTGAAGTCCAGTAAGTAGACCACATTGACAGCCTTACCTTCATCTACCTTGACATAGAATTAAATCAGATCTATCAGACAGGATCTACCATTCCTAGAAATGTACACCAGGAAATAAAAAGGAAGTCATAAAGCACTATTCTTGATGTTTGACTTCACTTTATTCACTTGGAAAGCATTCTAATGGAAAAAGTGATTTACAAGCGATTTGAAAAAAGCTGGGTAAATTCCAAATTGAAGAGTTGGTCTGAAAAAGAAAGCGTGGTCTTAGAAGCCACTCAGAGTGGGAAGTAAAAGAACAGGACACATAAAAAGGCTTGCTGTATTGCTAGACTAGCCCTGTCTTTATCTCTGGTCCCTTTTTAATTCATAAACCTGTGCACAAAACATGGTGAACATTCAGTTTTTGGAGAACTGGGAAAAGACCTCCTCTGACAGTCATATTTGGCAGAAACAAGATTCTTCCAGAACTGGCAAGTAGCCCCTGTGAATTTTAAGGTGAACCAAAGCAAAAATAGAGATGAAATTTGGTGAAAAATATATTCTATACTGTGTCCAGGTCACCTCACAGCTAATAATAGACTAAAATTGTTGAGAACGTTATTATATATATGTAAGAGAAAATACATGTTAAATACCCACATTTAATCTAGTATTTTACAATGAAAGAAGTAAACAATCCAGTTAGGTGCACAACTAGCTTGTATCATTGGATACTAAAGTGGGAAAATGCTTCTGTTGGTGCAAATACAATCCCCACTTAAACAGAGCAGGAGTCTGCACAGCATCCAGAATGCAAACAGAATGCAAAACAGCATATGCCATATGGGGAACTCAAAGAGAGCCACCTATGCCAACAGATTCATACTGGTTCTGCCACATTGCTATCTCACAAACATGCTGGTAAGACCTATACAAAGCCATATATTGTAACATCATATACATGGGAGTTGGTAAAGGAATCATTGCTTAACATCTGATAAGACATTCTGAAGTCCCATCTAAGTTCCTTATGAAATTCAAGGTTTTAATTTGTCATAATCATCTTTTGCATACTCATGCATAAGCTAATAAAAATGTATGTAAAGCTAATTAAAATGTATTAAAATCTGATTGAATACAAGATGAATAATTCCACAAATAACATCAACCTCCTGTTCTGTATCTACGCACATTCTAATATCTCCAACACCTCAGCCATCACTTTCACAGCTTGTAAAATCGCTTCTTTATAATTTTTATTTAAAAGTGAAAACAGGTTACCAAAGCCAATTTCTTAGCCACATTCTTCTTTTTATGTTCAGGCTCTCAGGAGAGAAACAGCCTTCCATGTTCTCATTCATTTTAACTAGCAAGGTGCTAGAACAGTAAATAAATAAATAAATCAACTACGTAAGGGAATAATGTGACAAGCTCCATTAATTTACTCAGCTTTGATTTATGGCAATCCACATAAAGCACTGAAAATGAAGTGTTTCTCTAAAACTTCATTTTTCAACATATGCATTCATACAATAAAACTCCCACCCAGCTACTAGTTTTTGCCAGAGAGAACAAACACTAAAAACAGGGATGGGCGCAGGCTCCTGCTGCAATCTCTAGTTTGTACTATGCTTGACTCAACACAAAGCAATTAGTTTCCAATTTTAATGAATACAAATCTTCCCCAACCCTCCAAAGAGGAAGGACTAGAATTAATTATCTGGGAAACCACAATGACTGGCCTAAAACAACAACAAAAATAGAAAAAAAAATTAACAAGGTGAAAAAAGTCTCTCTACTTAACCTAAGTCCCTGGCAATTCACAATTGTTTGATCACCTTTATACTACCTAGACTTTACATGTCAAAGAAGGTACAAAGCAAAGCAGACTTAAGATATGGAAATTTTATTCCACACACACACACAAAAAAAAAACCAAACAAACAAACAAAAAAAAAACCAACAACCAAATCTGTCATTTTTAACTGTGTGGTTATACGCATTAACAGCTCTTTAAAATTATCACTATGGTAATAAAGAGCATCAGCAAGTGCCGAATTAAAAAACAAATTAAACATCACTGCATGCTGATCATGACTCATGATTAATGACTCATGCAAGGTATTATCACTGAATTATTCTTTTTAAATCCATCTTTTACAGCACTGGGCAGTACCCACTACTTTTCTAATAAATACAGGATTATTTTAACTGCTCAGTCTGAGAAAGCTGATCACTCAGGAAAACCGTGATATTTATGCTTCAGTGCTCTCAAACTAAAGGAATTTCTGCTGATCTCTGATAAACAACATTCAAGTAGGAAATGCTCGCAATCCAAAATGTGACTCAAATGGATTTTTTGTAGTGCAAATGAAGGAGCGCGAGGGCAAATTGCATTAACCAGCACAATGCCACAGGACATGACAAGATATATTTACTAGACTGAAGTTTTCAGTTTAATATACTTGTCTACTTAGATAATTTACAGAAATGAAGTTTTTGTCTAATTTCAGAAAGTCAGGCATGCTATATCTATTAACATCTGCAACACGCACAACTTATGCATGATTTTACAACGATCAACTTTCTGACAGTACAGTACACTACGGACAATTGCCAATTTTCTGCTTGTAAAAACTGCTAGAGTTTTAACATATCAACAGTAACAATGGACAGACAAGCCACCAGGGTAGATATCAAGAGTTATATGTTCCACAACCTGCAGCTACATCAGTAACCAGTTGTTGTATCTGTCACGTAATGCAACAGTTTAGATCCCAGATAGCACTTAAATGATTTTTAATGCACTTATCCATGGACTGGAAGATCATGGATTAATACAAACATATGCTGAAAGTCAACAACTCAGCACTGTAGAAATGATACACAATGTACAGGAGCAATACACACATACACAGACATGCATTTTCTATTTTTTGTGCATGTATTTATTTTATATATATATATGTAAATGTATATTTTATATAAATATATTATGTGTATATATATATTTTTATATATATATATATATATATATATTTCAGAGTCCTTTTGGAAACCTCTGTAACTGCTTAGTTAAAATTCACCTCTCATGATGTTAATAAAAAATAAAATATTACCATAAGTAAACCATAAACACTCCCTAATTGATCAGATTCACTGAGTAAATAATAAACCTCAAGACTCAAGCAAGTATTTTTGTCCTAGAAAATGCCATTATTCTCTTCCAATCTCTAAAAACACACTACCTCAAATAGCAACCTCAGTCAGCACCCAGCTGCAATTTCCAGAGAGCATGAATTTGGCTGGCCAGAGCAGTAGGTACAGGATATACCTAGCAAAATCTTAGATGGGCATAACAACTTCATCAGTGAATTGGATTAAGAGATAGAATGCACCCTCATCAATTTTGCTAAGGATACAAAGCTGAAAGGAGTAGATGATACACCATAAGACTGTGCTGCCATACAACGAGACCTAGACAGACTAGAGAGATGGGAGGAAAAAAATCTGATGAGATTCAAAGGGGTAGTGCAGAGTCCTACACCTGGGGAAGAATAACTACATGCACCAGTACAGGTTAGGGGTTGGCCTGCTGGAAAGCAGCTCCGCAGAGAAGGACATGGGTGTCCTAGTGGACAACATGTTGGCCATGAACCAGCAGGGTGCCTTTGTGGCCATGAAGCCAATGGTTTCCTGAAGTGCATTAGAAAGAGTGTGGCCAGACAGCTGAGGGAGGTGATCCTCCCCCTCTACTCTGCCCTAGTGAGGCCACATCTGGAGTAATGTGTGCAGTTCTGGGCTCCCCAGTTCAAGACAGAGAACATCAGAGAGTCCAGCATAAGGCCACAAAGATGGTGAGGGGCCTGGAGCACTTCACTTATGAGTAGAGGCTGAGAGACCTGGGACTGTTCAGCCTGGAGAGAAGACTAACGGGGAATCGTATCAATGCTTGTAAATATCTGAAGGGTGGGAGTCACGTGGATGGGGCCAGGCTCTTTTCGGTGGTACCCAGCAACAGAACAAGGGGCAATGGGCACAAACTGGCACACAGGAAGAATATGAGGAATAACTTTCCTGGGAATGTGACAGAACACTGGTACAGGTCCCCCCTGTGATGGTGACAGAGAGACTGTGAAGTGTCATTCTTTGCTGATATTCAAAATCACCTGGATGGTTTCCTATGTAACCTGCTGTAGGGAACCTGCTTTAAAAGAATTGGATCAGATGACTTCTGGAGGTCCCTTCCAACCCCTACGATCCTGTGAACTAAGACAATCCAGAGAACTGGATGTTGGGAGCCCAAATAAGAACTTGAGCTGCATGCATCATAGAGCAGCTACACAAAAATAATAGGCAAATTAAAATATGCAAGCAGGGGAAACTCTTAAACACTCAAAAATAATGCCTGAATTACTGACACAAATAAGGAAAACAGAAAGTATGCAGAGATGTGTTTTCACCATGCAGAGTTTACCGGGTACCCGTGTGAGACCAGAGAAATAAAGAAGCCCATTAATGGGGGCAGGAGATGACAGGTATGAAATGCAGACACAGACCCACATGTCATTTGTAAAGGACATCGGCTGAATTTTTTGTCTTGGATACAGGTATCCTAAGATAAAGTATAGCAGAAAAGAAAGGGATATAACGTACAAAATCCACAAAAGAAATCTAAAGAGAAAGAAAATATTTAAACATCATAACAAAAGAGCATTATAAAGACACTTATGCGACACTGCCAAACACTTAAAAGGCAGCTGACAGTTCAAGAAACACAGACCTTGACAAAGACCTCCAACAGCTGTAATTTCAGTGACAAGCACAGAATTGTAAAGAAGGGGCACAGAGAAAGGGATAGAAGAGGTAAACTGAAGATGATTGTGAGATGACTCATGGCTCAACATGCACGTGTGTCACCAGACAGCGTGGAAGGTATCCATCCGTACCAGGGTGCAGTGAGTGTGACTGCTGGATGCTTCACCAGCACCCCACAGTGACCAGCTAACAAATGAAAACAAGTGGTGACCCAATGCTGAGGACCAGCATGATGGTCTCTACAGCATGAAAGCAGGCAAAAGAGCAAGAGCAAAGGAAAAATATATCCGAAGCAAGACAGTAGTTCTCTTGTACAAAGAGTGATAATCGTAAACATCAGCCGTCTGAAATCAGGGATAGTAGCTGGTGAGTGTTAGGGGGAAAAAAAAAGGGGAGGAAACATCCAGTGTTGGAATTCAGAAACTGCAAGATTCAAGAGGGCCAGCATAGATGAAAATCAAACAAGGGCATGGGCCTGATAGTGAAGAGAAGTCAGAGAACCCTGGCTTAAGATGCAAGAGAAGTGAAGGTGGGATGTATCAGCCCAGCACTGGCTGAACAGGCCACTGTTCCAACTGTCGTCACAACCGCTCACCTGAAGATTACTGAGTCCCTGCCTACCTCATCTGCACATACACCATGCTTCTTTCCTTCAGCAATGTGTGGTCAAGTTTACTTGAACACCTTACCTGACAGGTTTTTCCCATTCCGTTAACTATCAGCTAAGGCAAGCTGAGGGCAATAACCTCCTCAACTGGCTTAATTCTGCTGGAAGAAAGCAGCAAGCAGATCTTGAACAGGCTATGGGAGCAGCAGCACAAAACTTAGCAACAAAACGTAACCTACAAACAGAAAAAAATCTTGGGATATTCTACAGCCCTAAGTGAGAAGCATCTCATTATGGCATTTCTAGACAAAGTGGGAACTCCTGCTAAAGCCAAGAGCAGCTACCTAAGCCTCATACCCTTCTCAAGGCCTTCTAGCTCTTAACTTGCTGAACCCTGTTCAGACTTCTAGTATATTGTCTTCGGTACCTCCATGCTAGACAAGGCAGGTTCAAAAATCCTTCACTTCAGTGTGAAGATCCTTAAAGAGCTTTGTAATTCCTATAAGAATGGAGTTTAGAAATAGCCTATAAAATATGGGCTTTTTTAGCCATTATAATACCACTGAGAAGAGAACAATGGATTTAGGTCTCCCAATTTCCCCATGTCAGCCAAAAAAAAAAAAGTTTATATTTCCAGAAGCTGAGAGAACAAGTGAGATGGTGAAACTAATTGAAGTTGCTTCAAATCATGTACACAAAATACATTTTGAAAAAAAGCCTTTTAACTTCACAAGTCAATTTGTCTATGGTTTCAGTTTTAGTCTGGCTTACCCTTTACACCTGTTTTCTTTTACATGATCTCTTATTATTTTTTTTCTTTCCGCCTCTTTTTCCCCTTGTTTTTCCCTTGTTACTGAACAGCTCAATTTTGGGGATGACAAGTTATGTGATTTTCAAGTTATCTGTTTTCTGCTGCTGAGCATTATATTTTTAATGGTCTCTGCAGGTTAAAGTTTAGACTTGAATTGTCTCTCCATTCCTAAGCAATTATGCTCTCTTTTAATGAGATTTCAATTACTTTTAAGATTTAATAAACCAATCACACTTATCTGAGTTTCAGTGAAAAATAATGGCCTTCAAGGATAAGAAACAGCTGGTAAAAGAAGCTGTTCAATAAAGTACATGCTACTACATGATAGCACTTGAGTGTGTTCACAGGGTAAGTACATGGACTGAATTTCATAGTAGAGAGTGAGAGCAAGAACCCCTCACCTTCTGCAGATGCTATATTTCTAAAGTCTTGATGTAAAGATGTTCTATTTGCCTCTGTTAGCAAAGGACTCCATGTAGCACTGTCAGAAGCCAGGTTTCAAGTCCACACACAGCTCAAAGTCCACTGGTGAGCTTTGGACATTGCTAGATGAACAGATGCAGTGCTCCACAGGCATAGAAATTACCACTAGCAGGTTTTCAGTCACCAAACCCTAAGCCATAAAAAGCATGAAGGTGAATTAATTCCAGCTGCAACCTACTGCAGCACTTCAGCTGATCAAAGCAAGCATTTTTGGTGCAGATGCGTTTTTCTTCTACAAAACCAACAGCAAAGGGAGGGCAAGAAGCCCTGCACCCCAGTTCCGGGCCGAGCAGAGCCGGAGGGGAAGCAGCTCTTTGCAGAATAACACTAGAGATCTCCAGTGAAGCTGAGCAAGCGGCGGGAACCCAGCCCTGACCAAAACAGATCACGCAGATGCCGCCTGCCGTGCGGACCGGCCCACTAATGAGGAGCGCACCCAGGCTCCTTCCGCCCGGCCCGCCGCCCGGCTGCGTCTCGGCTGGGAGCTGCTCCTCCCGCACAGCCGGCCCCAGTAGCGGCCCCGAGCCCGGCACCCCGCGGAGCACCTGCTCGCCCCACAACTCGGGCTGCCCGAGAAGAGGCGGGCACTGACCTGCCAGCGGCACGGCACAGCACGGCACCACCGCTCCCTTCGCTCTGCCGGACTGGCGGGCGGTGCTGCGGTGAATGCGGCCCCACCGGGAACCGGCGCCGCGCCCTAAGAGCCCGCAACGCACAACCGGGGGCTGCAGGGCTGCGGCGGATATCGGGGCAGCCCCCTGCGGGAGGTGATGGCGGTGGACGGGCACTGGGCAGGGCAGGTTGTGTGCCAGTCTCTGGGTGACACCGCTGAAGGACGGCCCCGGCTCGGAGGAGTTAGCCCACGGAGCTCCCGCCGCGCTGTAACGAGAGAAGAGCCTTGAGCTCCCCTCCTGGGGGAAGCAAACCCAGGAACATAAATGGGGGTTCCAGCGCAGATCTGGTGCATATAAAGCGATATGCAGATGCCAGCCGGCCTTTATTGTTAATATACGTGTGTGAGATGACTCACTTGTTTGTAGCATGGATGAAAAAAATATCCTTGGAAGTGCTTCTCCACATTTATTAAAGCTGTTTATCAACCGAGCTGTCAATACAAATGTCCTGTAGTTGGTCTAGTTGATTAAATATTATGATTAAACATGCAAAGTACTTCAGTTAGTCATACATTCAGAAGAAGCAAAATCTTTGCACTCTGAACAGATAGATACTTTTAATTTTCCATTGTTAAGAGAATCCTGTAGGGATATGAAATCCTCCAGTCCTAAGTGGCAATATCTTCATAGAACAGGGGGATTCATTTCCTTGTTACAGCATTCCCAGTACACAAATAATGCCTCACGCAATTTGTTCCTTCGTTCAGTGTAAAGATTTTTTCCTCTCCTATTCGTGGAGACTTTTCCAGCAGGATTTGGTACTGCATTTCTTTCTGATAATCCTCAGTCCCAAATTAGACCGTGGGAAGGAAGCAGCCCTCAGCATGCCATCCTCCAAAGCCTTCTCCCCTTGGATGAAGCAGTGCTCAGGCTGTCCTGAGGACGGCAGAGCAGTGCCTGTAAGGAAGCTGGTGGTTTTCTAGGGAACATATTGCCACCTAGCAGTGCTTGAAGAAAGGAGCGCAAGCCTGACCTTAATTTTCGTTGTTTGTCTCATTCTTGTATATTGTCGTGATTGGAAAAGGATATATTACTACTGTGGAATGAAGACTGTAGAAACACAGACTAATAAGATTCTCTTTGATCCCTTACATGTTGAAAATTCCACCAGCAGGACTTGTTCCTGCATGCTTTGTTGTGCAATAAAACAAAAACAAACAAACAAACAAACCAAAAAAAAAAAAAAAAAAAAAAAAAGAGAGAGAGAGAGAGAGAGGAAAGAAACACAAACAATCCTGCAAACAGTTTCTCATTCTTACTCAAAAATCCCATTAATTTTGGAGACACTTTCTCCTTGTATTGCTAAACCATAGGAAAGTCAGGTCATCTCCTGAATTATTGAGCATGTTCTTGTTTCCCATCACTGACCCCGACTCGACTCCATTATAGCTGATGGCTGTGTACTGGCTAAGAGAACAAAGCCTCGCTCTTAGGTTCAAGGTTGTCAGACTGAAATATCGAATTCCAATATATGCACAGCTCCATGGAACTATTTTTACAAGCTCCTTTCAGAGTCATTGAACAAACCAATGACATCTCAGGAATTATTAGATACTAACCAACACATGACCTCATGGTCAATTCTTAAATAGTCCCTTGACTGTAATGTTCGGGATGAAAACATCATCAACTTTGTTTGGAAGAATAAAAGGCCACACACTTCAAAGAGTAGATCCATAAAAATAGCTTGGGTACCTGCATTGTATTTTGCAAAGATTTCTCAAATTTGAATTTCTAAATCTGAGATCATGATACTCTGTTTCTCCTTGCTGATCAGCTGCCCAACCCTGGAGGCTCCCAAATCCCATTGGTGCCTGACAGCCTCAGTTCACAGGGGGAGTTTATATCAGGCTGGCTAACAGGACTGCCACCCCAGCTGTCTCTCCTGTCCCCACCGCAGATCTCTGAAATACCCCTGAGCTGTCATAGCTTTCTAAATGCAGCTCTGCATGCCAAGTTAAATTTGGTCTGATTTCGTTGGATCAGGGCTGGTTGGGGACAGCACAGTCACTGTGCATACCTCAGGACTGTAACCTTATCAGTCACTTGTGTGTCAGCCTGTCCCTGCCATGAACCAAAGCCATGAACACTCACGGCTGGGATTGTTTCCCAACTAACTTGCTGCCACTGAACATGTATACAAAGGGATCAACTCTTCCTTGGGTAACTCCCTATGATCCCACTATGTGTTGATTCTGTGTCAAAGGCCCTCTTCTACCCAGGAAGACAAACTCATTTCTCTGATCACTGGGCCACAATGTACTCTGGGTTAGTCAAGCATCCGTGCAAAAGCTATTTGTCTTGCTGCAGCATAATTAAATATTCATCAGGCCAGAGAGTAGGGGAGAGGTTCAGCATGGCCACAGCTCAGTGTTTGCTCAGTCTCTTGGTGACCCAGCAAATATTGATGTATTTAAACCTTAACGCCTCCTTTAAGTTCTTGCATGCAATATAGAGCAGTTTAAAGAGGCAGGATGAAGCAAGTGATTGCTCCTCAGAGTCCTCTGATTACAGCTCAGTGCTGCAGGAGTGGGCTTGGTATGGCTGCTGCCATAGGGCCAGAAGGCTTTTGCCACCTGGTCACACCTTTCCCTGCTACCAGCCCCATCATTTGATTGGACATTTGTGTTCTGGCACAAAGTGTATACAATACAAAAATACGCTCATGTATGTCCTACCTTCCTGCACAAGCAGGAATCTTATTTCACAACATAGCTCAACTTACAGTACAGCTTAAATGAGTACCTTTTCCCTGCATAGCAGTGCATGGTGGTTCCATGATTCTTTCTCCTTCCTTGGAGTGAGGGTGGCTGCACAGCAAGCTGAGCTCACCCACAAGCAGTAAACTTCTCTAGTTTTTGTTTTGTTCCCATGGCTAATGAATTGAACCAGACTGGGTTGCTGGAAAGCAAGCCTCAGGAAAGCCAACAAGTGGAACAAAGACAGAGGATATTCCAGGCAGAACTCTGTCCTGCCTTAGCAGTACCAGGCTATAAAATGGGCTCAGTTGTGTTGCTTTACTCTGTGGTGGACATGACACAGAGTATTTGAGGAGTTGGAGTAGATTAGAAATATGTGCTCTGGGGCCAAGCTGGGAGATGTGTGAGCATCTCTGAGGGGCAACCAGTCCAGTTGGACCAGGTAAATTGTATTGGGAAAGGCCAACCTAAGCCCCTCTGACAATGCAACTCTATTTCCTCTTTTTCTCAGTTGTCTCTCACCAGGGTGTTCTATGAAATTTCATTAAAACAGGCATTGTACCTTTTTCTGCAAGAGCATTTGAATCACACAGAAGTAGGCCAGGTGATAATTGCACAGCATATTGTAATGCTGCTTAAATGTCAGCTGTTAATTAAAAGCCTCTCTGAAAATGGGCCATTAATTAGGGCAAATGCAGCAATTCTTGATGGATTCTGACTAACCGGTGAGAGCAAAAAAAAAAAAAGAAATATTTCAACATTAATATTGGAATAGTTATCTTTTACTTGTCTAATGTTTATCTACTAATAAAAACATTTTATAACTTGCAGAACATATTGTTCTTTCTTTTAAAGAGATTAAGAATAAGTATTCTGGCACAAGAACACTCACAGGTACAGGGGCGGTAGCTGAGAATATGCCACTGTTAGGTCCAGATGTCTCTAGCAGTTGTAAAACCTTAGCAGGAACACTGTAGATATTAAAATGTAGCCCTGACCTACAAACAGCCCACTGTGGCACTTCACTTGTGTCTTTCTTTTCCTATATAAATAGCACGATCCTCACAAATAATATCACACAGGCACCAAAATGTGTGCTAAATTTGGGCCAGAATATATGCTCCCTAAACCACCCAGAATTGTTGGGGAGAATCATCCTATCAAAAAAGGATCCAAATGTCTCAGTCTGAATAGTATTGCGGCTTACCATCTCACTTTTTTCCTCTTTGGCTCAGATTCAGCAAGGCAATTAAGACCCTAAGCAGTCCCCTTGATGTCAGCGACATGCAAGAACTCTGAAGCTGAATCAGGTCCATCCTGCCTGCCAGACCTCATGCTTTCCTTCTTTGTGGTGCATTACAGATTCCCAAAGAGCAGTTACAGTAGCTATCTTGGCTGCAGCATGAGATCACAGGAGGTGCTGGCAGTTTCATGCCTAGATGCCCATGCTGGTGGTCCATCCATCAGAAACCGTGTTGTGAACTGCTTAAAGATTTCAGTCTTCTGCAGCAGTGCCATGGTATTGCATGAAGCACATTTAGGCACTTTGCTGGAGACATAAAAATAACAATCTCATTTCTGACAACAGCTTTATCCATGTAGCAGCCAAATCTCATAGCTTTATCTCATATAGAAACTAGAGCAAAGGCAAGCTCTTGGCTCTGGACTGACCTGAAACCTGCCCACTCCAGAAGAGACCTTGCAGGACCAACATTCTTTTTGCTTTTAATATTACTATGGTTCACAATTCGTAGGTAAAGAGCATATTGTAAGAGTGAGGGTTAAGCAGCAGGAGGAGCTACAGAGCACTTCTCTTTAAAAGTAGAGTTGTTTTATTTGTCTGAAGTGAGTGTTATGTAAGTGTGTTGCTTCTGCAGCTGAAATATTTCAAAAGATGGGTAATGAGGTTCTCAGCTGGACTGACGCACAGCAGCCTGCCTGCTCCCATGGCTGCAGCATCATTGGGTCATTCTTTAAGGAATAAACAGCACCTGCATTTCTTCTCCTTTGAAAGCATAATCCTGTAGATGTGTATTATTCTAGATCATCACACTTTATGGTGTTAAAATTTACTGTTTTTGTGATTAATTTGAAGCTAGTACCGACAGAGAGATCTGGATGCAGAATAGATGTGTTATGTCACTGGCACTTCCTGTGCTGACCCACTTCTCTCTATTGACAAATAACAACTGTAAAAATGACATACAAAACCTCAAAAAACTGTATTTTTAGAAGTAGATAATTTAAACCGAAAATAACAGCTAACTTGAATAACACAGGGATGTGAGTATCTTTGAGTTTCCTCATAATTTTTGCTACGTTTTCATTAGCAGTGCTGTCCATCCATATTTTATTTGTTTTGGATAGATGCATGATAGACAACTGGCCTGAAGTACCAGGACTGCAAAATCACTGGATTACCTGTGGGAACAGACACTTCCTAAGAAGACTAAGGAGCATGCTACTTACAGAGTCCATATACCTCTCCTACAGCATTTCTGTCTCTTCCTCTATTGTCCAGTAGTACAGAACAGCATTTTGCCAAAGGGCTACAACTAACATACCCTTACAAAGTAGAAGCCAAAGTACTGCTCTAAATGCATCTGATGGAGGTCTTTGAGATGAAAGTAGAAAAAGGGGGCTGAGGCACAGAATCACAGAATCACCAAGGTTGGAAAAGGCCTTCAAGATCATCCAGTGCAACCATCCACGTATCATCAATAGCTCTCACTAAACCATGTCCCACAACACAAAATTCTTCCCCATCTTTGAAGGGAAGAGTTTTCAGTGGGAAAGCTTTACTTAGAACTGGTGTCCCCACTGACAGCCCCTGCAGCCTGACAGAGGAACACTCACTCACTGTGGTTGATGCTGTAGGAGGAGGTTGGTAGCAAGGATGAACTTGGCAGCCCTTAATAAAGAGAGAAAGCTGGGTCATCTGAAATAATTAGTTACTTTATGCCTTTTTCTCTCACCTCTATCCCTTTTCTTCTTAATTTGATTATGGCACCAGTTTTTCTCTGGCTCCTGCAATAAGGGAAGTTCACCTATTTTTGCTTTGATTTGGAAACATAATGATGCTTTTGTAAGATCCCACCTGGCCAGATGGCTGCTGCTGATCTTAATGCTTCAGCAAGTGAATACAAATTGACAGATTATATCACCCTCTGAGCATACATAAATTTGCATACATTACTTATTTATGGCATAATAACTTCAGAGATAATTACCGATATAGCGAGACAAGCAAGGCCCTGGAGCAGGGACCATTAGCATCTCTCAGTACATGTTGGTTGGATCTACAAATGTGATCATGTGCTGGGACAGTGTTACCATTAGTCATGGTTTCAGAGACTAGAGATGTTGCACAAATAATTTTCTTGCTTTTGAGAGCAGTGCTACTAAGGTTTACACAACACACTACATTCCTCTAGGGGCTCTTCCCCGACTTAATGCCTCTTCCATTGTACTGGTGCAAGGGTTTGTTTTCCCAGATCAGGCACCAAGTCAATGTTTTGGTTTGGAAGAAAAGAAACATGGTCAGGTAAAAACAAGTTGGCTTTCAGACGGATAATCTCTCTGGTCTAGTCCATTGCATGACTGTACAACCAGTTGTGCCAGACCCAACAGAGGAGGGAAGTGCAGTGTAGGAGAGAGACGTGAAAAGAAAGAAGGGGGCACTTTAGCAATCATTGCAGCAGAATAAAGGTCCATGGAGTCATAACTTTGGTTGCTTCAGCAGAGATTAGCATTTCTGATGATTCGTGCATCAACTGTTATAACCTGCTTTGGTAAGGTATATAGAAATGAGACTGTTTTGGCTGATATTCAGTCTCATCAATAAAGCTGTGCCTTTTACACAGCATAGCCTAGACATATATCTGAGTTATCATAACAGCTTTTTCAACAGAATAAATGTAAACCTTCCTGCTTTCTCAGATCCCCAATATATTAATATCTTTCTGGCATTTCATCCGCATTGCCCTGTGCTCTGAGATTCTTTTCTGGACTTAATCCATCCAATACGTGGAGCTGTGTGTATCTCACAGCAGTCCAACCCAGAGAAACCTCTGTTTTTAATTTCACAGGCAATCAGACACACCAGCTTTTGGCACAACTTCTGGTGCATACAGCATTTCTCTGGCACCACACTTAGACACATATGCACTAAATTATAAGGCTGTATCTGTCTGTACCCGTCACCTACAAGCAGAATGAGCCCAGAGGAGGATGATATTGTTGTAACACAGTCATCTGCCTTATGTATTGGGAGATTCTTGACACAATTTCCCAGGTTTTGCAGCTTGTGCAGTGTGGGTAGCCTGAGGACTCTGGCTGCCTTGTCTGACTCTCCAAGAAGAACGAGGACAACGTGGGGAGTGCAGCTCCTCTGCACGGATTGCAGCCCGGGAGCCATGGAGCTTTCTTCCCCTTGTTGCAATAACATTTATTTCTTTTCAGGGGGGCAGCTTCTCTGTTCTTTCCATATAAAGTAAAGCCAGGAAGGAACAAGGAGCAAGACATTAATAACAATGGCAAGTTTATACAGTGAAGACAGAAGGTAAGTGTCAGAAGAGCAACAAGAAAACAGGAGGGAAGAAAGCTGGTCAAGTGTTGAGTGCAGATAACTTGGTCTCACCAAGACAGAAGGCAGTCAGATCTGTTTGCAAAGATGGTATTGGCAAGTCAGTATTTTTGACATTGATCAGGAATTCTTTTGTGGCTGTGCCTTTTGATGTTTTGTGCTGATAGGTCTGGAAAAGAAACCAGGAAGCACTCTCTGTTTATACAGATGGATAAGTGTATGTGGCATATAATTATATTGGTCTGGTTTCACTTCACCATGCTGTTTGATAGTCCTGAGCAATTTGTTCTACACAGCCTTGTGTTGGCATAAAACAAAAATGTCAGTTTTGGAAGCATGACCACACTGGTCTCTGACCTCTCTTCTGAGGTAAAAATGGATGCAGAGAGCAGACATGAATTATTGTCCAAGTCCATCCTTCAGCAGGGGCTGCACTGAGTTGCCAGAAGGGCTAAGTTTAGTACCAGGGACTAGAAGACTACAGAAAAACCATGATTCTCAGCAACATGCACAGTACTGCCTGGTTTCAGACTCTTTCCATCCCAGCCCAAGCCCTGGATTCCTGCAGCCATTGCCAAGTGGATAGAACTTCCAGAGCAACTGTACTGCTGCCTTTGGTCTGCGATAACAACTGAGAGCTGTGCCTTAAAACAAACAGTGTAGGAGCTGCTGGGTGTCTCAGCATTTCTTGCAGATTAAAAAATTATTGTTAATCAGTAAGAGGAGTGGTATACATTCCTGAAGTAAGTGAGGAGTATCTTAACAAACTGTAGTGGAAATATATTTTTTCTACTATAATAAGTGAATTCAAACTCCCTTCAGGCTGAGACAAGTGAGAAAAAAGCCCACATCTACAGCAGGAAAGAGGAACAAATAACATAATAGCTAACACTGGGTTTTGTTAATGATTTAACTCCAGGGAAGGCTGCACTGCAACCAACATACATTTTGGTTTGGCTGGTGTTCATGAGACAATCTTGACTTCAAGAAGATACCAAAGCTTTGCATCTTGGGCTTACCTCAGACTTCAGGAGTTACAGTTTCTTCATAGGAGAACACTACAACTCCTCATGTACTGCTGTCTTCAACATACTGTGAGGGATTTCATGACCAGGTTCCCTCTGAAGGGAAAACCACTAGCTTCCATGGGATGCTTCATGTCCCCATGGTGCCCATCACAGTGGGAACCAATGACTGAGAGTCAATGTCAAGTGAGTAATCTTTCATGCCCTCAGGTGAGAAAATAGACACACTTATTTTAAGCACATGGGTAAAGTGAGGAATCCTGGAGTCATAATAACATTATGGTTGGAAAAGACCTCTAAGATTATCTACTCCAGCCGTCCTCCCATCACAACCATGCTCACTAAATAATGACCCCAATTCTACCCTTTTCTTGAAAACCTCCAGAGCCATCACTTTCCTGAGCAGCCTGTTCCAATGCTTTAAAATTCTTTCTGAGAATTTTTCCTAATATCCAATCTGAACTTTCCCTGGTGCAACTTAAAGCCATTACTTCCCATCCTATCACTAGTTATCTGGGAGAAGAGGCCTACACCCACAGCAACAAATGCCAAGAGAGAGGGTAAAGCTCTCTGTGCTTTTGACTCAAAAACATTTGAGTCACATTCCCCAGTAACATAGGAACAAATGGGTGGAACACAATGGTCCATTTTGTTCAAATGGTCAGGCTGTCCTAACCTCAGATCTCATAAATCAGTGTCAAATATCATCAAGTGCCATGCTGAGTGCAGAGTGTTACAGCAGACTGAATGCGCCCTGGAGATAAAAACAAGTATTTTAAATAATGTGAGTGCAGGCAAGGCATGTATTATGATATAGCCTAAAAGTCATTGGTAGAGATTTTTCAAGCTGCCGTATCAGGGCTGGGCTCAGCTTATGGCCTGAGGCTCCTGCATGTAGCTATAAAGTAAGTTTCAGGTTCATGGATGTAATGTGTTGGTGGTGTTACAAAACAGCTACAGCAGACCAATGGGTCTGACCAGAGTGGTAATCAACTGTTAGGGAACCTGTGTGGGAACAAATGGGAGAGTGTAAAAACAGTTGACTGTAGGCAGGATTTTGTGGGAGAAGTGAGGAAAAAATATCCTGCAGTAGGAAAGACTGATGATATTTTGAAATTGCTCATTATGAGGTTCAGTTACTGCTCTGCATATCTATGCCAGGGAATACTCTATTCCCTTCCATACAGTTGCCAGGGAAATTAAATAAGAGGTTGCTACTATTTCAGGGCTCGGAATGAAAAATAAAAGAGCTGGTTTGCTGTGGTGAGTAAATTTGCAGGGAGTCTTTGGGCCTGGCTGTTGAACCAGACTAAAATGTGCACGCAGGTCTTTATTTTTCTTTTCAAAAGCAGACCAAGACTCTGATTGTCCAAGCAGGAAAAACTGCAGTGTGGCATGCACCTCTTACCTTGCCTGCAGAGCTGTGGCAGAAGTTAGATGTGCAGATGCAGTTCACTGAAGCACAGCTCCACCTCAGTTAAAGGTGTTGCAAAGACCTCAATGGGAATAGCACTTTTTTTTTAAAAGCTATTGCTGTGCTTCGTATATAACCCTGGTCATTGATCTGACAGCTGCACATGAATACAAGGAGGTCACCAAGAGTGGCTGAGTGCTGCCTACAGGGCTCAAAGAGGTGCTGGGGCTGAAATAGCTATCAGAGCTCCACACAGGAATTTTTGTGGCACAGCACAATGGCATTTCTCATTCTCTTCACCAGGCTGACTGCTTTGTTTTTCACTATGAACACAAGACATCATAAGTGTGTATTGGTGCAAAGATCTGGCATTAACAGTGAAGATGAATGTGCAGAAGCAGAGTCATTTTCTATACAATTATTTATTTTCTGTATATATTTTCTATAAGATTATTTATTTATGCAACTATCTGAGGAGGGGAAACTGAGGGAGCTGCTCTTGGTCACCAATGGCAGGATAGGAACAACACTAATCTTCACTGGGGAGGGTCAGATGGGCATTGGGAAACATTTGTTTACTATGAGGATGGTCAGATCCTGAAACTGGTTTCCTAGAGAGGTCGTTGATGCCCCATGCTTGTCAGTGCTCAAGAAGCATTTGTACAGTGCCCTCAATAATGAGATTTACCTTTTGGTTGGCACTGAAATGGGCAGCAATTGAGACTGGATGGTCTTTGAAGGTCTTTTCCAACTATTCTGTTCCATTCTATTGTCACTACATGAAGACCAATGGCAAGAAAAGCCCCCCCCCAGGCTATAATTTGATAACTTCCTAAAGTTAATGACATGGTATTACAATCTGAAAGTCCCTCAGTTCCTCCAAGCTTCACTCACCTTCTTCTGTGCTCTGTAATGCACATGAATAATGCATCCTCAAAGTCAGAGAGATAAACAATCTCCTGTAAGAAACCGTGTCTTCAATTCATTGACAGTGTTTCAAAAGTCTTAAGTCCCCAAGTGAACTCCAGAGCATCTCTTTAAACAAATAATAGGGGACTGGGGCAAAGAAGAACAGAGTGTTAAACAGATAGTGCTGAGCAGTGCCTATTTGCTGCAGCAAGCTACAGTGGCTGACTCATGATTGCTGAGGCAGTGTCAGGTGAAATGGAAGACCTCAAGACCCAGAAAACAGGCAATGTCACATCCCAAGCGCAGCACTACTGTACCCTGAATTCATGCCAAAAGTGGCAGGAGTCATTTTCAATCACTGCTTCAGACCTCTGCTTTCCTCGTTCTCTCTGCCAGCAGCTGCAGACAGCTCAGTTTGCCCCACAGCAATATGCAAACAACTGGCCATGTGTCTGTCGGATTTGCAAAATATTTACTGAAAATATCACAGCTTGTTAATTTGATAGAAATTGCACAAGGCGGAAGAATCATATTATTTACAGGGTGGCATTCTTATGAACATTTAGTTTGTGCAAGCAAGGCAAAGATCACTTTCTTGTTTGAGGCAGGCAGGGAATGAGGAGGAAGAATAGAGTCTCTCTAAGACCCAAGGGAATCTCAGTTAAACTCTTCAAACAAGTCTGGTTCTGTATCCACTTTGGGCAAACTGGCAGATCTTGCATTATACTGAGGCAAAATAGAAAGACAGATATATAGACAGATGGGCAAAAACCTGGGCCATGCAAAATTGACCTCTTTCTAAAGTAAACATAGCTTTTCCAACAGACAAATTGCTTTTGCTTAAATTTGTTATTAATCAGTTCAAAGAAACATTATAAGGGCTCAGTTTAACAGAATGTCCAGCTCAACAACTAATTCCTTTGGTTGTAATAATATATCAGAGGAGGCAGTCCTAATAAGGTTGAGAGAGGCACTACATGGCAGCACAGTTAGTCAAATTGCCTGCAGGCTCACTGGATGCAATTTTCATCTTAAAAAGTTTTTTTCCCCCCATAATTCTGCCAATGTCTAAGCACCTTGGTGGAAAAATGAAAATCCCAGTCACATTTCAGGTTTGTTTCAAAGTAGTCTTGCTTGCTTAGCAAGAAGAGCTGCTGCAAGTTGTGCTAACACTGAACACATCCATATGATGATAAAGCTTCAGAGAAAAGAAGCAGAGGCCAAAACAACCTGCTGCTTCAGATTAGCACACCAGCTTTACAGCCTATGAGATGTATTTAACTGCTACAAGTTTTTATATACACACACAAGCGTCATTATGTTCATAATAAAGGCTCTCTTTCGTAACGTCATCATCTGGATTCTCTCAGGTAGCTGAGCAATGAGACAGCATAATGAAATACAAAATGTGAATTGCTTTAAAATATTATGGGTTGTTCCCAGACTTTTTCACAAGTGATTTCACTATAAAAACTGAAAGAAGAAAGGCACAGAATTAGCATTCCTAGGAAATGAATAAATTGTTGCAACCTGATCAGGAAGACAGATGTAATGTTTTCTCTCCTCAGGAAGTAAGGAAAGTTAAGCTAGTACTGCAAAATACAATGAGGAGTGTTTGTCATAAGTTAGAAAACAATGAACTCCAGCTGTTCTCTTTGTCCTGGAAGGTTTATATTCAAAGATAAAATATTTATTTCGCAGGAACGTTCTAGAAGAGATTTCATCCCCAGTGACAGCTCTTGAAGTCAGATTGTGTGTGACATAGGTTTACAAGCTATCAGAGAGGCTCTCTGATGCTCTATTGAAAGTAAAAAATGATATATCAAAATGAGGATTTAACCTAAACTTCTACAACTGGAAGGTCAGTAGAATGCAACTTGCCTATTCTTTTGACTAGAAGTTCAGCCCCTGTTCCAAACGTCATCTGCTGCCTTGCCAAGGAGCACTTTCCATTACCAATCCATCATGCCAAAGCGTCCTAGAGACAACTTAACTTCATAGAATCACCAAGGTTGGAAAAGATCTACAAAATCATCCAGTCCAACTGTCCACCAATAGCTCTCACTAAACCATGTTCCTCAACACAAAATCCAAACGTTCCTTGAACACCTGCAGGGTCAGTGACTCCACCACCTCCCTGGGCAGCCCATTCCAGTGCCTGACCACTCTTTTGGAAAAGTAGTATTCCCTAACTTCCGTCAGAAACCAAGCTAGCCTTAGAGTGTCTCTAGTAAATCATTGCATTATCTGCCCAAAGAGGTATCTCACAAACCGGAACGTATGAATCACATGGCACTTGGTCTTTTCTTCCTTCCAGCCCAGATTTGCTTCTTCTTATTATTTGAGAAATCTTCTGTCTGTATGCCTTGTCTCCACTTTAAGCAGGAGGAGTTACCTCGGTGATAGAAGGCATGCTAAGAGTCTGGATCTCTAGTTTCTGCTTTAGTCATAGATTATTCCTTATTTCTATGGAAATAAACCAGTGTGATGATGGGAAAAGGAAATTGAATGTAAACTGTGCATCCAGGCAATAAATCTGACAGAACCCTCTTTCCTGTTGGAAACACATCCCACATAAAGCCTGTTTGGATGGAAAATAAATTATTTCAGTTTCTGGAGTTCCTCACTACTGCGTTCCCCAGGAAAATACATAAGTAAGTAAGTAAATAAATAAATAGATAGATAGATAGATAGATAAATGTAGTGATATGTCTAAGTCTGCATTTGTCTAAATCAGAGCTAGTCAACGTGCCATCAGAATCAATCATGTGAAGTCTGACAGTAAGTAGAGCAAGAAGCAGCATCAGAGTGACTCGCTCTTGTGTTCCCTTCATGAGCCAGCATGAGTGAATTTAACCAAAAAACACACTGGAAAAAAATCCACCTGTTCTGCAGGCAAATAAAGGTCAGAATCATTTCTCACAAGCAACTACCCATAAAACTGAGAAAATAACTCAGATGTTTAAATAATTTTCCCATGTTAACAGGAAAGATAAAGCAAGGGACAAGTTGCAGTTAAATTTTTGTTTCATCTTCTTCTCTTAAGCCATGTGAAAACAATTTATTTTCAGGGAAGGCAGTAATATGTGTAACTGCTGAAATGTTCTTCTACCCAGACTTCATTCAAGGGATCCTAAACAAAAATGATTAGTGTAAGACAATCTGATTTCACCCATTGAGGAGCTCAGCTGCTAAAAAATAGCATGCACGTATGTAACCTTTCATGATTTTGGAAATTCTAATAACAGATATGACCTTAAACTTAAGCTTCATCCAACGGTGTAATGCAGTCAGTTTTGAAACACAACATACTGGTTTTAAAATCTCTGGCACTCCTGTAGAAAAGTCTATATGACCACATATTTCAAAATTGTTTTTTAGTGAGGAATCATCACTGAACAGTGATTTATCTTGAGTGCTTCTGGTCAAGTCCAGCAGTAGCCACCATTATTGTAATGGACCAAGAAATAAGTATAAAATCACTGGTGCTAAAACTTGTGGCTAAGACAAAACAAAATAGATGGAGATCAAACTAAAACTGACAACCGGAACGATTTCACTCAGTTGGTGAGCTGGACTTACTCAGTGAAAATGGCTTTCACACAAAACAGCGGATTTTCACATGAAGGAAGAAGAGATATAAGCCAGACCAGCAGACTGAAAAACACTATCCTAGGAAACAAGCTAACAAAGTGACCACAAGAATTAGATAATAAAAAAAGGTCACATGGCTACAACACATTTCATGAAGAAATAAGTGGGGTTTAAGATGACTATAGACATGATGTTACCAAATCAGTGGCTGGAAAATGAAGCCAAACTAACATGTGCTAGAAGTTAGAGACATAATGTCACGGAGTTGACCAGATCAATCTATGTCTGTGACAGGGGCGACAGGCCCCTGCCCTCCCCCCCCATCCCAGTCCCACAAAAAAGGGAAGGAAGGAAGGGAGGAAAAGAGCAGCGGCAACAATCTATGGAGGAAAACTTATTTTACTATAATATTGGAATACAAGATAACACAATATATACAATTTAATTGAAATTGAGATTAATAAATCAGACAAGATGAGAGAGAGAGAGTTTCCGGAACCGAGTCAAACCTGAAAGGCATCTCAGTGACTGAATGGTGAAAGTCCAGGGTTGAAGTTGGAGTGCAGAGGCAAAGAAGCCAGCAGATGGAGCAAATTCAGAGCATGATTTTGTGTGCCTTCATTTTTCTGACTGCTGAAATTCTAGTGAAGAAACAGATCTGGCCATTAAAGTGAGAAAACAGCAATTCGGAGTGTGAGAAAACACAGATATGTAGTAAAACTGCCAAAGTTTTCTTGATCTGTTCCACCTTAATAGGTCCTGACTATTTTTACACTTTACTCCCCAAAGAAGACGAGTTTACAGTTATTTTCCACCTTCACAAGTACAGGGATCTGTTTTCTTTGAGATCATTTTCCTCAGACTGCTTCAGGTTAGCTGCCAGTTGCAAATGTTACGGTGTGTTTGGAGCTGTCAGGGAGCAGGGGGACATAGCACAGGCAGCTCACCTCTGCCCTGTCAGATCAGTCCTTAAGAAGGATGTGCTACAAAAGCCAAACCTACTGCCAAAACGCACTCTCCAGAAGCGGTGCAAGTGAGCACATGTTTTAAAGCCAGACAATTTAGTACTGAAAATTTACAGCTTAACAGTAATAGGACAAGAAGAATGATTTGAAAACAAAGAAGGGTGATTTAGGTTGGACTAGTCCAATTCCTCTGCTGAAGCAAGAACACCTAGATTAGGTCACACAGGAATGCATCCAGGTGTATTTTGAATGTCTCCAGAGAAGGAGACATTCAACAACCTCTCTGGGCAGCCTGTTCTAGTGTTCTGTTACTAGAACAGGCTGTTACCCTTATTGTAAAGAAGTTTTTTCTCATGTTTATTTAGGATGTCCTATGTTCCAGTTTGTACCTGTTTCCCCTTGTCATATCATTGGATGTCACTGAGAAGAGCCTGGATCCACGTTAAGAGAAAATTCTCTACTCTGAGGGTATACCTGACTTTCTCCACCCTGCTGTGCAGATGGTAGCAGAAGAAGGTCCTGCTACCCACACACTAGCACATTACTTTCTAAGCTACACAGCAGGTAGTTCTTACATAAAGGGGAGATTCTGAGCTTGCAGACTCAGCAAAGTACTACAGGACATGTTGCTGAGAACAGCAAGAATCAGGGCAGATGATGGCACTTAGCTGCGGATAGATTGAACAGAAATTTTGTAAATGCAGGAAAGATTTATCTTTGCAAATGTTTGCCCCCAACTACTTAGATGCCTCATTCCCAAGGAAATAAAATATCTAAATGTCTCGTTATATAGAAGAAGCAGAATAAAATCACCTGATCTCTCATCACCTAAAGATGCAACTCTACAAAAGCCTCAGTAACAGGAAAGGATTAAAGGAGTAAATGCAAATCCCATTTCAAGGCCATAACCACCCTCTACCAAGCATCCCACCCAAGAACTGTTCTAGAATAGTTTAAAGGGTTTTGGGCTTCAGACTACTACGCTCACCTTTTAGTTTTTGGCTGCAACTGATTCACAAAAAATTAAAAAACTCTGATCTTTGGCTCACCATTGCTGCTACGTAATAGCTCAAGAAAATGAAAGGGAGCAGAATTTAATAATTCTCCCCACACAAATTCTTATTGCTCTGTCTCCTTCACCAGATCCATATTGTTGAAGAGATGGAATCTGCCGCCAGCAGGATGCAATAAAGCAGCAGAGGAAGAGCACATCTTTTCGGCCCTCTCCCAGTTTCCTGAGCTGAAGGCTGCACGAGTCTAACTGTGTGAATTCAGGGCCTTGCCTCCCTCAGGACTACTATTTCTATTTTTACTTTATTGTTGTGCTCAGTGGTTTGTTTTGCTCTTGGCCCATCCTGTTCTCAGTCTTATCTTCTGCTGGAAGGTACTGAAAGCACCTGGGAGCACCAGGGATCCTTGCTATAAGTTGTGCTTACATAGGAGAAGAAAAATGTAGAAACTCAGCTATGCTCACCCTAGCAATGATGCCTTCACTTGCTGTTGGGATTCAGCACAGCTGCTCATTCATCAGGGGCACAGGTTTCCTGCAGGATCTCAGGCAAACTCACCACCCACATACCCCCATCCTCACATTGTGCCCGCAAAGTGAGAGAAACCATATCATACGCTGCTTCTTCTTTGCAATGATTAGGAAGTGCTTTGGATAAGGGTTCACTGAAATATCAGGCTTTATTCTTTCCCCATACCAAACCACTTCGGTTAATTATTTTACAATAGTTTTATTTGGAGTTTATTATTGTTTGTCTTTTACTTATTTCCTCAAGCTTAACTTTTTTCCCCCATCTCTCTTTCATGATTCTGCTCTCCAGTCATTTGCTGTGCACCTGAGCAATGCCTGCCCCATCAGGACTGGTGAGATCAATCAACCCCATTCTTCCCAATTTAATCCAAGTCCACAGCAGCAGCCTGTGGCAGCTCAAAACTGTCCATGAGCATCAGGAGAATAGATGATACCTGGTGTAGGATGAAGTTAAAATGGTGACAGGAGGTTAATAAAAGCAGAGGCCACTGGTATTTGTTGAATACATGGGAAATGGTAGAGTTTATCAATATCAGATTGGCTTCAGGTGAGAGATGGGCATCTCAACAGATCAAACTCTCAACTACATTGTCCCTTTGGAGACCCTGCTGTTTGGAAGTCTGTTACTTTGTGCATTAATAAAGCATTTTTTCTTCTATGATGGCAGTACAGCTCTGGGACTGTTAATCAAATGTTGTGAAGGAGGGCTCACACAGAGTGCTGCTTTCTGAGTCCCAAAAATGTAGTTGTAGTTAAAACAAAAAACAAGAATGCAAATCCACATAACTCAGGTGTAGTGTAAAAATAGATTCTTAGAATTCAAAAAATAATAATAATGAAAGAAAATATAGAATTTAGAGGAAAGAGCTGTTACCAAGAGAACAGTTTTCATTTTCATATAGATTAGCTCTATGGACAATTTTCTAGCTTTACATATGAAGTGAAATTAATCCATTCAAGATGCATACTCAGCTCTTTTTCAAGAATAAAGTAAGAAGGCACCAGATCACAATTTGACATCAGGAAACAATATGTATGCTGCAAGCTGGCTGAGACTGAGTTAAATTTTAAATGATTGCCATCTGTTTCAGATATACGTTTATCATGGTTAAAATACTTAAAAGCACAGTTTTGTGATAACCCAAGATAATAAGCTGCCACTATACTTGGCTCTAAGTGCTCTCTCTCTCTCCACCTGCCTTGCCCACAAAACTTACAGTTTTTATGCAAAGAAGCCAAAAGCCAATGAAAATGTGTGTTGATTTGGTAGAGGAGCTGAAGTGTATTGAGGTGTATTTGCACTTTTTCTACATCTATCTGACACTGTGTCTGATAGCTTGCAGCTATCTGCATGCAGTCTGCAGCATGCAGGCCTGAAACAAAGGTCTTCCTAAATCTTCTGCAGGGATCTTGTTAAAAGCTGCAGCAAGGAGACTTTTGGCAGTGTTCAGCTGCAGAGGGAGCAGCGACACAGACAGCACTGTCCTGGAGCAGGATCCTTGGTACAAAGATCTGGAGACAGCAAATACCGCAAGAATAAAGGGGAAACGAATTTTCCAAGACTACAGTGAGTAAAACAAGAAGGAAGGGTTTCAAATTAAGTGTTCAGTACTGGAAGTCCTGTTTGTCTTCTGGAGAAAGATCCCCGATGTCTGGGATAGCAAGGCATGGAAAGGGAGCTCTCCCAGGAGCTTCAAGTCTGGCTGATCTTGCCTTGATATTTGAGACTCCTCCTGAAGTTGCTTTCATCCCTATTTCTCATCATTTTTTGGAGTTAATCCAGAAAGCAACTACCTTTTCCTGGGATTAAACTAGCCTGATCAGTGGAGTTTTCTTCTCTTTCAGGCCTTTCATGACAAAAATATAGCTTTCCTCTTATTAAGCATCTGGGAGCTTTCCACTTTATTCCAGGTGCTGATGGCTTGAGTGCAATTTGCTTACATTCAGAAATGTCTGTAATTTCCTGGGAATTCCTACCTTAGTGGTTAATCCTGCATCAGCCAATGAAAGAAAGTCAGTAATGTCATTGAAAGAAATAATATCTATATATGGCCATTTAGTCAACATAAAGCAAAAGAAAATCGAACAAACAAATCACGGAACACAAAAGCAAACAAGCAGAAAGGGGGAATGAGAAACGGCAGCGATAACCTTACAGCACATTCTGGCAAAGCCATTAGGCTGTAAGAGCACAGGCACTCTTGCTGAAGAGAAGCTGAGATTGCCCGCTGCTCTCCTTGTTTTCAGTGCATCAGACATTTCCATGAAGAGGAGCAGGTCTTTTTTTCTCACTTTCCTTGGCTTGCTTTTTCTTCAGAAGCCCCTTAAGAAGCAGTCCATTCACATTTTGTGCCACAGGTACAGTTCTAGGATACAGCTAGCTCAGAATAAATTTATAAGCAAGTTGGAAATGCAAGGATGCAGAAGGGGAAGACTGGTGGGATAGTGGAAACTTGGCAATTTTAATGGGAATTCACTACCCAATTAAAAATAAGCAATCCATACGCTGACAGTGACAAGTAGCAATTTGTTGTAATGGAGCACAGAACAGATGTGTTGGGAGCAGGTTCCCTATGGCCATACCACTCCAACATGGTGCTCTTGAAATGGGGCCTGCAATACTGAAAACTCCATTTGACCTGATTTTCAAAATGTTTTTGCACCAAAAAGTGTTTCTGACATGAGCAGGAACTGCAAGTGTCAGCATTTCTGCAAAATAAGGTTCCAACAAGTACATGTGAGCTCTGACAAGAAACAGCCTGCTGGTGCTCAAATTTATTTACAATCTATTTCAGTCAATAGAATTCTGTTTCTAATGAGATTCCATGCCATAAGCCAGACCATTTCCTAAGAACATTCAAGGAATAACCTATAAAATGAGATGATGATCTCAAAAGGTTTTTTATTAAGACATTATGACCTTGACAGTTTTGAAGTAAACAAAGCTGCTTGTATGCAGAGATTCTGAAGTCAGATACACTGGTTACCTGGAAGACAAGAATTTCTGTTCTTAATTCCAGGTATTCATACTATTATTTTTTTGTGTTCTGTGGAGTTAAACTAATATGTATTCTTTTTTTTTTATGCTGTTAAGTGATCTCATTATACCATCCTGAAACAAAAGCCTTTTCTTCCAGCTAGATTTTCAGAAGAGTTTGCTGCTCAGACAAGCCTGACTTATACAGAGTTCTGTTTTAGCTTTATCTTTAATTGTGCTGCTGCTATTGGCAATGCCTCCCCACTTATTGTGGCAGGCAGGCTTCTCAGTACACCTCCAGTACATTTGCAGTGCTAATGAGCAACAATTATCTCAGTGCATGCTGACTTACACACCTCTTTGAATGTGGCATTAAAAAGTGGCTCTCTAATGTAACACATGGTAAACAAGATATTTAAAATGTTGTTGAGTACTTAACTGCTCAATATGCTATTGCTTATTTAAAGCTTTCAACAAAATTCAGTGCAGATAAATTCCTGAGCAGGATAGTTGCAGTATATGGTACTCACAGCTGCTTTGTTAGCAGAGGACATCCTCAAAACCATCAGGAGAGAAGCACTGGCACATGTAGGAAGAATGACACTGAATAGAGTCAGTGGAACCAAGTAGGGAGGGCTTTTGCCATGGTCATCAGACTTGCCTGCCCTCTGTTCTCACTGTATGTATAGAATCATAGAATTACAGAATGGCTTGTGTTGTTAAGAATCTTAAAGACCATTTCATTCCAACCCTCCTGCCATAGCAGAGCTGCCACCCACCTGCTCAGGCTGCCCAGGGCCCCAACCAACCCGTCCTTGAACTCCTCCAGGGATGGGCACTTCCAGCTTCTCTGGGCAGCCTAAAGCACTGCTTCACCATCCTTTGAGTAAAAAATTTCATTCTGGCATCTAACCTAAGTTTCCCCTCTTTAAGTTTAAAATGGTTCCCTCTTGTCCTCTCACTACACTCCTTGATAAAGAGTCCCTACCCAGCTTTGCTGTAGGCTCCCTTCAAGTACTGAAAGGCTGCAATGATATCTTCCCAGATCCCTCTCTTCTCCAGGCTTAACAAGCTCAAATCCCTCAGCCTGTCTTTACGGGAGAGGTGCTCCAGCCCTCTGATAATCTTTATGCCCTCCTCTGGACCCATTCCATGTCTTCCTTGTGCTGGGGATCCCTGGCCTGTGTTCAGTTCTCCAAATAGGGCCTCACAAGGGAAGAATAGAGGGAGACAATCACATCCCTTTCTCTGCTGGCCATCCCTCTTCTAATGCAGCCCAGGATACAGTTGGCCTTCTGCGCTGCAAGAGCACACTGCTGGCTAGTTTTTGTGTACCAGAACTGCAAAGTCCTTTTCTGCAGGGCTGCTCTCTGTCCACTCATTTCCTAGACTGTATTTGTGCTTGGGATTGCTCTGGCCAAGGCACAGGGCTTTGCACTTGCCCTTGTTGAATTTCATGCATTGTCCCATCTCTCAGGCCTATCCGGGTTCCTTTGGACAGCATCCCTTCCTCCCAGCATGTTGACCATGCTACTCAGCTTGGTGCTGTCTGTGAACGTGCTGAGGGTGCATTCAATCCCACTGTACATGCCACTGGCAAAGATGTTAAGTTGTACTGGTCCCAGTATAAACCCTTGAGGAACACCATCTGTCACTGGTCTCCTCTTGCACATTGAGCCACTGAGACTGCAACTCTTTCAGTGCAACTATTCAGCCAACTCCTGATCCTCTGAGTGGTCCCTTCCATCAAATCCTTGTCCTTCCAATATAGAGACAATGATGTTGTGCAGAACAGTGTCAAATGCTTTGCACAAGATGAAGTATATCATCACCCCAGGCAGGCACATTGTAAGCTCACAAAAGCAGGACAACTGGGGAAAGATTCCTCTGTAGTCCCAGCCTTACTCTCATAGCACTGCTTGTCCATGATTAAAGCCTCTGTTCTGACGCTTTGTCATTACTGGAGGATGCAGAGAGCTGGCTGCTTTTTGCAATAAATTTCTTTGCTTTTGCTCATCCTGGGAGATGGACAGAGCTATGCCAGTGGAAAGCACTCCCTTTCCTCCAGGCTGATGCCCAGGCACAAGTGGGGCATTGCTCCTCACCCCAGCCCCCTGGTTTGGCAGCACAGCCCAACCTCCCCATCCTCGTGAAAAGAATAGTGGAGGCTTTGTCCAGAAGCCTGTGAGCTGCATGTACAAGGGTAGACTGCCTCATCTGACGCTAGAGAAGCTTTGACAGGGCTGGAATGCAATTGTGACTGAAATGTGGCAAGACATGGAACACAGTATTACAGCTTTCCATTCCTCACTGCTTCAGCACATATAGCAGCATCAAAAGTGAGCAACTGGTTTTACAGTCACAAGCATACTGCCAGGTGAAGTCATGTGAGACTTTGCAGTTGTTTCAGCACAAGATGATCTACCTCAGCTCTAGGCAATCCAGCTGCAAACAACCTCAGCGTGGCTGATGTCTGACTTGCATGGGCTGTGGGACCTTGATGGGGCCACATGGTAAGCGGTCCTGCTTTTAGCTGATGAGAACAAAGTTGTGCAGAGACTGGGGTCAACTCCATGGTGAGGCACCCTGAGAGGTTTTTGAGCAGCCCAGAGTCCTGCAGTTCAGCAGAAGCAGCTCTGCAGTGACAGTATGGCTAAGGCCCCTGGTGAAACTGCACCTCAGCGCCTCATTTGCCAAAGGATGCGTGGTATGAGCACATATCCTACAGCATACAAGCATGAGTATTCAGCAGCAGGCAGTACTGCAAACACAGGTTAATCAATTCCTTACTGTTCTTGGAGTGGTCCCTTTCATCTCCAATGACAGTTAACAACAACAACAACAACAACAACAAAGAACAACCCTTTAAAAGTAGTTCTACTATGTGAACATATGGTTGTAATTACTTTTGTTATGGACAGGTCTATTATTTTTCTTTCCTTACATCTCCTCTATGCTACAGAAAGCATAACATTTTTCAAACGCTTTGCTTCATTATTATTGGAAGTAAATTTTCAAAATGCAGAATTTGTTTAACATGGGTTCCTTAGCCCATCCTGAGAGTTGCCTTTAAGAACTTGGCTGGAACAAGCCTGAATGAGCCGAAATCTCCAAAAGTCACAGACTGTTCCTTGCCTCTCCATGTTAATTCATTGTTACTCTCCATTATTTTAACCTCTTGTGTGTTTTTATTCCCTTTTTCTTCTCCCAACTCTTCTCCCCAAGCCCAGTTTCCTTTCACCTTCTCCTACTTGTATTTCTCTGGTCCCATCCCTCTTCTGCCCATAGATTTTCCACCAGTTCTCATGCCATTCCTGATGGTGCTTTGCTCCATGTGTCCCTCTGCTGCCATCCTACATTTTCTTCCATTTCCCAACATCTCATTTCCCTGCCAGGAGCCTGAAGTCACCCTCTCTCCTTATTTGCACTCTTCTGTGTTTCATGATTTTCTGAATAACTGTTTTCTCTCCATTCCTCTGCCCACTCCACTGACTCCCTCCACCCCAGCTCCCACCCCTCTCACTTGGTCACCAGAGGTGTGTTCCCACCCCTCCATGCTCCCACACCATCTCAAGCTGTGGTCACACCGGCTCCACTGGGGCTTGGGATGCACTGTGGCTGAAGCAGTGCTGGAGCAGGGGCGGGTGACTGCAGGCTCCATGCTGCTCTGACTCCAAGAGACTTGTTTATAATGAAAACAATCCTGCTGGATTAGGGGAAGCTGCCTCTTCCAAAAAACACATCGGATTTCAATATTAGATGTGGAGAAGTGGCCAAAGTAACATGACCCATGAAATACCTTTGAACTTTTGAGTTTCTGGCACGACAGCAGAGGGCACAGTGTTGTGTCCAGCCGCTGGAACAGTCCTGCTTTCATGACTGAAACCACTCCTGTAGTAACCACACAAACCCGTGTCCCAGCAGAGAGTTTTGGAATGTGACACAAATGGTAATTAATGAGTTGTCAGAACACTGTGAGAGGACAAATATTGTTCTTTTCCTCTCAAACACAAGGATCCAGACCAGGCACAGAATGGTGACATAGTGTTTCCAGTGCCACTCATCGTCTTCATTCTCACATCCGTCTGGTACGAGAAAAATAGTCCAGTGGGCTGGTGTGCAACTTGGTATCCAGTCTTATTTTGTTTTGTTATATAACTTCTTTGCCAAATAATTGTGCTTGTGAGTTGCAGGGAGGTTTTTTGCCAGTGAATGTTCAATACTGGCAATTCTCAGCCCGCACACATACTAATGTTTCAGGCCAGTGCAAAGTGTTTTGCTGCAATTCAAAAGCACTCCCAGGAACCAGGCAAGCAGCCTTCTTTGAGACAGAGGCAAGCCAATGGCTGTACAGCAAGAAAGGCATACAGAGCTGTACGTTGACTTAGGGAGGTGGCAGCTGGAAATGGCACTTTCTTGATGGACAAAAACGTAGAGAAAGAAACAAGAAAACAGAAAGTGTAGTTGAAGGGAACAGCATTGTAGCAGACATTAATAGATAAGAAAATCAGAACATATGCACTGTAGAGCAGAAACAAGTACATGGCACTCATTTCAGCATCACCCTGTGATGCTGCAGGACCATGTCATGTGTAGACCATGAGTTTATTGCATTAGTGGGAGTGTTCACCCTATGTGTGAGAGGAAGACAGGGCTGCTCAGGGCTGTTCCTCTCCACATCCCCTGAAGGCCTGTCTTCTAGAGTGCACTAGTTCTGACCATCTCCTTACAATTTTATCTGTCCTACAACACGATTGTGCTATAAAATTGGTATTATGGCATGAGGGACATGATTGCAAAAACGGAGGTGTGCTCAAGTCAGTGGGAACAACTACCAGCTGCTGTCAGCAAAGCCTCATGAAAACAAGAGAAGCAGCTAGTGCAGCCTGCACAATATGTTGTGGCACTGAAATCTAATAAGTCACATGCACAGGATGAACATATGTGCTAATGTGTTGACAGCCAAAATCAAAGAAAATCCATTGTGGGATTTCTGGGGAGAAGCAGAAACCAGGCTTCATGGGCACAGAGATCATTGGTATGGCAGGCTGTGGGTACTGAGTATGGGAAGCACCCGTTCCTTCCAATTGCCCTTAGGATGTCAAGGGTTGTATTTGTACAGTAAATAAGTTTACACTGAGGGATACTTGATTCATGTTAATTGGTTCTTCTTCCTGGTGGAAGTGATCCTGAACATCAGTGGAGTGCTCCAGCTGGACAAGACATTTCTTATTTCAACACCTTCTGCCTGCTGTGTACCAATGGATAAAAAGCCAAGGATGCAAATCCATAGTATTTTTAGATGGGGATTATTCCAATGAAAACTAACCACACAACACTAGTAAGATCTAAGGCTAGAATTAAAGTTTTCTCTGACTTTTTTCACCTGTCACAAACCAGGTCAGGAAATGCACTGTTTCAGACAAAAAGGTGGCTATTTTCATCTGGGGCTGCTGCAGCAGGGTGGGAGCCCACATGAATTTAACTGCAGACTGCCACAGTTGTTGCTCTTACATACTTGTTTCCACCACTTTCTGATGACTATCAGATCCTGCACAAAAGGTATGTCAGTCCTCTGTCCTGATGGAGGAGAATTTGTTTTCATTTGGTGGGTTAATTTGCTGAGGCTTTAATGTGCTGAACTGCTCTGCATGGTCTTCAGCTGACTCCAGATCCATTGCAGCAAGAAGACAGACAGCTGGGAAGGGGCAAGTGAAGGGAAATGGGCAGGATGGTGGGACAGCCAGCGATTGGTCTCTCAAGCAGCCTAAATTCATCTGTGTACCTAGGGGGTAACATTCTTCATGGCTAATACTCACTTCTATTTTAGTCCAAAGGATAGTCCAGATGAACAAACAGTCTCCGTGAAACAAACTTTTAAATTCTCCTGCAGATCTGACCTCTCTGAACCAGACTGGGGTTTTGCATGCAGTTAAACAGATCTGATTTCACACTGTCTTCCAAAGGGACATGACTGGCCCCTCTGCACATTCTCAAAGCTCCTTTGAACGTCCACCAGCTGAGGCAGGAACACAAGACAAAATACATTGGGAAATATCTCAGACTGGGCATCAGTATTTGTTGTTCCCTCAGCCAGCATGCAGCAGCTGGACATCTCCCCAGGTTCTGCATGCCTTAGGGGGCATAGTGATGCAGTTGTGAGCTGTCTGGGGCTGTGTATGCCTGAGCTGAGAATGAGTGGTTGTGTGCATGACAGTGTAAGATGTGTAGATCCTTTCTCACAGACAAAACAGAGCTTTCTGCAGAGGCATGAAAAGTGGTACACATATGATTTTTGTCTGGACTTGGCAAAGCTTCCCCATCTTGCTGCCATTAGTGCATTTTTCCCTTCCAGTGGTCCAGCCCTGGAGACCACCCTGATTTCTTCTTGGGAAATGTTTGGAAGATATAGGGGCTCGCATGCCAATTGGATTATATTATATATATCAGAAGCAGAGCTTGGAACAGTGCCTGATCTCCTGGCTTCCTTCTGTAGTGACCTTCGCTTCCATTTGAGTGCTGCATGCTCTAATGCCTTTCAGTCTGTCAGGGCAGCAGTAGGACAGAAATCCTTCAAGAAGGAATCTGCCTTCCCATGGAAGCTTGGGCACTACAAGAAGGCTCAAGAGGAGCAGGAGGCCATTCAGTGTCCTCTCTGTCCAGCAGTGGGCCAGGAGAAGCTCCTGGGTTTGGCTCACCTCAGTTAAAAGCCACAGTCATTCTAGCTCCATCCCATAAAAAACAGAGATCTCTTGTAATCCCTTGGAGATGATGTATGCCTTTTGGCTTGTGGCTGTGTGAAAGTTTGTGTGCCTGAACAGGTTCTGTCCTCACTATGCAGCAACTTGGGTACTCTCTCCAGCACTCTCCTATGAGGCTATAAGATACCTCTTTACACTACACAGTGCTCAAGATAAAACCAGTACCCCATACGTCATGGACCGAAGAATGACACTTACCTTTTCACTGACCGCAGGCTGCTGCTATCATAAAATCATTCCTTGGTGAGGAGGTTGTGGATGCCCCATCCCTGGAGGCATTCAAGGCCAGGTTGGATGTGGCTCTGGGCAGCCAGGTCTATGGTTGGCGACTCTGCACATAGCAGGGGGGTTGAAACTAGATGGTCATTGTGGTCCTTTTCAACCCAGGCCATTCTTTGATTCTATGATTCTACGATTCCATGATTGTATGATTCTATGATTCTATAATTCTATGATTTCATGTGGATCTGCATGCTGCTCAGCAAAACCTCATGGACCACATGCAGTGAGGAGTGGGACTCACAGGACTCTGATGAGATACCCAGCTGGACTATACTCCCTCTGTCACACCTCTTATACTTTTACCTGAGCAAAGGGAATGACATGCTTTCTTCCCCTTGAGTAGAGATTTTGCATGTCACTGAGGGACATGGCTGTCTTTGATGCCAGGGGACTGGTGTTCACAGCCACTGTGAGCCTTTTATACAACCAAGAAATTACAAACTCTGTATCAGCTCCATTGGTGTTTTTGCTGCCTATTTTGATATTAACTAGAGGCAGACCCCTCAAAATAGGCCATTTAATGTATCATGCAAATATAATTTCATATTGGGTCATACCGTGAAGGATAAACGAAGGGACTAATCCTGCAAAAAATACTTGGTACCTACAGAACACTCTCAAACGGCCCTACTAGTGACTATTTGTAGCAGGTGCACATTGCTCTGTGCTGCTCCAGGGTCTGAGGTCTGCTGTAGCTGATGGGCATGCAATCTGGAGCAAGCTGTATTTGCTCATGTTTAGTAAATAACAGTTTGTTGTAGGATGCCACTGCTGTTTGCTACTCACTTCTAAATGCAACTCAATTTATGTGCCAGAAAACTAGATAATTACTACTAACAGTCAGAATAAATTCTGCTTCTGAAGTAATTGCCTCTGAAATGCAGAGCCCTCTGAGGTGAATCAGTCCAGCTGAGCTCCGCATGGCTACTGCAGGGTGCAAGCAGGGGAGAAACAAGGAGGGCTATATTTGTACATAGTGACTTGAAAGAATTGCCACAAGTGTTTCCAGTAACACACTTCTTATTTTGGTCTTTAGTTGTTCCTTCACTCTCACCTTCAGCTCCAGTTTAGTGAAATTCTTGACTAAGCGTTTGACTTCAAGCAGTTAATCATGTGCTTATCTGCTTTACAGAATGGTGGCCCTGATTCTGGCTATGTGTATGACAGTGAGCTCCTGCAGACTTGCCCTTGGGGCTCTGTGAGGTGACTGCACACATTAACCCTAAAGTTCAGGAGCATTACATGTTCCTCTTTCCCCTGGAACTCATCGTGCTGACTCACCATCCATCTGGGCCAACGTACACCTCATTCTTGAGAGGGCAACTTTGTGCATCCTCTGCAGAAAGCAGCCTCTGTATCAGAGGTTTCAGGTGACACTGCGCTGTCACCACCAGCACCTACAGCACCGGGCATAGTGGTAGCCAAGTGGAACCCTCTGTGGCATTCACAGCAAGGCATAGGAAGAACACGTTAGCACACAAGTTTCCCTCTGTGCACACACTTGCACTGCATTAGCCTACAGGTACTTTCCTGCTTGCGTGCCCATTAATAGATTCCTCTTTCAATTGACATATGTTTCTCTGGGTTTTTTTTTTTGCACTATATTTAAGGCAAAATTAATCTGGCAGAACACAAGCCTAGTTTTCCTCTTTAAGCCAATTTGAGAAAGGCTTCTCCTGGGGCTGCAGGTATATGGAGTGACTGAATGGAAAGCTGTGAAGCTGGGCTTGGAGATGCTTTTCCAGGGAGAGAAGGCTCATAGAGTGCCATCTTCCTGTAAATGTTTTGGCAGTGCAAGTGCGTATCGTGTCTTCAACATGTAGCATTTCCCATATCGAAAATTAACACCCCTTGATAAATCCTTCCCCTCCTCCCCTACATTTCACTCTACTTGGATAGATTCTGACAGAAGTGCTTCCTCCTTAAAAGCTTGGGTTGGCTTTAGTGCCTGTCATTTTTGACAGGCATGAGTTAATGTGCTATCAGGAATGCATGTTTAATGCTTTGCTCATGACTGAGCACTAAGGATGGAAAAGCTGTAATGACTGTTCCATGATGCAGACACTATAAATAGAACGTATTAAAAAGGATGTTCTCTAATGCATTATGATCTAATCAATAACAACAGCCTGACTCCAATTATATTTTATTGTGTCTGATTGAGAGAAGTACTTAGGCTGCAGCACTGGTGTGACTCACAGCAGTGGTTTTGTTAGGAGTCACATTCAATTAGGAATATTCCAAAATAATGGCTGTGGTTTCCTGTGTTCAGGCCACGTCCCATTCACAGGGCTTGTTGCAGTCCACACGTAGGGCCCTTCTCTGAGCTTGTACTGCCCACATGACCAGTTGTCTTCACAAGAGCACTCTCTAAGTTAATTAAATGAAAAGATTCATATCCTAGCTGCATACAAACCTCAACAAAGATAATATCTCTTTGTATGGGGAAATCAAGAGACTGCAAGGGCATATGACCCTTCAAGATTTCCTAACTACAGTGAACAGAGAGAGAAAAAATACAAGGGAAAGAAAGAAGATGACAGGTCAGGAAAACAAACTGAACATGATCAACCTGCAGGCTTCAAATGTTCAAAACAAAAGTAAATTAAATCCAAATACTGTGTGTTAACACAATGAGAATTGGACTTACAATAAGCACATAATTTCAACTTTCAGCAATTTTTCCTTTTCAAAAATGAAGTACTGGAAGTAATTAACAGTGAGAAAAGTGCAAGTTTTATCTTTCGTTCTGTGTTTATCTCTGTGAGAAAAGAACAGGAGCTGCCTTTTAAAAGCTTTAAGGAAAACTTTCAATCATGTACTGCATTATGATGGTAAGCACAATGGCAGTTATTGTAATTTCCTGTATCTATTCTACATAGCAGCAATTACATCCCTGGTTTCTCCAAAACGCTTAATACTTTCTGACAAGAGTTCCTAATATCTGCATCTTCATTTCCAGAGAAACTGTATATTACTGGGATGGACATTTGGATGCTGCCATTCTTCAGAAGCCAAAATTCATTTTCTTCTCGCTGTGGAAAGTCCTGGTAGTACTCACCCACAAGGACAGATACCATGTCTTACATCTACTAAAGGATGTCCAGTGGTTATCCTGACATCAAACATGAGTTCACATTACCAAATCATTGCTTCTTAAAGCTCTGTATCTTTAACACATCAAATAGGCATCAGGTGTGCAAGGATCTCACGGTCAGTGGGTGAGATCCTCCTCCTCTTCCATTTCTGGTTATACTATCCAGTTTCACAGGCAGTACTGAGGCCTATAGGCACCAAATGACCACAGCTATGTATATATCATCACCAGGGTAAATATGTAAACACACAATGTTAGGAAGAGGTCACACACAATACTTTCAATACCAGACTATAGTTAGTAGCACTGCTGTGACCTACTCACTCAGAAATGAGTTACTGCTGATCTCTTAAACTTATTGAGTCTATGAGATCATTTGAAAGAAAATTGATCTCATTTTGCAGTAAAGTGTCTCTTAGTGTTTGTCTGCACAGTTATAAGAAATGCAGGATGCTTCTTGGTGTGGAAAATTACACTAGGGTATTTGGAGATGCAGTAACTACACTTATTTTAGTTATAACAGTTACAGAGACATTTTCTCTCTGATTCCGCCTACAGCAGCAACTTTCAGCACGAGGACAACTTTTTAATTGCCTTGTTTTCCCCATTTTATGTTGTATATTATTCATGCCAACAAGTTCTGATCAGCATGTGTTTGTATGGAGCTGGCACTATCCAGATCTGTTGACTCCATAGATTTGTGTTTTCCATATTAAATGCATATCTACTAGTATTGTGATGTTTCTAATCAATTTCCCAGCATCCCACCCTCTTCCTTTTGTCTACTCTGTTCTAAAGAATATTTTTTTCCAAATCTTACATTTGGCTGAACACTAAGTAATCTCTTGTTATCTAAGATAATGGCTTATTTTTACTGAAACAAAATTACCCACTGAAACATTTTTTAATCAAGTCAGGAATCACCGCACTGGTCTGTGCTTAGCAGCAGGATTCTGTGTGCTGCATTTGTGTATTTTGGCTGTTATCTTCTTTTTAAAGGGGGAGAGGATTCTGCTTTACTAGCAGCTTTGAATGGGGTTGTATCACAAAGACCCATCTGCTTTGTACCAGTACAGGCTGAACTTGCAGCACCCCTGCTCTTTCAGACATCCTGAACTCAGGCTCATAAGTTTCATGTGCCCCATGGCAAATAGTTTTTTTAGGAAAAGTTAAGGATGTTTTTCTTTGGCATGACACAGGACTGACCCCTCTCCACCTGTGATCTGCCACTACCAGAGGAGCCAGTGCTAGGGTTACTCCATGCAGAAGGGAGCTACTCTATCTCAGGGAACACATTGAGGAGAATCATCTGACGCTGCGTCCCAGAGAGGGAGAGTTAGGCTCTAGGGTTAGTCTGGGGGCTGCTCTTGAGCAGCTGTGCAGACCTAGACAGTGAATTTCTTATAAGGAAGACTTGCAGCTTTCAGATGGGCTTTCCCTGTATAGTTTTACTGCTTGTCTGTCCCTGAGGAACGTCTAGTGTTTCTACTCGTCATTGGCAAAACTCCCATGGACTTCAATGCAAGTTATATTTGTCCACAGAAAGAGACATGTCATTTAGGCTGTGTGATGGTTTTTAGTCTCTCATTAGCATTTGCTGCCCACTGCTTTACAAAACAAAATGACCAGTTTCTAAAAGGAAAGTTGATTCTTCTTTATGTGTGTACAGGAGAATAAATAGACACAGCAATTTAATTGCCTCTATGTAAATGTCTAGAGTTTCTAGAAGAATCGTCTTTCAGAGCCACCAAGTGAACCTGCAGGGCTCATTAGCTGTGACCCAGGTACTAATTCATAACTAAACACTGCTGAGTTTCTCAGAGATGACTACAAAGCAACATTTGGTGGCTTAGAGTAGCTCACGTCAGTGCTTGCTCAAGCTCCACTCCATTGTGCAGACGTGGCCTAGAGCATCCCTGTTAGGAAATAACTTGGTGTTGGCATAGAGAGCTACAGAAGACCTCTGACCTCTGACCTCTTTGTAGAAGTGCTGATAATAGCTGATGAATACAGAATACAAAAAGTGGAGGATGGAGAGCAGTATGAAATATGTTCTGGGTCATTTGATAATCTATGGAGAGTTTCTCATCCAAAGAATACTGCTTATTCTGGGAGGACTGGATGGTATTAGAGGCAACTCAAAGCATAATCAGACATGGCAGAATTAACCGTAAAGAGTGCATGAAAATTTGGAGGCAGTTCTTGTAGACTGAATAAAAAAGATTGACCAAAAAGGAACAAGACTAGAAGAACATGAAACAATCCAGATCAAGAAAGTGCATCAGAAATTCAGAATTTATTCTCTCTCTTACAAGAGAGAAAATGAAAGAAAAATAGTTTAAAAATATACACATTTTCAACACATGAACAATGTATGTTGTCCTTAAATTAAGCACCCCTGAGAAAGAAGTGCAGGATAGCTGTGCTTAAACCTGAAAACAATTTCAATAGGAGTAGACAGGTTCCAAGTTCCAGTCTTTGTTGGTGGGAATGGCTGGATGTGTCTGCAATGGTGGATGTGAGAGATATGGGTTCAATTTCCTTCTCCACCCTGTAATTTCAGTTTGAGTAGGGAGAGAGGAAAGACAACAGAGAGCCAGATGCTGAAACTTGGTTTGGAAACCAAACTCCCATGAGGAGCCCTTGGAATTACATATGTCAGTGCCTTTAAAACATGGGTCTCTCTGTGCCTCTGCTTTCCAATTACAAAGTGGGAACAATGGCATTGCTCTCCACCCAAAAAATGCATAAGGGCCAATCCATCAACGTTTAGGAAGTGCACTGATACATATTCACGCCACCAGGAAAATTAAAAACATTACTTCACAATTAACTCAAGTTCCTACTTCTGCTTGTTCCCTTTTTTCTCCTTGCCCCAAATAATACACTACTGCTGACAACCAGCAAGGCAGGCAGGGCTCACACTGCAATGGTCTTGCTCCTGGATGGGGATTATTTTAGTGTCATAGAGGTAGGAGAACTCACTGTCTCCTGTCAGTGACTCAGCATCCCTTTACCTTTTCTGTGTTCTTTAAATGTTTAGTGATATCTACACATCTTCTCCAGAACAGACTTTCAACGAAAAAGCATCAGAAAAGATAATAAATGTGAATTCAGCATGAATCTTGGAACCAAATTTTAGCAACACTGTGATGACCCTTTGCTTGTTTTCCATACACAGGTTACAGTGCTAAAACTACAGGTGTAGTTTCAGCAGCATCACATCTTCCTCTAGACAGAGTAGAGGCTGCACAGGAATTGAAAAACTTGGTAACAAGATATCTGTACTTATAACTGTGTGTGCAAACATTTTCAGATTTGGTATTGCTGCCCACAGGAAGCTGTGTTTGAGGTATTAATACAGCAAAGTTTGAAGACCAGCAGGTCCAAAGCATCTGGCAGCCCCTGGAGCCCCACCAGAGGAGACAAAAGGGGATACAGTGATTTTTTGACTGCTTTCTGTACAGAGCTGGTATATAAAGCACTCAACAAATATCAGAAAATGGACTCTGGCATCATATCTGACCATGCCTGAATAATCAGGTCAGTCATATTTGTTACTGTTCCAATCTCTCCTACAGATAATAACTTACTTGTTTTATTCTGGTTCACACAGGCCTTGCGACCATCTGCAATTTGGCAGCTTCTACAGAGTTAGAAAATGTCAGCAGGAGAGGGAAAGGGTTACTAAAGAGAAGGAAAAAGACAGAAACTTTCCAGCCAACATCTTGCGTTCTTTTTCAGTGTGCTTTGTGTGAGCTCTGCTGGCAGCACCTACCACTTCTTTCTTTCATTAGAACATTTGATTGTGCAAGATGTGGCTGCCACTGCTTGATTAAAAATGTGCTTTTAACTGAGAAGAGTGCAACTAAATGTGAGTCGTGTGGATCCAAGACCTTAATTAGAGGCAGAAGAATAAAGAATCACAGATTTGGAATCTACTGCTTGGAATCGGTTAATGCAGTCAGTCAGAGACCAGCTCAGTGTGCCTTATATGGTAGATTCAGCAATATTTTAATAACTTTACCCACTAGCTTGATAATAAAAAGCTTCTCTGATGACATTCTGTGAGATGCTTAGTCGGCCTTTTGCATGTCAACAACATTTTTCCAGGACTAGAACTAACACTCAGCAGATATTGCCAGAGTTAATTTGGAAACATTTGTTAATTGAAGAATTCTCTTTACATCTGTTCAGGCCATTTTTCCATGCTCCTTTCTTTATTGTTCTCCCAAATTCAATGATAGGAAATATAAGGTGAAAATTGATCTTAAACACACAGGGCATGATCCAAACTAGAAAAGACTTTGAATGACTTCAAAGGATTTTGGATTTGTTGCAATACTTTCTGTCCTGAAAGGGAGTTCCCATTGTCTCTTTGATAAATCTACAGTGACTAACACAATCTAAACAGACACGGCAGCCAAAGAAAGCGTATTATAACCACTACTTCGTAGAAGGGGAATGAAAGTGCAGACCTTCAAAACTATGCAAGTGCTTTACTCTCTCCTGCAGAAATAAACAAGCATTAAATTTTTTTGATAAGCTGACCCACTGATTCAAGCAAGATATATTTGCCTCTTGGTTCCCAAAAAAACCTGAGCAGAGATCTCCACAGTCTAAGTCCCATGCTCCATCTTGCTGCTGTTTCTGTTCTTTGGATTAAGACAAACAAGAACAGGAAACTAACAGCGAGTGCAGCGGTTGGGCCCAAAATATGAGTACATGGGTGAATATCTGTGGATGTTCCATTTTAAAAATGAACTCTACAACTGTTCAAGTTGTGAACACAGAATTACAGAATTACTTATCCGCTGTTGCACATTTCCTAGCTAGAATAAGCCAGACAAAATTTGCATTGCTAGACTGTGCAAATTAGACTAATCTGAGTAAATTCAACATCGAGGAAAAAACTTTTTTAAAAAAAAGCAATCTGAACAAATTAGACTAAACCAGAGGTCTGAATATGAAAACCATGTTCCTCTCCAATTTTGGATAAATTTAGTAAAGAGACAGTTTACTTTTGACCTCTCTGCCCCAAATGAATTGACTGACTCTTGAATTTGGGAAACCTTCAATTTTATTCCAAGTCTTCTTCATATGGCCTATGTTTCTCCAAATCATAAAAGAATGTAGGCAGGGAAAAATATGAACATACTCAAAGGGGCCCTATAGATATAGCAGCGAACCTACTGTGTTTGAACAGAATATCACAAGGAAGGAGTAGGTCTGCTTTAGCTGAAATGAATAATAAATGACATGGTGCAACTCCCTACCCTGAAATGTCTCAACATTTACTTTCATCAGGATGTCGGTTGAGATCCAAGGCCAATGTAATACCACCATTTGTTTCAGTTTAGCTCCGATTGATTCAGTATATGTGCCCCACCATAGGTGTTTCCACAGAGTGAACTAAAAGTGAAATCAAGAAGGAAGCAGTAAAAAATAGATGAGTGCATATATGCATGTGTTGGGTGCATAAAAGCAAAGCAAGCATTGTGAACTAGTGAGCTTTGATTTTTCTCAAATGTTACAGAGCCACAGAGATGGTATCTCCAGCACTACATCATCCTGGTTCTCCCAGAAATACATCAATGCATACTTTCTACAAAACACAGCAGTCTAGACCAAAAGACATGAACTAGTGCTGAATAGCATCTCCTTGGAAAAACTAAATATCTAAGATTTAACTGCTCATAGGAGATTGTACAAGTAGTAGAGTGACGTTTAAATAACCTGATCACTGTTTTTCTGAATTTTGAAGATTATTTCCATCATTGCTTTCCACTCACTATCACAGAAACAAGCTTGTCTATTTCCCAGAGCCAAGCTTCAACAGATTAGTCAGTTCTAAAAATTTTGGGTTGACTGCAGATCACTGGCTGGAGATTTTTAAACAGTTCTAAATTCTTCTTGGCCCTTTATGCTTCTAGTTCAGCTTTTGGCTACCTTTCAATAGTGAATGAGGAATTCTTCACTTTCTGTCCAAGCTGCTGCAATTGCTACAAAAAGAATTACAATGGCAAAAATCCATTGTTGAGGGTTCTCTTGCACAGAAGAGGCAAAAGCTTTTTGCACAGAACAAAAGCAAAAAACCCATAAAATTATTTGGCCCCAAAATAACACCTCTTGCCAGAAAAACACAAATTCTCTGGCTGCTCAGAGCATGCCCGTGGAAACTTCTCATGCCTTACAGCTCTGCTGACCTGCAGAAGAAGAGCTGGAAAATGAAGAGAATCTTCCAGGCAGCTGCTTTCCCAAGATCCATTTCCCTTCAGCTTGGGTGTTTGAAGCTTTACCTCCTCATGGAAGGAGTGGTGGTGAAGGAGTGAAACTACAGCAGGGAGAAATGCAGGTTCAGCTTCTCAGCATAGACAAGAATGTGGTTTTGTTTGTTTGACCTTAAGATGTCAAAGTACTACATGAGTCTCAGCCCCACGCACAGGGAGAACAATACATGTCATTTTGCAGTACCTAAGCAGAGGATTTTTCTAACTATCTCAGATTTCCACATTGTTTTTTCTTTCTTGCAGAAAAAGAGGCAAAATTGGAATCAGAGCTGCACAGTAGGCTTACATTTGGAAGGAAAATGTGGCATCTATAAGTATTTTTTTGTCAGTAAAAGCTTTGATTGCATTTACTTACTTAAAAGAAAATGAGCCCTCAGAAACTTGTGGGTCTCATTAACCCACAGGCTGTTTTTAATGTATAAAGCATTTCAGTACCATTTGTAGGGTGAAGAGTTTGTTTACACACAATATTGGAGACAGTTTGTTTGCAATATGTCTGACTGTGGTATACCCATCTACAAATTGTATGGTATCTTAGAGCAAAACCAGCTACACTGAACACTGTGGGGCTTCCTTGAGGGAAAAGTGCTAATGTGTCACTTGGGATGTTATCATTCAATCCAGAAGATCCAGTGCCTTTGCATATATATATGTATATGTACAGGAGATACAACAGCATAAGAGCCAGCATGTGAACATGTTACCTCTTTTGATAGCAGGCTACTTTTTGTTTCAGAATTCTCCGTATGACTTCTTGTCAGGAGTAGCTTAGGTAGTTCATCTGCCTCCAGGTGATTTTGAAAAACCAAACTTCCAGAACAGTCAGAATATCTTTATGAAAACAAGGATTCTGCAAAGGAACATACAGTCCATACACACGCATGTATTTGTCTGTGGTGCACTTCCATCAACAATATTCTAAGCAGCTCTCCACTATACGTAATACCAGCAGAGATGATCCGCTGTAGGTATCTCATGATGCAGATGTAAAACTCAGCATAATTTTCTGTGTCACTATGCCAACTAGCAGTGTCATGTTCACACAGTGCACATGTGAGTGTAATTTTCTTTAATAAAAGTCATTTTTTGTCATGAATAAGATTTGGTGAAACTAAAAATTCTTTCAGCCACTGTCAACTACTTAGGAAAATCTGATGGAATGTGCTACTAAGTAGAAGTCCACTGAGACTAAATATTAAATAACATTTTGCTTTACTGGAGTGACTGGTCAAGGGATTTTAACTCACTAATTGGTATTAACCAGTGCAGATTGCTTATCTGTATTACGCATCTGTGCAGTGTTTACTCTCTCTCCCTTCTATTTTGTATTGGGATCCCATCTACTCCCTAGTAAAGGGAAACCTCTCATGCAATACAGCCCAAATGTTTGAGACTGAAAAGTGAGATGTAGGGATTTTTCCCTACAGTGTCATTTTTCAGAGAACCTTGGCCACAGTGATTTTTTGGCCACACAGAAGTGCATCACTAGGAGAAATCAGATTCTGGACTTTTCCACAGAAACACTGTAGATTGCGGTTGTTAAAGTAAAGGCATAAAGCAGCAGCGCCTGGATAGGAGCCTTCCTAGCACTTACAAAAATAAACACTGATTTGTTAGTGCAACCAGTAGTTGGATTTTTTTTCCCCACTTTTCCCTAGATAGTAAGGAATGTAAGACTACATGAAATGGATCTGATTCAAATTCATGAGATGCCCTGTTCTAGAATATGTGCTACACGTGCTCTCCATCAGAAGAGGGGTGGCCAGCAAGGACAGGCAGGTGATTGTCCCTCTCTGCTCTGCTCTTGTGAGGCCCATTTGGAGTACTGCGTCCAGGTCTGAAGCCCTCAGTACAAAAAAGAAAGGGAGCCATTGGAGAGGGTCCAGAGGAGAGCCACAAAGATGATCAGGGGCTGGAGCAACTCCCCTACGAAGACAGGCTGAGGGAGCTGGGCTTGTTCAGCATGGAGAAAAGAAGGCTGCGGGGTGACCTCATTGCAGCCTTTCAGTACCTAAAGAGAGCCAACAGACAGGAGGGGAATCAACTCTTTGAAAGGGTAGATAACAGCAGGACAACGGGGAAATGGTTTTAAGTTGAGGGAGGGAAGATTTAGGTTGGATGTCAGGGGGAAGTTCTTCACAGAGAGAGTGGTGAGGTGCTGGAACAGGCTGCCCAGAGAGGTTGTGGATGCCCCGTCCCTGGAGGTGTTCAAGGCCAGATTGGATGGGGCCCTGGGCAGCCTGGTCTGGTATTAAATGTGGAGGTTGGTGGCCCTGCCTGTGGCAGGGGGGTTGGAGATTCATGATCCTTGAGGTCCCTTCCAACCCTGGCCATTCTGTGATTCTGTGATTCCCTTTTTTTTCCCCAGATGTCCTTTGAGAAGGGCACCCAGCCACAAAAGATCATACGACTGTAAATTTTGTACCACTCTGGTGAAAAATATCCTGTACTAAGGAACTGACTTTGCTTGTACTCTCATCATGCTTCCTGGCACAATCTGTGGAGATGAAATACAGTCTGGCTCTGGTTGTATTCAAGCAAAATGTTGGTTTACATTCATCTTCCAGGAATCTCTATGTTTTAGCAGCATGACAGAGTGCCCCCTTGCTCAGCGCTGGGAATCCTGTGTGGGTGGAAGCTCCAATCTGTTTTGCATTCAGGAATGTTCATGCTATGAGCACTGTCATGTACCTGCTGGTAAAACCAACTGCTGCCAATGAAAGGATTAACAAATGAAACTTTAAAATACTTCAGTAAACATCATACCATCAAATATGGAAAGAGGAAGAACTGGTGTTAATCTAACATACATTTCAATATTTCTTGCTACTACGAGTTCACAGAATGGGAAAAGTATACATAGAAAGATGCTGATTGAGAAAAGAGTACATTACTGGAGGTTCCAGGAGATTCGAAATAGGCAGAACACATTGGTCTTCCATTAGAAGCAAAGAACTAGCCACAGCATTAACAAGTGTTACACTCTCCTACTCAATTATCTGTTTTCCTCTGACTTTTATTTGTACACTTCCACTTTGAACTCATTGAGGGTTCAAGCTCTCCTCCCCGAGGGAAAATCTGATACAGCTGATTTTAGGGTATACAACTAGCAAGGCACCCTTAGGTATGAGCTCCCACAGCCACACAATAACAGGATGAACCACATACATCAGAAACACACCTCTGCTGATACAAGTACTATGCAAAACAGAAAAGGTGTATGGGCAAGGGTTAGAGGCAAAGCACATCAATCCTCATTTCAAAAAGTGAGAGCAACAAGTTTTATATAACATATGCCATTAACAGTTGATGAAAAAATTGTATTTTCAGTGATGCAAAACAATAGATTAAGGTCTAATATGTTTTTGAATGGCTATAATAATACCAGCATTTTTAAGAATAGGCTGTCCCAAAATATTTTGACATCAATACAAGTAGAAAGTCTCATGGTATGGCATATACATAAAGAGCAATGTCAGTAAACATTCACTGGGATCAAGGAGGGATGGAAAGGCCAAAGGGGCACTGACTTAGTGCACTGAGAGGAAATGCATTCTGCCCTCCAGTTTAAAGAGCATTTAAGCAATCAAAGAGACTGCAACAGATTTGTTCAATAGAGAATATCAAAAGTGTAACAGCTAGAGCTGTATATTACAGATCTCAGAGCTAAAGGAATTGTTTGCATAGCAACAGTGTGAGAATTGCATAAGTTCTCGCATGCTAGGAAATTTAGGCTTGGTCCAGAAATAACAAAACTCCAAGGGAAATGGCCTGCCTGCTGAGCTGCTGTAGAGCTTGCTGAGCTGCTGTTGAGCCATTGGATACAAAATCCCTATTTACAGAAACAAATTCTTAAAAAGAAAAACAGCAACAAAAACAACTGCAGAAATAAACTGGTGCTCTGAATGCTCTGGAAAATTACATTATGCTGATTGCTGATTCTTTTCTATATCTAACAGCTAACTCCTTTACAGTAAGTATTATAGTCAAAAGATAATTTTATTGTCGATGGAGAACATGCAAAATTCATCCCTCAGCAACATCTTAAACATACATAAAAGTCTATCACTAACACTGTAAAGATGAAATATTCAGTGGGAATATACACTGACTTTGAAGAATGATATCCATAAGCTTAAAAGTACATCTTTTTTCCTCTACTCTTTCTGCCTCTATCAAAAGCCATGAGCCAGCCTAGTTTTTGAGAACTGGGATAGCCTGCTATGCTGTATCTGTAGGCATGATCTGATTAAGTCAGTGTCTCTGCCCCTCCATGCTCCTCCTTAAGAGTTTGAAGGAAAGATGATGCCTCCATCTCCAACCACAACAGAGAACAATCCCTTCCATCAGCTAAGCACCAGCCAGCTGATTCCCAGTGGTGTCCCCTAGCTCTGACAGCTTGTAAATGTGCCAGTGAGCAGCTGGCTTTTTGTGTGTGAGAGGGCATTGATTCAAGTGTCCTCTCTGTAACTCCATTTAAGGGTTTTACACTTTGAAAATTTCCTGCTGCGTTTCAGTATTAATGTCCCTAACCATGCCATAACAAGACCATAGACTCATTCAGAGCACAGGTAAGAACAATCTGTATCTGCATTATATAGAATCATAGAGCTATTAAAGTTGGAAAACATCACCTAGTCCAACACATCAGTCAGTAACCACCACACCCACTAACCATGTCTTTCAGTGCCACATCCACACATTTCTTGAACACCTCCAGGGAAAGCAACTCCATCACTTCCCCAGGCAGATGGCATACAGATGACATACTGAAGAATAATAAAATCCTATTTTAAAAAATAACTTGGAAAACTATCAGCTTCCATAGGTGACTCCAGTATTAAAGGAAGGTCAATGCTTAGGTCATTAGTTGTTCTTCCATGAGTATGCCTGTGTGCAGGCATATAGAGCCACCTTTGCCTGAGACTTCCAAGATTAATGCATTTTCCTGTCAAAGATCATATGGGGGAACTTGGAGCTCTTCCTACAGCAAACATGTACAATAAAACCAGTGCTATGGTTCAGTAATCACTGCTCTGGAAACAAAAAACTTGCCACAGTACGTAGGTCCTATACCTATGGGTATGGTTGAAGAGAATATTTCAACAGTCTCAGTGGCAAGTTTCTAAAATCAATATATCCAGCAAACCTCCTACAGATGAAAATCACCAGTTTTGATACTTTCAGGCATTAGAACCAATGTCTGTAATTTGATGGACACATAAAACGTTGACAAAATGAACGTATCCTTGACCTATTAGTTTATTTCAAAAATCTTCTGTTCATTAAATTTACATACATAAGGGAATGTTGTAGATATTTGATCCTTTCTCTGTTATTCAAAAACGTGACTATGTCAAAAGTGATCAAAGAACGTTAAGCACGCAAAAGAAACACATCCATTGACTAACTGATGGAAATGGTTCTGCAGTATTATGTTCTCAAAAGAAAAGTGCACCACCCATTTTTCAGAATAAATTTGCATAACTTTACCATGAAGGTAACTGAGAGTTTTGATTGTGACTGAAATAAAGAACCATAATTTTACCATTCTCTCATATTACCCTTTCCTCAGCTACAGACATTTAAAGTCTCCTGACTACTTCGGCATTTAAAAGGTCAATTTGCAAGGTATTTTGGTATGCTAGTTTTCATAGTTAGGAGAATCTTAATGTTCCAAGTTCACTGTAAGTCATCTTAATCTTTCTAGTTCAAAGGACTTCAACAGAGTGCAATCTCTACATTAGGGCAAAGAGAAAAAATTTTATTACTCTTCATTTTTCATTCAAACACAGATTTTTATCTCTGTCCAAATTGTATGAATTTTCTTCAAGGTCTTCTGTCCTTCTGTCTTTTCTAGTAATAACCTTGCAATAAAATCTGAGCTGTTTTTGGTTTATTGTTGATCTGCTTGAAGCCTTCATATATATACTCACACATAAAGTGCCAGAAAGTTTAGATGAGCCAAATTAGTCTGAGCATGTTTTTGCCATGTAGGCAGCCATGATTCTGCATGCAATTTTGGATTTATGGCTCTAACACCTACTCAATCCAACTCTGGCATGCCTGAAAAGTTATTGATCCTACAATAGAGGGTACATTGTTCAGAACACATAGCTGTCTGCTTTTTACTCTGCAAAAAGGCAGTTGCATACGGAAAAGAAGAATAAGGCCCTAAAAAGAAGAAAAAAGGTGAGGGTTCTCAGCATGACTGGGATTAGACAACATATCACTATCAGATTAAGCACAGCTAATTTTCCATATATTGCCAAACATACAATTCACTAGGACAAAAGCCTACACTCTCTCTGAAATCCTTTTTACATTCACATATGAGGACGTACATATTAATGGAGCTTGGGATGATTTTTGAAACTCCTTTGAACACACTATGTTTCTCCGGAAGAAGAAGGAAATTTGCAGGACAAGATTAAGCTGATGTTGAAGAAGGGCCTCTTTACTCCTTTTCACCTAGACATGCTGTTTAGAGGTACCATTTATCATCGTCACTACCCTGTGCATTCAGCAACAACCTAGAAAAGGGTGCAAAAAATTCCAGGATGGACAACCATCTTTTCAGCAAGAGTCTGGGCAGCATCTGCACTTCTTTCACACTGTGGGAAAGAACAAGCCAAGCTCTGTACACATCATTGTGATGGCCCATAATACTGACTCAAGTGAAGGCAATAACACTTCCGATGTCATTTGTTGAGAATTTCTGTCACTACTGTGATGAGATCTCGATGCAGTACTTCCATACTAGATGTGGATGTTGCTAGAATGCAAGTAAACTTCATTACTGACTGTCAGAAGTCAGTTAGGGAGCAGCATGCTGCTAGCAAGCGGCTCAGGCACTCCAGTCTAGGAGGAGAATAAAAAAGGAGTGTGTCTGCAGCACTGGGAACAACAGTCCTTGTTCTCCTGCCTTGAGTGAAAAGTAAACAAGTCCATTGTTTTCTGACTTTGCCAAACCTCAAAGTATAATGCTAGAAGAAAAAATAAGTTTTGCAGAATTGAGCACATACAACCCTTTTCTTCCCTTCATAAACTGTATGTTACACTAGTTGGAAATGCTGAACTGTTTACAATATGCTATATATATATAATGGCACGCTTAAACATTTTAAAGAGATCAGAACATTTCAGGAATGTCTGTGGTGTTGAAAAAGGCTGTGTATTACAAATCATATAATATTTTAATTCAGAAAAAATATGTTTGGGTATTTTGACCTCGTACTATAAGGGTTAGGAAACTGAACAAGAATGCCATGAAGCATGACTGATAAATCAGTCGAGCTAGTCTGCTTCAGATACATATTGTGCAAGGCATTATCGCTGCAATTAGAGTCACAAAAATGCATATTTAGTTTTTGTACATTAAATACTACACCTGTGAACCTATGTAAAAGATATACAAAATATAAATGTCATCAGGACTGTATATTTCAAACTTTTATAATAAACACAAAGTATATATATATATGTTGGCATATAGGTTGTAATTTCAATGGCAACACTAGCACAGTTTGTCTCTTCTAAGTACAGACCTGTATACTTCTTAGTCCAACACATGCACTTACAAACACATGATCATGCATACAGCTTTATGTTCTGCTGTTTGCAGAAGAGTCAGAATATACAGCACTATACATTGTTTCAACTCAAAATTGATTGGCGAATTAAGAAATGCCACTCAAAATAAATTCTCTGTGAGCTAGTATTCAAAACAAAACAACAACAACAAAAAAAACAAAACAGGAGAAACCGGGGGTATCATTGTTTCCTCTCAATAAAAACACTGAAGACCATGATGATGACCTAAGATTCAAAACATTTTGTCCAGCATGTGATGGAGTCATTCTTGAACAAGATAGGACAGTGTAGATCTGGTTGCTACAACACATACCGAACACAGTCATAGTGAGGTGCAGAGCTTTCACAACACCATCCAACCCATTTCTGGGTTCAAACTACTGAGGTCTCAGACCGAAAGGAGACAGACCAGTTGTATGCTGTCCTTCTCACAGCTGGAGGTGCTGATGGTGATCTGGATGCCCATCTGGAAGGTAGACGTCTATTTGCTGGTCGGGCTGGCCGTGAGAAACCCTTCCCATTTGAACATTTAGCTGGCACAGATATCTAGAACACAAAAGCAACCATCCTTGATTTAATGAGTTACAGCAGGAAAGTCCTTCAGGGAGTGCACTGGGAATGTAGGAAGACATTCAGGGTGACCACAGAGCAGGTGGTTTGAAGCTATTAAAAGGAACAAAGTAATGCGCAGAATGCAAAAGAACAGGCATTTCTATGTATAGGGATTCTCACTTCAGCAGCAGTTTAAAATATGCAGAGACAAGTGTCAGACACAAGGAAAGAGACAAAATGTTAATGCAAGTTAAAACTGAACACCCATTTTTCATTTCTCTTCATTGTTGGAAGTCTTGTGAATGAACTCTCAGCATCTTAAGAGTACGACCTACATACTTTTTAGGTAATTTTTGATAGCTTCCATTTCAGCAGATGCATTTTGCTAAGAACTCTCTTTCTATTAGCACAGCACAAAGCTGTTTACAGTTGGTAAATAATTCAGAATGATTATTTATTAATGCAGTGCTATGCCTGCATGCCAAGCCTTATATGTACAGGAGAAACAACAGACCTTGATTTTAGCTACAGAAATATAAATCTGAAATAATAAAGATAAAACTCCATGCTTCATGCTGGGTGTAGTTTTTCACATCTTTGAAAAGCTGCTGAACGGAACCCCCAATCGAGCAGTATTCTACTCTTACTTTATGCAACATAAATGATATCATAAAGTGTGAGTCTATGGAGAAAATAATCCAACTGGATTAGTAAAGTTATTCTGGGCTTGCATCAATGCAAATTCAGTCATTCATCATTATTTCTTCCTTACATATTCGTTGATGAAATTCCATTTTCCTATCAAACTTTCACTGGATGAGAAAGAAATCAGAGGCTTTATGTATTTTCCTGTGCTGTAACAAAGATGCTTCTGCTAAGCAAGATGTTGCATCACTGCAAGGCTGACATAAAAACACGCAGATTAAAATCTACATGCTCACATTCTCAGCTGTTTAAATCCACATACCTCCACTGAAGTCTGTGAATTTGTGACAGTGTAAGGCATACCAGATGACAGTCTGAATCCGTCTAAGTTTCTCAGCTCTAAACATATTTGCCTTCTTGTTTCTGAGACAGTGAGGAACACATTCATTTGTGTTTAGGCCAAGGAGCTCTCCAGGAAAACAGATTTTTCCTTCTCTGAGGCCTCTTACAAAATCTGTAACTTATAGTTTATTTAGAAAAAAACAAACATCTGTTTCTATTTTCATTAAGAAAGAATGTTGGCAAAGGCAGCACTTTTGCAAATACAATTCAGCCAAATATAAATTAATTAGTTATGCCATACTCTTCTACTCTTGTGAGCATATACTTGAATTTATAGGACAAGCGTGGAGATGTAAGTGGATGTCATTTCATTCCTGAAAGCTCTAAGAATAACATAGCTCCCATTTTCATGGTCAGTTCCAAGGAAATCCTGAACCAAGCAGCACCCACGACTCTTAAGGATGCTGCCTCAGCCATCTAGAATTTTGACATGGCAGAGTAGTCTTAAGTCATTTGAGAAGGTTTATGAAACAAGTATCAGCTAAAGGAAGAAGGGAGGGAACTAATATCTGATTTTCAGTAGTTCAAACCCCAAACTGCTGTTAACATCTAGTTTTACATAGCAGCAGCAAAGGCTACAATCTGGCACATAACTTCACTAGTCATGCCTACTTACATACTTCTGCCCTCTCACGACTGTTAGGATTTAAAGGAAATCCTTCTGATTCACCTAGATCCTGGCCTGACTTACCAATTTTTATGTAATTTTTTACAGTATCATGATAGTCTGCCTCACTTTAAAACATGAAGCTAAGTATAAAATGGATATTGTTCTTGCCATTCTTCTGAACCTTACCTCTGGTAACTTCTGTCTCTCCTTTCCTTGCTTCAGTTGCTGCCCAATATGCCTGGCTGAATTCCTCAGAAATTCTTGTTTTCCTTGCTCACTTGGAAGCATTTCTAAACACTGATTCAGTGTCTCACAACCTCCATCAGTGGATTCAGAGTTTGGCCATGTCCACTTATCTTTGCAGTATTTTGCATTACATGGAGAAATCACTGCAGATTTTTCATAGTTTTTCAAAAGCTTTTCAACAACACCATAGTTTGATCTTGAGTCAGCTGAACGCGGGCGACCGGATAAATTACTCGGTCTCCAGTCGTGCTCATGAAGCATGTGCCTGTAACCACTAGTATTTGAAGGTTCATTTATTTGCTTTTGTTGTCCTACTGTTCTGACAACTTTGCTGGGGTTGCTAGTTTCTTGTTCTTTTGCTGCAGAGAATTTGGGATTTGAAACACAAGATGTATCTAGCGTTTCTGTCCTGCTAATAGCAGAGTCACACTGTGGGCTGCAGGGTTTGTGATCTAATGCTGTCCGAATCACCTGGTTTTCTTGTAAAGTATTGTTACGTTTATCTGTGTGAAACACAGTCCGGTTAAACTCATCAATCTTTGCTGCTAAAGTTTCATTTCTCTGAGTCTTTCCCAAAGTACAACTGGAGTCTCCCAAAAGATCATTGTGCAGGGCAGCAGGGGCGTAAAAGTCGTTGCTGTAATAAGGACTGCAATGAGACTTGGAATTTTGTTTCTGGTGCATTCTGTTACTATGAGCCATATTTCCATCTGAACAACTCTTCTGGGCTGACAGTGGGGAAGGCTCACTTTTACTGTCTTTACCAACATCGTATGCCCATGTATTGTGGCAGAAACTTGGCACAATGCACTCGTTTTTAGCTACAGGTATTGCAGCAGTTACCACCACAGGACCTTTCCCAGCCTGCTCCTCATTTGCATAGGCCATTGCTGTTTCATTCTGTTTTATAGATGAAGGATTTGTCAATTTCCTTCCACTCCTACTGTCCTGAACCTTGCAATTGCTTTTGATGCCTGGATCTCTCATTGGTGCTTCAGAAAGCTGTACAACTGTAGAAAGTGAGTTTGTTAAGTGCCGAGAAGTGCTTCGTGGAGGAACTGGTGGAGCTTCTTTCTGTTGCCAAGTTCTGAAAACCTCTCCTCTGTTGCCAGTAAGACTACCGTAAGACATATCCTTCAAAACCTTGGTGGAGCTCATCAGATTCTTCCTATTATTATGCTCCTCTGTTACAAATGCAACTGAAGACTGTGATTCATTGTTGGACAGATGGTTCATCTCAGGCAGAATAACTGTGTTTTGGGTTTCTTCAAACTCCCCCAGGAAAGGAACTGATTTCATTCTGGACATAAAAAGATAGATATTTCAGGGGTGAGCAAAAAGAATATTCCCTAAGGGGACTTCAGCATGGACTCATTCTATGAGCAGGTATTTTATCACTGGCTGCTTAAAAGGCTTTGGCAGCTGTTTTGCTACAGCTGATACAGTTTATTCAGAACAAACATGATGAATTTGAAGAAAGCTCAACACAGAGAATTTTGTGTTCCTTTCCCTTGCCACTAAAACTATTTGCTTATTTTCTTAACTATCCTATAGCAGGGATTCCTTGTCAGGCATTCCTTGACGCATTTCCAATATTTAAGGCTAAATCTGGGATTAACGTAAGAAACTTCCCAGCCTAATATAAAATATTCTATAGAACCACACAGCAATCAGGGCAGACAAAAATATCTGTTCCCTTTCCCAAGCCTCTATATGGACATTATAAACAGGTACAATTTAATCTCATACAAATACTTACCTCATTTTGTAGGTTCTATAAACTTCATTTTACTAGTAAAATGTGTCCTGTATCATATTTCAGAACATTTCATTTGAATGATTTATGCTTTTATACTAAGAGACTGAGAGGACAGAAACTGATCGGCTGCTGATAAATTCAAGAGCAACCCTCCCTTCAAAGTAAACAGAAACATGGACTTGTATCTGTTTTCTTCCTGTAAGATATAGAGTCCAAATATGCCTTTACCTTCTGTGGTTAGACTTCTTCCGAATTTCCTCTTGATAGCTGCATAATTCTTCACTAACTCTGGCAAGTTCTTTAAGAGCCTTTGTAAATATAAGAATAGTTTTTTAACATAAGCCTTTTAAATAGCATCTCCAGAACTACTTTGAAAACTGTTGGGATTTTCATTTAATAGTCACAGCACAGGAAAGCAGTGTAGGGAAAGATATGAAAATGGTTATGAACTGAGGTAAAGTGCATGCTATAAACACATTTAAACAGTGAGAAGATGCACATCATCAGCAAACTGAGGAGGAAGTAGAGACAGCACCTCGCTGGGAGAATAAAATCAGGTTAATCCTAGCAGACTACAGCTAGGGTATTTTCTTCATCCTTTTAAGTGAAACATGCTAATACTTTACTTACCACATTGAGATCACCAATATAGCTCTTGGCATTTTTCTTGGAATTTTTGATGCTGAGGCTGTCTTCAAGTTCCTCATGGTTCTCAAAGGCCAGACTGTTCATTAACAGGGTATCGTTTTTTCTCTTGGCTCTGATTTCTTTGCATTCAGGTCCTCTTTTACTCAGCAAACTCCCTCTTTCCATCCCATCATTTACCACATTGTGTTGATAGTTCAGTTCCACTGTGTCACTCTTTTCTGAAGTAGGAGAATGCATGGACAGCTGCAGCATCTTGCTCTGAATAGCCTTATTGTCGTGGACATTCATATTGTTCTCTCTTCTAAGTTTTACCTCCTGGTAAAGCTAAAAAAAAAGACAACAGAACCTTCTATTAAATCACAGTACTTTGATCAACTTTTGAAAAAAAAAACATCCACCACATATTAATTTTCTATTTCGAATAATGCTTCACTTGGTAGCACTAAGAAGAAAAATTTGATACACGTGTTAGTAGAAAAGTGTTGAGTCACACAGCATGATAGTCCACAGGATGTTATTGTCACAGGATGTGGAATGGGAGGTTGCTATTCAAAACCCTTTGCCATGGTTTTAATAAATGGCTGGCACACATAGGATGGGATTCCAAGAGATCTCATGAGGACAATGTCCAGCCAGAAGTTGTATGATTGCCTTCCAAGTAATATCAGTGCATTATATTGTGAATCACAGAATCACAGAACACAGTTCTGACAGGCTGCATGGGGAATGAGAACAGATGTGAGAGAGGGCTCTACGTCACAGCCTGGTAAACTATGTTAGTTTAAGAAGGGGAAGTGAATTTTCATCACATACAGTGCCATCTGCACTAAAGCAGACTCTTCTGGTTCTCAGAGAAATGGAATTCTTCCCTATGACTTCAGTGATAAATCAGTACTCCAGAATGGTACTATTTGGCAATGTGCTGTCACTGTCCTATTTTCTTTCTACCTGCTGAGAACCAGTGGCTCTACTAGTAAATGAGAAGGTGCTAATTCCTGTCATCCAGTATATACAAACCAGAGTACTGTGATAAACCACAAAGTTGAAAAAATAGCAGCATCATAAAAACCTTTTATGCTTACATTATTATTTCTAGTGCCAAGAATCCCACGGCTCCTTATAAACATTCATTCTTAACTTTCTCTTATGAAGAAAGAACAGAGTAGGCACCTCCAAATAACCATCTGCCTGCTCTCTTGTTGTGCACTGTCCTTTTGGAAGGACAGTGAAAAAGAATGACAATGTGAAGAACACAGAGTCATTTCATGAGTAGTGCTGTTGATAAGAAGTACTCTCATATTCAGAGACTTGACACTTGACCTCCTCTGAGGCTTTCAGAATTCATTCTCAAAGCCCAACTATTCAAGAGATCTGAGGGCCAAACTTTGTAATATCCAATAAAAGAGAGCCTCATTCGGATTCAGCACAGGTACTAACAGGGTGCTAATTCAGCAATATCATCTCTTAAACCACCATAGGCCCTTCTGGAGAGATCCTTCAATGAAGTTCACATTTGGTGGGCTGAAGAAAATTACCAAACAAAATCACAACCTGATAAAGTAGCACAAGCCTTGTTTAGGAAAACCCTCTGCAGATGACAGCATTTAAAAAGGGATCTCCCCTTTTCTCTAGACTTGTGGCTTTTTGTGAAGAACTGCCAGGAAACTGAAATCAAGGGCTGCCACAGTCATAGATTAAAAAGGACCTTAGGATGTCAATAACCTTGGGGCATCACCTCTAGTACTGTCTGGTTCTGTATTTCCCCTCAAATCCATTCCATTTTTCATCTCTTTCCTGACAGCACAGAAGCATCCTAACATAAAAGACAGAATGTAGTGGGGATTGGAACACCAAAGTTTGTAAAAACCTCTGGGAAAAGACAGGATTGCTGACATGAAGTAATACTGCATGCTTTGGACACTATGGCTGCAGTTCTTTTTCCATCTCCTACTTCCACGTGAGCAGTCTCTGCCACACATTCCTGTGTTGCTCAGCCACAGGGAGGTGTTGGCAGAGAGCAAGCAAAGCTACTCCATGTGTATATTAGCATGAAAAATGTGGAAAACTCGGTGATGAAAAAGCTTGTCTCTATGTACTGCCAAAGCAGATTCAATTTATGTGTTTCAGGATGCCAGAGGGTTCTACTCAAGTGACAATTTGGGGATAAAGAAGTAACAAATAATTATCTAAATTATTTCTGGAAGGAGACGCCATAGAAATGGCAGAAAGTGAATGTCTGTTAATACGTGTAAACACAAGTGGTGTGAGGGCTTTCATGCTATTTACCGCAGCCATTTTCTCTATTAAATGTTGTCCATAAATGGAACACGTTCTCGACAGAACAATTCAGCATCATACAGAGATTGATATATTACATTCTTTTTAACATTAATGTTTTCCTACCAGACTTGTGCCAAGTAATGCCTTTTTTTTTTTTTTGCCAGAGAATCGATACTTTTTTTTTGTCACTAAATATGCTTTTTCCTATGCCTCATACATTCAGATCTATTTAGCATGTCTGTACTTGCAAAAAGCATGTATAAAATGAGCACCATGGCTCAGTGCCAGAAGAACTGGCACAAGTATATACAGCCAACAATACAGCAAACTTGACACAGAGTTATGTTTAACCTCCTGCTTCATATTTCTGAGTATTAAATGAGCAATTGCAAATACTGATTAATCCCAGGCTCTGCATCCTACAAAAGACCAGTGACGGATAGGAAATAGGATATAACTCAGAGAAAAATAAATTAAACTGATCTCTAGTCACTGAAAATACTTAAGTAAAAATATTAGTGTTCAAAGCTTTGTTTTAAAGTACCTCTTCAATTTTCTTCTGCATAACTTTCCATTGACATTCCCATTCTTTCCTCTCATTGTCAAATTTTTCCAGCAGTTCCATCTTCTCTTTATTCCAGTTCCTCTCGGTGTTCTCAAGTTGTTTATGCACGTCCATGGTTACAGTCTGTGTAACAGCAACAAGACAGATCTGTCTTTCTTTTTCTTCCCTGAATGCTTCCTGAAAGATTATCAGAATTAGTCTTGTCTTTCATTCTAGCTTCCAGGAAAAAACAAACAAGCAAACAAACCCTAAAATTATTAACTTAAACGTGCATGCAGAAGACAGCAGCGCAAGACTGCACAACATATATCTGCAGTGTGACAGGAATATGGAAGACCTAAGTGCTGTAGGACAAAACTCCAGAAGGAAACAGATCCAATCTGAAAATGAGAGGGTGGATGCACAACCAGCATCACAGGATTCACCAGTGTCTTCCACATCAGGCTGTGTACCATGGCCTCTTCACATCTTTGCTGTTATACCTCGCTATAAACCTGCTTTCCTTGAAATCTGACTCTGCGTGATACTGAGTGGCAGATCAGGACCTTGGGATTCTCTAAGGTCTGCCCTTGAGGGTGAAAGCTATATTTACGTTTGTTCAAAAGACAACCACAAGTGTAAAAGTATCATGTTTGCTGAGGCACTCTTTTCACACAGGCATTTAGCAAGAGAGAGACCAAAAATCTTTTGGCAATTGAAGACCGTAAACTTGATACATGGGAAGAAATTTCTCATGGCTGTATGGATGCTTTAGAATACATTAAAAAAAAAATGGAGAGAAAAGCTAGAAACAGGTAACAAGCACATACATGCTGTAGAAAGCATCATTCTGACTATAGGCCTCTATTAAGAGTTTATGTACTTTGTATGTATTTTTACGTACTTATGTACTTTGGATTCACAAACACACAGCATAAGGAAAAAGATAGGACCAGCATAGGGAAAAATGGAAACAGTTATCTGATAGCACTAAATCAAACTTATTTCAAAACCTCACTCAGAACATTTAACTCATTTGTGCTTCAGTTTCTTGATCCTTTTCAGAAGTCATTAGTTTCTTACTAAGTGTTGATGAAAAATTATTAATATAACTACTAAATGTTTTAAGTACTTTGGATCTGCTCATTTGACTTTGGAACAAAACAATTACAGATTTTATGGGCCTAATACTCTTCCTGCTTTGTTAGGCTCACAATAGAAGTTCCAGTACTGCCAGGACATTCACCATGCCAGAAAGGCCAAATCTACGCTCATTCAGCTACAGTGACTTCTGCAGTATAACAGCAGGTACATACCCATTGATGCTCAAGTCATTAACTTTGTGTCTCCAAGCATGCTGTTGTGTCACTTAGGTTGGGCTGGAATCTAGTTCTAGTCACAAAATGCCTCTGCACTGCTTTGGTCTCCTTCCAGAAGCCAAGTGTACAGGCAGGCAAATGAACTACCAGAGAGTGAACAAGGGGTGAGTTCTGGTTTGCCTTCTTGGAATTTGTTCACTTCCCTGACTGACAGACAGTGACTGTCAGCTCACAGGAACTGCCCATTTTGCCACCCATATCTTCTTTGATGTAGTACATATTCACACTCGAGCTTCACACAAAGCTCTTCCTCATCCCATATTTTATTGGGTGAGACTTGTTGATTCAACTGTGGCTACTATGTAATCAGCACTTACCAGTGTCTGCATTATTTCAGCTGACTGGTAAGTTGATGCCAATCCTAGAGTCAGCTTTTTTCATGAGCAAGTGAGTAAAGCTCAGCTGAGAGCAGAGGGTACTCAGATCTTGGTGCCACAGGAAGTCTTGCTGCAGCATCTCACCTGGCAGGCATCTTGGGGCCAGTCCTAGCCCACTGACTGTAATATCATTGACCCCAAGCACCTTGGGAGTGAGGAAGCAGTCACCAAACATCTCTGTTAACCTGTTTCATAGCAGCATAGTCCTGTCACCACGTAACTTGTTTTTGGAGCTTACTCTTTTAATATCTTATTCATACCTGTCTGGGAGCTCTGAAATGATCATTTGCCCTTCTCCCTGCATAAAAATGCATGAGGCAGCTTTTCAAACACCTTAAACTCTCTAAATTAAGAACTGCTCAAAGACAACACAGCATTCTCATTATAAAAGAAGTTAAACACTTGTTCACTCACAGGTTCCTAGGGAAAATGGCCAGGCTACAGAGATGCACCTTTCCAAGCCAAAACTTTGGGCCAGACTTCAGCATTAACCAAAAACAACTTACAAAAGAATTCCACTACACTTGAGATCTGTTGCAATCTAAGCATCTATTGCAAAATAATTTTACAGCTGTTTCAATACTTTCCCACCTTCTTAGTTCAAAAGTTGTAATTTTTATAAACAAGTAACTTGTCTACTTACTCTGCTTCTCTGAAATCTTCAAACACGTGTCAGAAAGAAACAATAACAACAACAAATACGTCAGCACTGCAAAATCACAAACCAGAGAGGCTGGCACAATCTGTCTGTAACATTAAGGAATGGCGATTTTACCAGTGCACCATTGGTAACAATGGCTGCAATTCAATCAGCAGCATATTACTTGACAAGCACCAAAGACTATACATCATACTTAATTTATATGCATATGAGAGCAGATATTTAGTTCTTTCAAGCACGCATATAACATCAAAGAGGTCCCTGGTGGTTTCTTTGTGCTGGGAGCTACTACTGCTTAACAATTTCCAAACTGTTTCATGTGATGTTGTAATTATAAAGAGAATTGGAGATAATCAAAATGCAATCAGGCCTTGGATGTTGTGAAGAGGTTAGTTATAGAAGTTACAGGTAGTTTCTTGTAGCACTAAGGTCACAAAGAACTATTGCTGCTTCTTGTTCTCTGATATTCTCTGTATATAAATTCTCAAAAGAAAACTGCTGCTATTGTACAATGGGTAATTTCCTCAGACAGTTTATCTCTTGTTTCTGTGGTTCTGTTTGCTTTTTTTCTTGGTCTTTATCGTTTATTTGTTGATATATTTTTTATTTGCTTGCTTACTTATTTTAGTAGTTCTTATTTGTAGTTCAGACAGTGTACCCTGTCTGTCTGGTGCACCATGATGTCCCCATGGGTATTGCATATGGCTTATGCAACACAAAAAGATGTCAAATGCCACATTTTAATCAGCCATGTGGATCTGTGCTCTTGCAGTATTGGCATATTCTGCACGTCCTAGACAAGGTCAGAAGCTCATTACAGCAATCAACTTCAAGCAAATAATCAATTTTGTCTACATCAGCTGCATTTTTCTCTTAACTTTCCCGTTAGCTCTACCTGCTCTCAAGAAAAAAAATGACTTCAGCTGCTATTTGACATTACTGTTAGTATTCCCCTATGTCTTACCTGCATCCTTTCTATCTAACTATGCACAGCAGTTTGAAATCAACTGCTACCAACTTCTCAAAATAATCTGCAGTGACATCATCTGGGGAGACTTTAGTTTTCAACAGAGATTAATTAGACTGGTTTTGCACAACCATTTAGACAAAAAAATCTTCCACTGAGTTTACAAAAGACAAACAAAAAAAGGCAATTGGCAATTAAACTATATTTCCAGCAAATTTCTATCTTTTCAATGACTAAAACAACCATAGAGTAATTCATTTGTTCAATTGTGAAAGAAAGCTGTCACAATACTGAGCATTTTATCATTAGAAAGAAACTGCATTTGAATGAGAATGAAAGAGGAGTGAAAGAGAAAAAGGGATGAAGAGAAGAAAAAGAAAATGGAAAGAGGAAAAAGAAGGAAAAAAAAGTTCTCAAAATGATACCTGTTGTCCCTATTCTGTTGATACATCTGTGTCTGTGCTAAAAAAAAAACAACAACTGAACTAATGCCAAGTCTTTCTCTAAGAATAAAGAATATGCACAAGATACATAAAACACCACGTAACATCTGAATTGCAACATGGAAGAGATATTTAAATAGTAATTAGTAAATTGCAGGGTTTTTAAATTTTAATTGCTCAAAGATTTCAAATAAGCAATAACCATACCTTTCATGGAATAAAAAAATCCTTGAGAAGGTTTTCAGTCCATTTCTAAACAGCAGTGAAAGCAAGGAAATGCATAGCTAGCTGAGATCCAGTTCTGCAAATCTTGATCTTTAAAAGAAATAAGAAAGCTAAGCAATATGCAACCTTTCAGTTGGGCAGCATTTGCAACTGTCTGTGAATAACTCCACAACTTTTGCTAACTGAAAAACAGTTCCGCTCAGCATCATCCCAGCAGCTGGCTTCCATGTGACGTCAGTGCATGGAGGATGGCTTTAAAGCCATATCTTCCAACCCCCAGCTCTGTAACTTTATATCTGCTCATATTTTGTGTAAACAACTCCAAGTCCAGGACATTTTTAGGCTTTATAGTGCAGTCCAGTCTTCAAAGCTTGCCAAAGCAGCCAGTGTTAACATTACAGCTATGACAATAGGCAATTCTAGGTTGCTTTTATTAGAGTCCATGTTGAGAAGGAAGATTCTTTTCTGCCTCCCAGCCCCAGCTTCCAGGGTTATACTTTTTGGTATGATCATTCAGAGCTTTGCAACTTGATCTCGTAAACTGCTTTGTAAGGGGAGTGTGTTTAAAGCAGCAATTTTGTTGGTTTATAGCTATCTGCAAGAGCTAAAAGCAAACCACACCTCCCTAAAATCTTTTTTTCTGCATTCACACACTAGCACTTAGAAAGGGCAGAATTACTAGGCATTGTGTAATCCTACTTTCCTGCATTCTGGAAATGGTGACAACGGTTTCTTTGGGATATACTCAAATATTCCTGCTACTTTATAAAGATTCTGGATTAGATTCTCTGGTCTGTTATGATACTTTGTGTCTCAGCAAAGCAGAGTGCTTGAAATTGAGAATCTCCTTTGCACAGGGAGTTTCACCCCTGGTGTAAGGCTAGCGAGGAAGCTCCAAAAGCACCACAGCCTGGATGTAGAGGATTAGGAGTACCCACAGCAAGTGCTGGCATGAAAAAAAGACCAGGCCAGAGAACATTCACAGGAGATCCTGAAGCTGATCAACAGACAGAAGAAGTCCCAAATTCTTACGTGTATGCTGACCCCACACTCGTGCAGCAGAGAGGCATCGCTGCATCATTAGACTGCTATGCTGTGGCACAGCAAAGGAGGGGGACCCCAGCCATAGCTGCACATGTCCTGCTGCCCTGTCAGGTACTTGTACCTGTGGGCATTCCTTAAGACCCACCACAGCCACAAAACTCACTTCAGGGAGTGTTCATCCTTGTGTGTACCTGGAGAAGAGCCACAGAGTACTTCACTGAGGCAGTATAAAATTCTGGACAAATTTTTTCATCTAATATCTGCCTTTAAATATACTAGGCAGAAGTGACATCTTTTTTTGTGGGCAGAGCAGCTGATGACAAGAGGATCTTTGAGATGGAGGACACAATATGAGGTTTCATACCTTCTTACTGAGTCAGCACTCTCCTCCTTAGAACAATACATGAGATCCATACTCAGCATAAAGACTGTAGTTCTGGGTGCATTTTATAGGAAATAGCAAAGCATGTTTCAGGGAAAACACATTTTTTCTCCTTTTATGGTCTAGCTGCATTTGTATTACTTGGGTGCTTATTCTTTCCCTATGTGACATAAATAATGGGACTTGGGCTACTAGTGAAAATTTGAAAGACAATCTCAAAGCGAACTAAGATGCCAAAGTGCATGACTGAATGTCCCTGAAGAAAAAACTCAGCTTCTAACTGGGGAATCACAATTTCCCATTCATAAGGCAGAAGTGTGACGCTCTTGGAGGCTGCTCCCCAGCAGGCCAGCTGGCATGGCTGGCAGCAGGGAAAAGTGCCCAGGGGCAGCCTGGAGGCACAGCTGGAGTCTGGATGCCACAGCTGCTCCTCCCAAGCACGACTGCACCACACAAACAGAGATGTGAGACAAAGCCTTTTTTCCCCCTAGATTTCCCATCAGCATTGGCTATTACTCCTGGGTATTTAATATTGCTAACTCAATGTCCCTCATCATGCTGTGTGAAGACTTTGAAGCACAACAAAGAGAAACTAAAGGAAATAATGGACTAAATCTCAGACTCAAGTTCTTACTCAGGCAAAATCCTACATTTCTGTTGTGGAATTAAAAACACACGCAGCTTTGTAATACAGTTGCTTGTAGTAAGTATTCCCTTAGTTGACAAGAGCATCCCTCTATGCTCCTCATACCTTCTGGTAACTGCAAAGACACTAGGAAAGACTTTTCCTCCTCCTTGCCTGATGGAGGCCAGGCAGAACTACAGCTCTGCATGGCCACAGGCTCTGTTTCATTCGCACTGTTTTACAGGATGATGCATGGAGGAAGAAAATTTCTTGACCTATCCACAGCACTGGAAGGACATTTCAGAGACAGCTCTAGTCTGGATAGGCAAAACTGAACAGTGCTGTGCATAGTCAAAGGGCCTCTTTCTAATAAGGGAAAAGAAAGCAAACTTGGAGGAAAAAAAAAAAAAAGACAAAAAAAACCTAACAAACACAAAACAAGCTATTAAAACCTGGGTTAATTGAACCCGATACTACTAAGTGCAGTAACAATGGCTTCCTCTTTGGAGGAAAGTAAGTCATCCAACAGAAACAGCTCACCCTGCAGCGACACCAGAAAATGCAGTAAGAGTGGCTTTCTGGGCTCTGGCACAGGCAAATTAAGTAGGAAGGCCATTGTAGGTTAATTGCATCTGACACTCTGCTTCCGAAGGCAAAGCGTTCTGTGTCCATAGCTGGTATCAGCTCTGCTTGTTCTAGAAGTCAGCACATCAACAGAACAAGTGCAAGGGCATTTTAAACAACTCCTCAGCTAAATTTGTCTTCATTGTGCAAGACTGAAGTCAAAGAAGTGTGAGTTTCAGCATGGACTACAACCTGATTACATATTCAGCAGTGTCATCTGGTTAGAAGTCTGCATTCAAGATTATTTCAGAGCATCTTTGGTTGTTGCATTGCCTCCTACGGTACTGACCTAAAACCAGGCCAGGATCAAATGACTGCACGTACACACCAAGATGATGAACAGCAAAATGGCCTTTATTACACGTGAACTCTAGCTTATATAACCTATGTGCTTCGTCTACGCCCCTAAGGGCACGTGCCACACATCAATCATAGAGCAGGGAGAGGGTCTATCGCGTCACATCCCATGGGGGGGTCTCGCAGTTGCTGACAACATTTGATCTTGCCATACTTGCTCAGGAACAGCATACCTATTTTGTTCTGTCAGCACAAACCACATAAGAGAGAACAGCACAGCTGCCATCATAGTCAACCCAAACGTTACATCAGATCCCTACGAAGTACGTTTTACACATCAATATTTCAGGCAAATATATCTCAGCAGTGGATATATGTCTGGAAACTGGCAGACAGGAATACAAATTCTGCCTTCTCTAACCATCATGCACTTCTGCAATCACATATACCTTAGCAGAGAAATAGAGCCAACAAAGTGTTATGTCACGTCACTTCTCCAAGGGTACACTGGAAATCAGTGGCAGATACTTTAGATGTTTACTTTAAATAGAGCCACTGTAATTTTCCCCATAGGCAACTGCATGTGTAATGGCAAAAGTTGAGTTTGAATATCACTACCCCCAACATTATATCAGAGACAGAAATGTAAGCCAATGGGAGTTAGGCACCTGGTACTGACGCCTTTAAAGTCTCCTACTCGCCTATCAAATTCTGAGGTGATTAATGGGAAGGGTATGTAATATCCTAAAGCTCTGCTTGTTTTTGTAAACAACTCTGAAAGTTCATGTGCAGTTCAGCTCTTTTTATAACACATATTTAGACAGCCACAGTTTTGGCCATTTTTCATTTTCCGACTGCGGGCACATTTCTGCACTGTAGCACCTGCTCACTTCTGGATTTGATACTGAAGCAGTGGTGACATGTGTCAACAGACACTTATCCTCTCTCTAACCGGAGCTTCAGGCATGGATATTTTTGGTTGAAAGAAAGATCACTGGATCCTGGAGAAGTTGATCTTTCTAGTATCAGGGAATTTTTCAGTAAAAGTAAAAATATATAAAAAGGTAGCTTCTCTGAGTACGCAGAAATTTTTCTAAATAGGAAAGAAAATATTTCTCTGGTTGCATTAAAGGAAAAAGAAAGCATCTATATTCTAAGTGACAAAAATTTGTCTGACTTATTTCCAATGTATAAAAAAACAAAAGTATCAGAATTAATCTATATTTGCAAGATCTTTATGAAAGGACGTGGAACACATGTCCTGGAACACCCAGGAATCAGAAATTTAATCTTTCAGAGAAACTAAGACAATCTTGAGCCTGAAATTTAGTAACCTTTTTTTGCAAGGATAGAATATTAATCCCGGTATCCAACCCAAGTTCAGATTTTAATACTTCTACTCCACAGAACAAAATTTGGCATCCATTTCAAGCAGATTTTGCTTATTTTAAGTTCCTTTCATTAATAGGCTCTGCAGCTTTTTTTGTGCACTTTTATGTAAGATTTTAATATTTACTCTGTAGTGTAATGTGTTACCACATTTATTTTAATATCCCTGTTAGCAGGAGTAAATATTACATTTCCTGTTTTTATAGGGCTTATGCAAGTCCCTGGATGTGCTTCAGAGGAGCTGGATTTCATCAGTGAAATGCCTGAAATGCCTTCAGCTGACTTGTACAGGTAAGCTGCAGCGATCTGTGAGAGCAAACGTACTTTATAAAGGTTAGCTACATACATATTCTTGCTCAACATCTGAGCTTTTTGCTATAAAAGCATACTTCAAAATATTAATCCCGCTTTAATTAAGAAGAATCTATGATTTGTTGTTGAAACACTTTTCCTTCACTTGCAAAAAAAAATACATATATCTGGTTTACCCAGCATCCTCTCATCAGGAGGATAACAAACATTTCTTTATTCTGCAATGCCTCTGCTATTGCAGCGCACTTCAAGAAGTTCTTCTGTTTCAAAAATGGGATTTGTGAATCCACTACCAGTATAACCGATACTGATAGGCAATGTGCCAGGTAACGTGCCATATAGGAGCAAAATCACCCATTTTTCTTTACTGCTCTTCTGAGTTGCACACTATGCAGCAGATAAGTTAATGAATCAGCAGTGCTCAGGTTGGCCTTTCTCTGCCTGACTCCCACACACTCCTGCTAGAGGATGCGGATGTGTTCAGCTGAATTTAACTGCTTATCTCTGAAGTAGATTTTGTCCATCACCCCTATAAATGGGGAGAATCTGCAGCCTTTCTTGACAAGTAGAACTGTCACATTTGTGAGACCGAGCCACTTCAATTCAGCACGACACAGAAGACTTATTTAGCTAAATGTTATCTTCTGGCTATCAACAGATTCTGTACTGATTTTATTAGCTTTCTCAGCAACTGTTAAAATAAAGAAAAATGAAGGGTTGTGCACTCCTCTGCAATATTTGACGTGAAACAAATAAGCAAATTGTCTGCCCCTTAAAGCTGGATGCAGGACATGAAAAATAAATTTCATTTCTCATTGGGATTTTTCTGTATCAAGGGTTGCAGGGTTCCTGTTTTGCTCATCACAGATTTAAAAACTGTGGGGATATGCTAAAATGATTTTGGATGCTTCAGGATCCCTTCATTTCAGGTTGTAGGCTATGCAACAGTTCCCTAAATGTCTCAGCTCTGATGCCTGGCAGAAGTAGGATGAGGAAGGTTTGGTTCACGTAAAGTAAACGAACCATATGCAAGAAAAATTACTGTGACTAATCAGTGGGGTTATAATTGTCAGTCCTGTACAGAGGGCATGTCCCACCTGCCAACTCAATAGATTCATGTACACTTTAACTGATTTCTAAGAAAGATGCAAATCTTTTCCAAATAACTTCTAAAATATACTCGATGCATGAATACTGTGCTTTAAGCTTTTTTGGCAATTTTATAGTAGTACCGTTACTGATACACCCAGTGTAAAGCAAACCCTTTCTCATCATCTTTATTACAAACAAGCTGAGAAAGGGATAAATGTGTGGGTTAAAATCTGAAAGCCCACAACTTCAGATCAGGTTTGAGCATGATTTGTTGTACTCTTTGGGACTGAGACAGTAATATTAAGAAAAAAAAAAATATTTTCTTCCCCCAATTGCGGCAGTAGAAGAAAAGAAATTAAAAAAGCCAGAGTTTTGCTAATATTTGATTCATCAAGTTGAAGCCTACAATTATCATATTTTAATGTCCAAATTGCAAAGCCTTTGGAAAAAAAAATCTCAATTATTGAAATAATCTGACAGAGAAAAGCAGCAAAAAGGATGTCCCCTCAGTGACTTCAGTGCTATCTTTAAGATCACAGAAGTTCACAGTGAAGGGAAGTTACAACTGACCATATCTCACCATAACAGTTTCTAATATGTGCAACTCAACTTTAAGGCAATTGAGCACAAGAAGCTCTTCAGAATTCTGTTGCACCTGACTTCCTCTTTACCCAGGTCAACAGATGAAGGTAAAAAATTCTCTCTTTACCTATATATTGATCATTGTTTTCTTTACCTGCATCTCAATAACCACAAAGTAAATAAGACAAAATTCCCTGATAGGAATAACTGTTTGGATTAAATGAAGGTTCAGTGATTTAACTGATGAAGGCTACTATACTTGTAGAGAATACATGGAAGGAGAGCTAGACAAATGAGGAAAAAATAAAAGTTTTGTTTAATGCTGAATGCTGTGAGTTCACTACCTTTTCCATTCTCATAAAAAAAATTCTGTTGTCTAACCTCTGCTTACCTATAAGTGGTTTCTCTCAAAACATTGTCTCTGCTGTTTCATACAGTGGGCTGCAGCTCTCAGCAGGAATTTTTATCAGATGGAGAGAGACATGAAGATGAACTCTTCTCATATGGGAACAGGTTAAGTGAACAGTATGAAAAAGAATTCATATTGCCAGTTAGTAAAGCAGCTGCTTTATTTATTACCACTTATTTATTGTTTTGGCACCAGACAAGGCAAATAGCATCACCACCCACAGTTCAAGTAAGACTGCAGTGTGGCTGCTTTTCTAGAGCACACAGAGATTGCAGCCAACCTACATCTCTCAGCAGACTCCTTGCTTGCACTGCTAGACTCCTCTTCCTTGTATATCTAATTCTCAGAGGCCCCAGCTCCTCACCACATTTCCATATACAAGTACTCTGTATCAGCCATTCTTATTCTGTCCCCTCCACGGTGTCTAATCTACATAACACAGTGCTGATATCAAAACCATAGAAAATATATATGAACTGTGAAATACAATTACAGAATACATATGGTTTTACTTTTCATTGGCTAGAATGCAAGTTATTTTTCTGGGAGTGGGAAGAGGAAAAGCACAGACTCCCCATACCCACTCCTCATGCTTCCGTTTTTCTTCTGATTTGGTGCAAATTAATGAACATTACATTGGTTCCAGCCACTCGGGAATATTTCATTCAAAAATGATAAAAAGCAGAGAAAGTGAAAAATATTCTGTTTGCTTACCTGGAACACTATGGTGAGCAGGTTTCCTATTCAACTGGATGGTTTTTTTTTTCTTTTGCATTTTTAAGTGTCTGTTTCGGTTTTGGCAAACAAGTAGTCTTCAGTGTTTTTACAGCAGTGGATATTACAGAAATTATGTCTCTTGCACGTCTTATCTTGGAGGGTGGACAAAATAAACAAACTGAAAATAACACTACAATGAACAGCAAAAGATGAATGGGTTACAGTACAAAAAACAGTGTAAAAAGGAAGACAAGTTTAAATATTGTTGTGTATGAAAGGGATGAAAATAATACAAGGATGAGAATAAGTAAAATGATAGGCTGGAACATCTGGGAAAGTAAATACAAAGACAAAGAGAACAGTCAATTAATGGAATACCAAGTCCAAAGTTTTAAAAAAATAAGTAGTGATTCAGATTATGCTTGTAGAGGGACCAAGTGCCCATCTCCCATTGACTTCAGTAGGAGTTCTGCATGGTTAAGCCCTGAAACGCCGATTTAACTATTGATGTTATTTGTTTAGAGAAAATACCAATTGGATTGCTTTAAATTTGTATGAACCCATGCAGTGCTCTGCCTCTGAGTTAATGGGAACTCTAACAAGCTCAGAACTATTGCTAGATCAGAAAGTGAGCATGCCAAATGTCTTTTCTGTTTGATTTCATGCAGTACATGTATAGTAATTGATTAACTTTAAACTCACTGCGTCTGTGACTTTCTGATACAAGAAAACAAAAGACTAATTAGTCAGCATAGGGACAAGAAATAATAGCTTTCAGCTTCACCTGGCAACTAATTTAAAATTGCAAACTAGCAGGACAGCACACATAAATTAACACAGCAAGAGACTTACTAAAACTTCAGGATAATACTGTGACCAATAACACCATTTGCCAACTATAGGATTGCATAATAAGATAATGAGAGGTAATTTTCATTTTTCACGGCAGAAGATCTTGAGTCAGCAAGGAATTTGCTCCCCAAAACCTCTCTGGGACAACTCTGCACGTCACATGCAGGATGCTTGTTGGCTCTTTCCTTAGGGGATAAGAGAAGAATAAAAAAGAACTGCAGAAAAGATGCTAGTCACCGTTGCATATAAGCAGTGACCCATAACCTTTCAGTGAAAGATACAACCAGTTACAGCAATTCCAATAGTACCAGTATTCATCACCACGCAGTCCATGTAGATTTTTCATGGCTTTTTTTTTTTTCCTGTGGTTCACTATATTCTTTGTAATTCTGGAAATTGAATATTTTCTAAGTTTAAAATTACTAAGATTTTTTTTTTATTCATTTAACAAGAACCCAACGACTATGAAAAAAACCACGTTCATTAACGTGCCAAAAATGCTATCTGCATTGTCTTTACTGGTAATCACTGCAGCTTGATTGCCATTAACTCTGGCAACTACAGTTGCAAAGCCAGAAGGAGGAAAGTCTTCCAGCTCCTACAAGACTTGTATCTAGACTATAATTCTTTCACTTTCATAGAGACCATTTGTTCACCATTTACAAATAGGTCCCATGGTACAACAAATTTGCATATAGCCAAATAAGGATTTAAAAATAATTTAATAGAAATTTTTGTCCACATTCTAGTTTAAGAATTTTAAGGTGCCATACATCAAATTTTAGTCTTAATTCTGTTGGCCAAGGTTTTTTACCTGTAGGCCATAATAAGTAAAAGTCTACCTGACTCACTGACAAAGGTTCGTCCGCACTCCGATCATCCGAAGACTTCGGAACTTCGAGTCTGTCGATGAAAGTCTGGAGTTCTTTCCTGAACGCCTTCATCTGCGCATTGATCCTGTAAAGAAGCTCATGCTCGCGTATCCTGCTGCCATCGTCTTCCTCATCCATCAGTCCAAACAGGTCCCCATTAGCTACATAAATTCTTGCCTCTGTTATGATGGTGCTTGTGTCGGAAATCAAGCGATCTATTGTCTTGCCCAGTCGCTCAGCTTCACAGCGAATGTCCTTCATCTGCTGCCTGTCAGTGAAGCTTTTCTGCCACCCAGATGGTGTTGGATAAAAAGATCTCGTGGGTGTCAGGCACCGAATATTTCTCACCTCTTCTGAGTCACTTTCCCCACCGATGGGCCCTTCCCTTTTGCGGTGAGGGGGACGGGAATCATCATCGCTCTCCTTTTTTCCTGCATCACTTTCTGCATCACTGTCTCTGGGGCTGCCACGGATCCCAAGATGAGAGGCTAAATCATAGCGTTGCATGTTGGACATAAGCACTCTATTCTCATACTGGAGTTGCATGACTTTGCCACTCAGCTCATTGATCTGCATTCGTGCAGCTTTTAGCTCCTCCTGCAGTGCTTCAGTCTTGGCATTATCGTGGTGCCTAGAGCTCTCGTGGGCTCCGGACTTGTATTTGTATTTGTTCAGCTCAGCTGTTATGCGTTTGTTTTGTTCTTCCAAGTCAGCTACATTTCTCCTCAGCAATTCTGTCTCATCTTCTACTAGCTGCAAATGCTGTCTTAATTCTGACAAGGATTCACTCTGTTCTCCCAGGAGTGGATTGGTGGCCCCTGAGAAATCATCTCCTCTTAAGTCATCTAGCTCTGCTTTTAATCCTCTATTTTCTACTTCTAGCTCCACTATTTTTCTCCCAAGAATGTTAGCTTCCTCTTCCACAAGTCTCAACCGAAGCTTGAGTTCAGCTTCCCTTGTGGTAGGTGGACCGCCTGCTTCACCTTTTGGCAAAGGGCTGTCTAAATCACCATAAAATGATCTATATTTTTGCAGCTCGTGTTCAAATCTGTCCTTCTCCTTATCAATCTTAGCCATTTTCTTCCTCATCAAAGCTGCTTCTTCTTTGACAAACTGCAGCTGGCATTTCAAGTCTTCGTTGTCCTCCTTAGAAAAAAAAAGGAAAGCAAAGAATTTGAAGAAAGTTGATGTAAAACAGGAGACCTCCAGTGGATGGTCTTAAATTACAAGATCAACAATTAAAGATACGTGGCCTTAAATACACAAAGACTTTCCTGTGACCATTTGTTCATTAATCAGTAAATCAAATAAGGGGAAATAAATATTAAAATTTGAAAAGAGAAAGACTATTTTACTCGCCATTAAACCCTGTGCAGCCCTCAAAAAAGGCCTTTTGAAGGTATCTTGTAAAAATAACTTGCAACACTGTAGTAGATATCACATTGTTAAAAAATCTTCAAATCTGTACACAAAGGGCCTATAATCTTATTTCACTGGTGCTCCATTTACTCATTTTGCCTAAAATATTTGGAGTACATGAAAACTGGTGGGTTTTTATTGCAGCACAAGTAGTTCATTTAGGTAGATCTTGACATCATGTCTTCTCACTACATGATTCGGGGATAGAAGTCTCCATTTCGCAGCATGTAGAAAAACAAAAATCAGAGCAAAAAAGTGTAAATCTGAAAATCACATTTCCAGAGTGTCACTAAAATCTCCACATAATGATCCAGATTACTGTTGTTTCAACATACCTCTGTTGGTGTTTGCTGTGACTTTTTCTCTGATTTTTGTAGGTCTTTGCTCCCTCTTCTTTTCAATGACTGCTGAAACAAGAACAAAGTGAGAGGAACTGCATATTTCACTGAAGAGCTACATAATTTAGTCATTCTGTTTAAACATAGTGAAACAAATGCAAATACAAAGGTAGTAGCCTCGTGCAGCTCCTGTGATGTCAAATAGAGAGGAGAGACACTGCTGCCTAAAAATGACACAGCAGAAGCACTGCATTAGTGAAGTACTGGTTTAATCAGTCTGCAACATTTTTTTATTCAACACATTTTGAAACAAACACATAATAAATGCTTAGCACCCTTATCATCACATGAGAGGTAAGAAAGGAAATATATCCAACGGTAACCCCAAAAAAACGGAAAACTGAGGCAAGCAGTAAAACCAGTGCCATAGGTAAGCCACACAAAGCATTGTCAGCGACTTCCCCCAGCTAACCTGAGGACAAGGACATCTTTCTCTGCATCCCACCCACAGGCCTCAAGCTTGCAGTGGACCACTGCTACAGCTCTCCTAGGCATAAACTGCAGACAAAGCAGGCAGAAAGATACATACATCTGGTCACTAGATTTGTTCTGTTCTCCAAACATATTCAATACCTATTTTAAGTTGCTTGGACTACAGATTCCTAGTGAAAGGCAAAGCAGATTTACTTGCGACAAGCACAAGACAAACAAACCTATCCACACCATACAAGCGAGCTACTTTTTATGGAGCCAAGATGAAAAAAATGGTGAACAGAAATTCCTGATTTTAGAGCAGGATACACTGAGTTCAAAAGTTACTAGGAAAAAAAATCTTGTAACTGCTAACAATGAAAAGTTCATTAGTGGGCAAGTGGCAGTAGTGGAAAACAACTGCAGCAATCCCACTGTCAACACACAATTTAGATCATCAAGAAAACAGCAGGGAAGAGGAAAGTGAGTGAGAAGATGTTAATACATAACAACCCACTTGCAGCTGTTCCCAGGTTTTATGCTTCCCAGGTGAAACGTAGCTCTTGCAGCAGGCAGTGATATAACTACCTCCCCCTGAGACTATTCTCTGGGATGAGAAACCTTTGTGCCACTGAATACTGAGAAACATGCATTTCCCTGTGCCAGCCAGGGAAAATCCAGTGGTATATCCAAAAGTCATGCAGTTCCACCTAGTGGGAATTAAAATCTGTTCACAATCCTCAAGGAACAAAGCACAATGGGCAAGTATACTGTACATTGCTGCTGCTACCAATTGTTCTCCTTCTTCTGCAGATCAGCCTCAATACAACTACTACGCCCCAAGGACTGCTCCCACCAGAGGAAAACTTGATACCACAGAAGTGATTGGCACATAGATCTAAGAAACCATAAGGGATGAGGCTTCTTGATCAAATTCACTACAGAGTTGTACCAGAATAAAAATAACCTCAGATTCAGAATCAGAATTCACAGGTATAGCCACCAAGAACCAGAATTGAAACTTTTATGTCTCTTGAAAATACACAGTGCTCTCAATAGATAAAACAATAAAACCAAAGATCATTAGAATCTCAGCTGGATACCTATGAGAGGATTCCAGAAGAATCCAGAAAAGTCACAAAAAATAGTTAAATTGATTCTTTCTTTTAAAATAAAGCCAACAATACAGGGATTAAGTCTACAAACAAAATTATTCTTCTCCAGGGTCACCCATTAATTACCCTACTGCAGAATTGGTATGTGCATGTGGAAAGTTTTTTTATTGCTTTCCTAATCGAATTGGCAAATTTATAAACTTTCAGACGTGCAGATTCCTGGTATATGTCACAATCATTCCACTATAAAAAGCTCATTTTCAAGTCAGTTATTACTGCAAACTTTTCTGGAACCAAGTTCTTGCCAGTGCCATCCACTAATAAAGTAATTAGAGGATAATTAAACTATGTATGTTTGATTACCTAAATTCCTTCCCGCCAAGCCCAGCATCTCTTCAAACAAAATGAGCTTCTAAAATGCTGGGACACAACTTCTTGTGTACCCTACAACATTTTAGGATATGAGATGTATGAAAAAGTTTTCAATGACAAAACCATTAAAAAAGAGAAAGTTCAGAGAGCAAAAATTATTTTTCTGAGTTTGACATAAAACTAAAACACTTGATTTTCCCCTTTCTCTCAATGTTTTTTATTTTAAAGTCCTTTTCTTCTTTTGTTGTCAGCATAATAAATTTTTAACTTCAGTAATAGTCGTGACTACTCTTTCTTCCATTTCTCTCAAGTCCTGTACTACCGCTGTCTTTCAATTCAGTTGTCAATATGTTAAACAATTTATTCCCAATAATTAAAAAAATACTTCAAAACAAAACAGAAAAAAAAAAAAAAAAGTATTCAAATAAACATACTGCAAAACCAAAATCAGCAGTCCAGACTCTCGCAAGTGAATGTTCCCATTTTCCCACTGGATACTACTGAAACTGCACACTGCTTATTTTGATATACTAAATAATGTTACACAAGGCTATTTTAGCCAACTTCATGTACAAACGTTGTCTGTTCAAAAAGCTTCATATTTCATCGTCTTTTAATATATTTCTCCACTTGTTTGGATAATTCTCCTTTTTCCATGTCACAGTGTACAGCAAGGAATACTGCAGTGCCACTGAAGGCTGCCTTGTTGTTTCCCAAGTACAGCAAAAAAGTCTGCCCATCAAATTCTAGAATTGTTTTGAAAGTGTATAATTTAAATTACCCTCTGTTACATTCAGTTCAGTCTGTTTAATGAGTATGATTCTTAAATTAAAAAAAAAAAGACTGCATTTGCACTATCTAATCTGCAATGCTTTCTAGAGAGCTTTATGGTTGTAATAATCTTAAACCAAGTCATCCATCTTCAGGAAAAAAAAAGAAGAAGAAGCAAAAAATGCACATCATAGTGTTTCTGCAATGGAGATTTTGCTAAACTGCTCAAGTAATAATGAAATATTCCAAAAGTGCTAGAACAATAGGACCAGCAGCTGGGGTATGTATTATTGTGCTGTATAAGCTCTGCTTACCTCTGAATGTCTAGGAAGTACAACTGAGTCTGACCTGACTCCTAGCATTCACTGGTTTGAGCACACATGAGGTTACATTAATGTTCTGACAATGCTGAGAAATTTCCGCAGTATAGATAAGGCCATAGACAATGTTTGCACTATATGCACACCTGATCACATGACAGGAGCAATCCTGTTGTGATTTTCAGGAGCATCAATTCTCCAGTGACCTTCACTGGACTTTATCCAATGTCTTGTTCGAGATGCTAAGCGCTTCTCAAGACCAGATGGCAAAATCCTTCTCTCGCCAGCCTTAAAATGCAATCCAAATGTGCATTTCCAACCACCTACGATGCTGAGTGCTTCAGAGTACAAAAAGACCTCAAGTCTACTTTATAAAAACCACAGCTCAATGAAATGACAAAATGATGCTGCACTGAATATCAAAGCTTTAAAATGAACTAATTTCTCACTACTTGACTCTGTATTACAGGAAATCTCTCTGCAATTAATAAAGAAGCTGAATAGAATATACCATAGTTTTTCAAGACTTCTGGATTGATTATTTCAAGTCTGATCTGAGGATAAATGATCTAAAAAAACAGTGTAAGCAAACACAAGAGGAATTGTCAAAAATATAAGGGAACTTATGAGTGCACAAGGTTCCCCTGCCAGCCCTTATCCCTGCTCACAGACCAGGCCAAGGCAAAGGGTGTGCAGTTTCTGAATCTCTATAGGTGCAACTCACCATGGTTGTACTGCACACACTTGTAGTTGGCTACCTCTTAAACACTGCGACAGATCTACAGAGCTTTCAAAAATTAAGAGCAAAACCAATGCCATCTTTACAGTCTTTAAAAGTCACTGAATACTTTGGGACTCCACAACTTGCCTCTGTTTGGCACAGAGTGATCATTATCAGGAAATAGAAATTCATCCTCAGACTTTCTCTGTTCTTTCTCTTCAGTCAAGTATAGTCAGTTAGACTGTGGATCTGGATCAAAGCAGACACAAGACAGATTTTTCAGTTTACTGCCACTAACTCTAATTCAATGTATTACACATATAGTTAACACTAGATGGATACTCTCCATGGTGGTAAACTGAAATACACTTTCTCCTCAAAATAATCTTTGTATTTAAAATGTCCCCCTTACTCTGTAAATCTAGCAATCTTTTTCAGATACAGACTCCTTAAACTATCAGCCACTTTGGTGGTTGTTTGCCTGCAACAAACTCCAGGCACTGGCTTTGTCACTGGCACATAGAACTACACAAACGCTTTTCTCTTTCCACTCTTCTTGAAGAGCAGTTACCACAAGTATTCCAGCATTTGACTTGCTTCCAAGAGCTGCAAGAAAATGCGGAAGATAAGGGAAATGCAAAGAAGCATGGCACCCAAGTTCAAGAACCAAACAAAACTGTAGGTCTAACCATATCCCTACCCACACTAGAAACACTCCCTTCATATTAAAACTGGCATAACTGAAAACATTGCTGAAGAACAATATGAAATGAAGGCAATCAAAGAGAGAATAACAATTCTTAGTCTTTGAATGTCTTCATATTTTAGAAAAGAGTAGCCACCCTGCCATATTTGTATTTTTTTATTTGCATTTATTTATGAATTACTACAGATATCACTTTCAGATCCTTTGCTGTTATCCATTTGTCAGTTTTAAGAAAAAAAATAAGAAGAGGGAAAAATATACATCTTTATCTAGAGAAAGCCCTTATATTTTGAAGGAAAAACAAACTGACGAAGCAAATAATGAGAACTTTGCAAGTACAATCAGGTAAAAAGATGAAAGCTGTCTTTTAAAAGCTCTTTATATAATCAGATCAAATAGCCAGCAAAATCTGACACTTCACTTTCTGTGACTGCACGCTTCATCTACCAGTACATATGAAAGTAGTGAAAGCAAGTTCTCTGAAGAGGAAGCTGTCCTCTGCCATTTGAGCAAACTGGGCCTTGTTATAGATGCAGAAATCAAAGGCAGCTTACACACATCTCTCTAATACTGAAATGCAAGAACAAATCTCAGAACACCACAAATACTTTGGAGTGAAAACACTGGAATAAGGTACCTTGCTGCACAGTGATGCCAGTTAAGCCTATTGTTCAGGACTTGTCTAAGTTGCAGTTTATCTGTGAGCTCAGTTATTTGTGTTTTCCGGGAAAAAAGAGTCAGTCTTTTTGTTAGGGTTTGCACAGCACCTAGCACAATGTGCCCCAGCCATTATCTTGGATTGTTACTGTGACAGAGAGTACGCCAACACAGTTCAAAACTTTACCATACAACAACAGCAATTATCATAAACCACACTCATGGACACAACAGTTACCAATTAAATATATTACAGATTTTACTTAAGTTAAAGAGTTTTCTTTCTCACATCTATTATCACAAGTAGATTTTTTCAGTCTTATCAGAAGAATGCCTAAGAGAAAATTACAAATAAATTATCACAAGAACACAAAAGTGCCAACAACCTGATAAGGTTCATGGCCTTAGTTACAAAAATTCATGTATATCAACCAAAGGCTAGTTATTATCTCTTGACAAAAAGGCAACTGTGCAAATGGTAAGTAATAAGACAGAAAAAAGGAATGATTCTACATGTACAGTGTGCACCCTCACACTGCTCACTGGAGGAGTAAACAGAAATCAGTTCTACAAAGTTAAGCTAGTCGTGTTTGTACAGTTGCACTCAAGCTTATTTCAAACAGAAGAGCTGTGTTATATGCACAGACAGCTCTTATTGGATTCACATGGAAGGGTTATCAAGAAACTTTAGGTTTGTATGCACTCAACAGGAAAAAGGGCTCTGTAGGTCACCCTTCAAGACTATGCACCCCAGACAGCATTTGTGGTACAGGAACATCTCACATAACAATCAAATTTTAGAGTCATTTGAGAGGATGCAAAAGTTTTAGATGAATTAACTTAGGAAAAATGCAAGGAGCTGGAAGCTAAACTGGAAGATATTTTAGCAGTTTAGACATCCCCATGCCCACCTTTCTCACTTTATCCCATGCCTTATGCTCATAAGGATGCACACAGTGCTTTTCTCACTATTTCTGCAAAGGCAGCAGAATATAGCAATACTGACTGAAGCAGGAATCCAGGAACTCCAATTCACTCCAAAAGGCTCAGAAGACCTGTGACTGGCCCCTATGCCACTTCCTCCTAGGCGAAACCTGCTCAGCTTTTTAAGGAAGATGCTAATTCCTTGCAAGAGGAAGGGCTGTGGATCTTAGGCTCACTTGAAATCTTTATATCTGCAGTTGCCTTAACACTCTCGTTTAATATTTCCCTTTGCAGTGACTGAAAATTTCATTCTGAAATGAAATTTGACTATCTTCAGCTCATTATAAATATTGATCACTCGGATGCATTTTTTAACTAGCCTTCATGAGCAAACATCTGACTGTTCTTCATTTATCATGAATGTCACTGAACCACTGGATCACCTGCAAATTAACAACACAGCAGTGATTCCTTATGGGGTCTCAGAGGAATCAATTCTTCATCCTAGCTAATTTTTCACTGCTGCCTGGAAAACATTAAATCATGGATAAAATCTGCAGACAGAGTCAAGGTTGGAGAAATTATGAACAGTGAAAAGAACTATCACTCATGTAAAACTAGGTGAAGTGAAACAGCATCTGTTTTAAAGGATAATCAGTTGAAATTATGTACTAATGTAATTTTTTGACTGTATTAGACTTACAAAGTAAGGTTTTTGTAGCAGGGGGCTGCAGGAGTAGCCTGGTGAGCAGAGCCCACCACTACCCCGTATCAGATCAGAGCCAGCTCTAGCTGATCCAAAAGGGACCCACTGCTGCCATGAGTAGTGCTGGTTGTCCATGTGGGAGAGCAGACTGAAGAAATGGAAAAACTGCTGCACAACAGCAGCTTGGGGAGAGGAGTGAGAAATGTGAGAGAAACAGCCCTGCTGGCAACAAGGCCAGCGCAGGAGGGTAAGAGCTGCTCTAGGTTGAAGCAGCCCAGGAAAGGCTTATGGTGGAGTAGGTTGCCCCTCCCCTGCAGCCCACGGGCAGCACATGGAACAGATCTCTGTGTGCAGCCTTGAAGGAGCTCACAGTACAGCAGCAGATGAGGCCTGAAGGAGGCACAGCCCACGGAGAGCCACTGCAGGAACAACCTCAGGCTGGAGGTGCAGCCCTGGAGAGGAGTCCACGATGCACCAGAAGAAGGAGGAGACCATGAAGGCCTGGCAGACACAAAATACTGTGCTGGTGATGGTTACTGGTGGGTGATCTCTCTTGTCTTTATCTTAACCCATGAGTTTTTTTTCATCATGTTATATCCTCCTGTACTTTTCAGAGAGAGTGGTGTGGTAGTGCTGAAACCACTGCAGTAACCAAACAGCTTAATTCAGTTCTACAGTGTAGATACCAAAACTAAGGTTCCCTCTGCAGTCTCTAGAAATGACTGATTCTCCACAGTCAATCCACCTTCACAGGTAGTGAAATGAACCACTTCCAAGTACTGCCCATCTTTCCCCTTTGAGGAAGGACAACTTCCTGACTTAGATGAACATATTCATTTTTAAATGGCTAAATGATGACAACCCTAAGCATGCAGATTAAAAAAAAAAAAAAAAAACCCCACAAAACCAGGCACAATAAATGAAGCACTGATGCTGGACTCTTCAGTTTAACACACTATTAGGAATGAAACTTTGAAACTTTACCAAAGTCTGGGAACTGGGCAACACTACTCAGAATAGCACGCCATAAGAAAAATGAACCTTTGAAGTGTATCTATGTCTGTACATCATCAAGGCAATGCTCCAGTTCAGAACTCTTTCTGGGGTACTGCTACTGGTGCTTCTAATGAGTCACTTATTCAAAGATCTAAACTGCAAGCATCTGTAAAAATTAAAATAATTCAGCCAAGCCTGTATTATAAAACACTCTCAGTAATTAGGGCACTTTGATGTCATCATCAGTCATGCTTTACAGAGATGCAGAAACCTCTCATTACACACAACACTGATGGAACAGATGCCTGGGAAATACATTCTAAGTGCAAGTACTCAACTGTGACCTAAGCAAAGAGCTTGGTTATTATTCTAACCTGATTTGCTGAGAATCAAATTCAATTAACACAATCATACATCTAGGATCACACAGAGCAAAACAAAATTGATATCCACATATCTGAGTGTGCTATTATTTATACTAACAATGGAAAAAAAAATAAATAAAATCACACAATATGTCAAAACACCTCAGCAGAAACAAACACTTCAGGAAAATTTATCTGCACATCTAAAAGGTTAATCCACTGCCCTTTACTTCAGAATAGTAAATGCACTCTTCAGAATTCATAACCATGTAATGTCATCAAGCCAGTAGGCTGCATTTTTTTGATGTTACAAATAAAGCAGTAAATGAATAAATATCAGAAGCCTGGTTTTCTTCTTCCTGTCTAGTATCAATTCCCCAGTGTTTGGTTGATCCCAGCACTCAGCACACCCTCTCTCTGTCCATAGACTCATCTCTATTTAATATGCACCCACCACAGTACATAACTATTAACATATTCAAATATAAGAGTTTAGAAGAAGGTGGCTCAAGACATCCATTCTGCACTCTGCTCACAGAGCTATGCTGCATAGAACACCAGTTGCACTAAACACTATCAGTGCAGCATGGAAAATGCCCAGTACATACCTGGGTGTGATCTCCTGTTCACTGGCCATGTTTTGCCTAAGAAAACAGTTTCACAGACTCGAAAGCCTCCCTGATTAAAAAAAAAACAACAAAAAAAAACAATCTGGAAACAATTTCTTTTCTCCCAGAACATTACCTTTCCTATGCCTGTGTGCTCTGCAGCAAAGTGAGAAATTAGATTCTTCTTGTTATTGATAATTACAGAAAAGAAAAATATCAAAGAATAAAAAAATAGTTAAGGCTGAAAGCAACTGCTGGACATCTAACCCAATCCTCCTGGTCAGAGTAGAGTCAATTAAAAGAGGCTTCCTTGTGCCACACCTTGGAGGGTTTTGAATATCTTCAAGGAATTAAAGACAAGAATACAGGAAGAGAAGGACCAAGATTGTTCTGTGAGTTACTGAAGAACACCTGGAAGACAATGCAGTCACTGTTCAGAGCCAACACATTTATGAGGAGAAAGCCCAGTTTAATGAACTTAATCTTCTACGAAAAAATAATGGGTAGTATATTGAATAGTAAATGCAGCAATTTCTGTGAGTTTTATTGCATATGGCTCTGTAGTCTGTTTTCTCATTTGAGGTCTTGCCAATCTCTTTCACCTGTTTTTACACTGGAAACTACACTGACATCACCCCCTGAGGGCCCACAACATGCTTCACCACAACCATCTGTATTATGACATGACAAGGTTGTTATTTCTCATGCTGGCAGCTGAGTTCAGCCAAAACACAAGAGCAATGCTTACTTCCACGGTGCTAGATTCAGTCTTCTTACTCTCCTAACACTGGGACAAAAATATAGGGCCATGAAGCTCTACAAAAGAGCCATCAGGAACACAGATACTTGAAAGATGCATTGTCTATGTGCAGACTAACTAACAAATCTATTTGATGACAGAATGCCCAGGTTTCTTGTTTTTTGTTTGTTTTTAACTGTAGACATACTATTGCTAACATAAAAATAAACTCTAAAATTATTTCATGTGGATTTGCTAAAGAGTTCAAGATAAGACTAAGAGAAAACAAATGCACACACACTGAACAAAAACAGCCATAGTAATTTTTCCCTCAGCAAGGGGAGACAAGCTCAGCTTTGACCTTTTTCAGCACATTGAAAACAGAGGTGTTTCTTGAAGGGATTGATGCTCTTAAGCAGAAGACTGAACACGGTGGTATAAAGGGCAGAAATCATTTATTATTCTTATTCATCAAAGCCTTAGTAGGACTTCCAGTAAGATTACGACATTTGGTTTATATTAATTCTATATTAATTACAGCACATATCTCAACTTCTCATTCAGCACTCAGAGAATGTCTATATTCCAAGAGATAGTAAGCAATTTTGCAAAGTCATCTGAGTTTCTCTAAATCTATCTAGAGAATCCTATATTCCCCTTTCTGTTCCTGTTATAGTGCGAAGAGGTTGAATTTGGCCTATATTCCAATTTCTTTCTTTAAGAAACTAAGAAAATCCTACATAGCATCAGATGAAAAAAAACCCACGTATCCAGGGACCTGTCAATAAATGAAAAAATAAGCAAAAATAAAATTACAGTTGGAATTTAAAAGGCATAATCTATTATTTAAAAAATAAGCAAGATAACAAAGAAAGAATCAATGTGGATTATTTGCTGCCTTTGCTACAACTATGGATACAAGCATGAAAGGTAGCATGATAGCTATTGAAATACCAGATAATGCTGTTTTTTTTTGTTTTGTTTTGTTTTTTACACTCAGACTTTTAAATTACCTGGTATCTTTTTCTTTCAATTGAGCAAACAAGTTGGTACCTCTATGTTTAACTTATACCTTTGATACCTGAATGTCCACTTAAGTAAAAAAACAAAAAAATAAAAAATACTGAAACAAGGAAATGCAAAACTAAAAACTTGTCTTTTGTAATGCTGCTCCACTACTGCGTTGTATGAAACTTAATGTCTTTTCCTAAAAATTATGTAAATTCAAGCTTATAAGTAGCACCAACACAAGATTACAAATGGCTGTATGGAAACCAAGTGACAATGGTTTTCCCAAACTTTCCTCCATTTATTAATGTGTTGTGGTATTTGGAGGCTGTTACTGAAGTCATTAGCAACACTGCCTACGTAGGTAATGAGATAGGTGACCTTCTCTCTAATTTAGATCTCAAGAAAATCATATGCTAAGGTCTGAAGTAACAGAGATGAGTATTTTCCAGCCTGCCCACCTGTGAGTTCACACTCATAAACCATATTCTCTGGTAACCAGTTACCATTCATCAATCTGACTCACATTACTACATTGTTCATTACTTGCTTAGACAACTGGCATACCAGTTCTGTTGGTACTGTAGCTGCTGGTGATTGCCCCTTTCCAGTAAATCTCAGCTGTAGTGAATTCACACGACAGCCTTGGATTGGATTTGATGTTCTATGTTTCCCTTTGCCTAGTTTTTACACCAGTAAATGAAATAGTCAGGAATTGTTCTAAGGGTCTGATGCTGACTGACAGTCCACAGTTAAACTGTTTTCAGCTAAAAATGACAATACAGCTAAACTTGTAAGCTGTAGGAATACAGATTCCTACAAACAAGCATGACTGCATCCAAACTGTCAATCAAGAATGAGCTCTGCCCCAGGCTAGACTCCAAATCATGAACAAACTCTGAAGCAGTGGTAGCTGATCCACACCAAAATCATCCAAGGGGTACAACTGGCAACCACATGTCAGGGTGTGAACCCATTCCTCAGCGCAATTCATTTTACCCATATAGTTGTTGTATAATGGAAGCAAGTCTACAGCAAAAACATCTTTGAGAAGCATGACCCAAGCAATAAAATGGTCTCAGGTGTTGAAATGGGACCAGGACATAGAGATTCCTATCCGTTCTCTAATGCTTGGATTCTCTGTGATTGGAAGCACATCTATTATTCTGCATTCCTGTTCTGATTAGCTTTGTCTGAAAGAGACATTTCCCCTTTCTTTTATTGTATTTAGTTCAATACAAAGGGATTCTGGTTTCACCTGGAGACTTTATCAATAATAACCTTGACAGGCACATTTGCTCATCTTAGGCTGCTTGTATCCATCACAGGAAAAAGGCAAACAAAGTAGCATCCCATCAAAAGGAAGGAACCCCCTTGCCTCCATCAAGCCAAAGCAATAGTAGTATGTTTACAGATTCAAAAAGAGATGCTCAAAATAAACTTCATTCTATGACTGAATTCTCTTCTGTTTTAAACTTAAGCCAGATATACTGTCACTAGTTACTTTTAGTATTAGTTGCCCATTAAAAAGCAAATCAGTCATTCCTTTTGCATGTCCTTGCAAGTGTTATAACAATTTAATAAGAATTCATGAATCAGCTCCAAGGACTCCTCAAAAAAAATCCTTTCCAGGCATCTTTCTTCGCAGTAAGATATCTTTGGAACTTCACTCTTTTGAAACCTCTCACTGTATTTTATATGTGTTTTGGAGCTTACTATGATTGACCACTAGGCCATTATTTTCAGTTTTGACAAACTGTCTTCGAAGCAAACAGCTCATGAATTGCTGATGGCTAATGCATAATTAAAAGGTAATTCTGTGAGGTTTAAGCGCAAACTGATTTGCAAGTGTATATCATTTTTTCCTCCTTATGACATGATATTTTCAGAGAACTATTAAAACAGATTTTATAACATAAATCATTTCATTTCTCCATTATTTTTTTTCACATATTCTAAACTTAAGTAAAATCTTCTTATGCTCATTGTGGAATCAGTGAAGTTGATCACAGCATGCTCTGAGCAATGAAGTCAGAAGCACAAATTCATAGATTATGAATATCATCCCTGCTGAGTACTGTTTTTAAAGGAACAAAATATTTAGGCAAGATACCAAATGCAACAGGATTTCACAAAGACAATTCTGAAGTAGATGGAGGTTCCGTGTCTGCAGGATGTGGAGCTTAGAGAATCACTGAGCTGGGCTTGGAGACAAGGGAATTCTTTTTTCCTTTTCCTATACTAACACAGACAGTTTCTAATCTTTTTAAAAAGAAGTCTTGTCATCACGCTGTTGTTCTTTCACCAAAGCAACCTGAGTTTTCACAAAGCAACAGATTCCAGATCTCAAAAGCATTTTGCCTAAAGGTATTCCTAGTCCAAGTGCAGTCATTGATACAGTCGGGTCCTCCGACAGGCCAGGGCTTATTAAAATTATTAAATCCCACCCTACTGCAATATGATGCCAAAAGTAAGTAAATTACTGCAACTCTTCAAAGAGTCCCAGTTTCTCATACTGACCTTATGAAACTGATCAGCTACATTAACAGGCATCCTGGCATCTTCTCTCTTGCTCTTTAGCTCATCCCTACTCCCTCCCTTACTAGCTGTTCCAGATGAGGATAAGGCAGAAACAGAAGCATGGGATACAAGTAGGAAGTTGTTAGAGGACAACATGATAGAGGAAACTCAAACTTTCCCTGTCAAAACAATACAACCAAGAGTCTATCTCCAGTAACATATATGCACATGGCATAGGAAACAAACACAAGCTAGAAATTCATGTTCAAATATGACCTTGCTGGGATCACATGGGAGACATAACAAGATACCTCACACACCCAGAGTGCAGCCACAAATCTCTGAAGGTGATGAAGTAGGGTTCTGCTCTATGTAAAGTTCAAATGTATTATGCATAGCCTTGTTATCAGTGATGGGCAAGTTGTGAGCAACGGGTAAGAATCGGAGGACAGAGAAGTATGGGTAACACTATTTTGGGCATCTTCTGCAGAACATCTGATAAATAAGAGGAAATAGATGAAGCCTTTTTCAGACAGCTATAAGAAGCCACATGATTCGTGCGATGTGTTGACTTTGAAAGAGATTTTTATCAGAGACATAGAGGCTGATACTGGGACAAGATTATCCCTTGCCAGTTCTTTTCAAAGACCTCAATATTGTTTTTGTGTGCATGTGTGGGTTTTTTTGTGTTTTGTTAGTTGATTTTCTTGTGAATTCTCTAGTTATTGACTTGGTTTCTGCTCAGATATCTGAGAGCACTCAGATATATATGGAGATCTAAGTTGTGACCACAGATTACATAAACAGAGCAAACAAACTTCACAAGAGTAAGCAGAAATGCATAATTACTTTCCTGCAGTCCCACAGCGCGCTAGTATCAATATCAGAGATAGAATTCAGATTTCTCCTTGTAAGTCCTGTGCTGAGCTTCCTAGATCACGTTGCCTTCTTCCATTTTCACACAAAGTACAGAACAGTCTGACTGACAGGCAGGCTGCACTCCAAGAAAACAGACACATGCAGAAAGACAAATTCTTCTGCCTACATTATGAATTGAATAGGCACAAGAAGTCTCTGGCTCAAACCATGAAGCTCTCTGAGCTAATAACCTAAGCTTACAAGAAGAAAGTGCCAGCTTGCCGACATCACAGTAATCTTGCTGAAGAAATGAACTATCTTGCATCTGCCCCATTTAGAGCAATAGCAGAGCTATCTATATCTATTCATAAAGACATATATATCTGAGAAACATTGCATTTCTGCATTGCAATGAGTATTTGTAAAGCCCAGGGCCCAGTAAATCTGTCATAGTCTCCACCTATTTTATTTATCTCACCACATACAGTCTAAGGCACGGTTAACTGGGCATTTCTTACATAGCTACAGCAAAGGAATGATTCTTTCCCCAAAATTTATTCAAGAAAAGCTCTACAAGAATTAATTAGGCTTCAACAAATGCTATCCATATTTTGAATTACTAAAATTTTGTCAGAAGGAATATTGTTTCCAGTTTGAATACTACCTTTGGTTAATGCATATCTAAAATAATCCTATGCTAAAAGTCCTAGACAGAGAAATAGCCTACTAACTGACACACAACAATCTCTGTGAAATGCAAAAATGAAAACTCCTGCCTAATTGTGCTGAAACACAGAATGATTGGTGATGGCCACTCTTCCCAGCTCCGTATAAGGACGCATTTCTGACCCTTTATCCACTCCACCTCTACTCTGATATGTAGAATCATAATGCATTTTTCCATTCTGGCTCAGTGCTCCCATTCTTTGTCAAAGGGAATCATTTATGTGTTCCAGCTTCAGGAAAACAGCATCATGCAGAAGAGCTGCTGGCTTAAACACAATTTTTCTGTCTTGCTAGTGTATCAAATATCTTTCCATTGATATCAATAACAATAGAAACCTAAGCTATAGAAAGAAGAGGAACATGAGCAACCCTGCCTGTGACAAAGGGGTTGGAACCTGATGATCCTTGAGGTTCCTTCCAAGCCATTCTACAATTCGATCATTCTATGAGAACAGCAGAACCACAGTTCTGCCTAGTGGGCTGCAGGGAAGAGCCAAAACAAGGAGAAAGAAACCACTGGTGGCAAAGATGAAGAAGCCTATTTATTGGGTTAATTTCCTGCAGGTACATCACTTCCAAAAAAAAGCAAAACAACAAACTGCAACTACACTTTACTGTAATCCAGATTTCTTATGGTCATAAGAAGAAGCAAAGCAAAAGAAAAAAGAAAACAAAAAGAAAATACCTTTGTTACAATCAATTACAGGGTAGGAGGAAAGCTACAAGAAAGTAGATTTTGAGACAAGAAAAACTGAAAACTTGGAGAAAAGTCAAGCTTAACAAAAAGTTGTAAGCATAATTACAGGAAGATCATGCTCACATAAAGAAGATGGTCTCAAAAACTTAGTGGTATTTGAAGGCAGAGGCCAAAGTGAAGACAGAAAATCTCAGTCATAGGACAAGGAAGCCAAATAAGGCTCAGATGTCACTGTGCCCTTTTAAAATCTACAGTTATCTAGAAAACAGCAGAAGACGGTAAAAGCACACCTGTTTTTTCTCTACTAACATGTTTGAAATTCAGTTCCTGTAAAGAAAACATATGCATATTTTTAATGCTACCACACTTAGAGTAAGCATTTGTAACTCTTTAAAGTACTGTAACTGATGGAAAATATACACTTGGCTGGAATATCCTCCAAACCTTAGATGCTCGCAAGAATACAACTGAAAATCTCCTGGCTTTTTAAGAACTGAAATACATCCTTTCCATTTGATATAAGAACAAAGTAGACATTGGCATTTCTGCTAGGGAGTATTACTGAATGTGAAAATCATTGTCATGCGTTGAATTTTAAACTCTGAACATGAGAGTTGTTCCTACAATCTATTCTAAGAATTTACTCTTAGTCAACATATTCTCTTTTAATTGCTTTACTATCTCTGTGTCCAGGCTATTATGTTTTAAAACAATTTTCTGCTTACTTAATGGGATTGCAAGTTACATTTGCATAATAACAAACTGAGTAATTTTGAAGATGACTTAGATAAAATATTAAATTATGCTAAGACTGAAAGTCTAGGTAGAGTCCTCCACTCTCCAATACTCCAGAAGAACATGCCTGAGTTGCCCTGTCTCAGTGTGCCTGCTAGTCCCTAACAGTAGTTAGCAAAGGAAAAATACTGTTCTTCATAAAAACATTAGGAATTCTTTCTGTACATATTCCAACATAAGCACAAGGTAAGCACAAGGTCTCAAGGCTTCTGAACTCCGTTACTACCAGTTCTACCTTTCATTTCTAGTACAGGAAAAGCTAAGCCACTATCTCCTTTATATTTCTCCTAGAAACAACTGAATTTTTTCACTTGCTCTTAACTTCTCAGTCACCTAGATGTATTTCAGCACTCTTTGCTACTTTCAACTTTATCTGTCATATTTCATGCTCTTCAAACAAGCTGTTGGAAGAAAAATAGTCAAGAATAAGAATTTGAGAACTTCAAATATTTTACATAGAAATAAATAGCAATACCAACCTCCTTCATTTTTTCCAGTTCATTCTGCAGTGCCTGTTTTGCAGTTTCAACTTCTATAAGCTGCTGTCTTAATTTTTCATTTTCATCTTCTGTTACAGTACGCTTTTCTTCTACATTCTCTAACTCATGATGAAGTCTCACTGATACATCTTTTGCAACCTAAATGTAGAGATATTTCAAAAGAAAGGGAAAAAAAACACAATTACAAGAGAATCACTGCTGAAGTGCTTAGTGTCTGAGCAGCAATTTACAAGTTAATTCTGGATGCTTTTATTGAAGTGATATGTAAAGAAACAGGTAGACAATGACATATACACATAGGATTACAAATTATCCAAAATTCAAGACAACCCTACAAAAAAAATTGAATATTCTTTCTATGGAATTTACTGGAAAGCACTGGAAGCCAACACTTTCTTAGGTTCTGTTAAATCAGCAATGAAATAATATCTTCATTATTCCTGGAGACAGTGCAGCATGCTTTCTCTCAGCCACTGCCAGCTTATTCTTTTCAATGCAGTAAAGGATATGTCCTTCAAATACTTGACATGTGGAAGTCCCAGGTTAAAAGCACAGCATAATTTCTCTAGGCCTACTGTACCTGGGCATTGTAAAGGGTCAGAAATGGGAAAAACTTTATTTTCTGACTCTTCTGATTTCTCTACCCTTCATGGATAGCTAATCAAAATATATGCCATTTTGTTCATTCGCTACTGGTTAATTTAAGGAGTAAAGCATGAACAAACATTTTTACTGACCTCATACTTATCTAAATTGTGTGATATTTTTAAATTAAGATGAACAGAAACTGAATTAAGGGGTTTGACATTTTCTTTTTTAATCGTATTTTCACAGGAACAGAGTTAGAAGGAACGCAACAAGATCTAATTCCCTTTCTTTGTGTAAGACAATACAAATTTTGCTATTTGCATTATATTCTGTGAAACCAGTAGCAACTACAATCACACATTAAAATATTTAAATATACACTAATCACTGCTGTGGTGATGATTTAGGCTTTCAATCTGAACAGGCTTATTTGATGATTTTTTTTTTTATTTATTTTTTTTTTTTAGAACATGAGAAAGTAAAATTAATCCTTTTCAGCATTACTTAGGGAAGCTCAGAGGGCTTTCACTGCTTGCATGTCGAAGAACTCTTTTTGACATACTAAAACACTGGGAAAAAAAATTGCAAGCAAGCAGTCTAGAAGAATCCGATCTATCAGAATACAGCAGCAGCCAGTGAGTCAGCCTCCCTCGACAAGAAACTGTGAGTGCATTACTGATACAACACTGCAGTGTAGCTCAAGACCACTCAGTAACCTCCCCCACTGCACACATACTCAATACACATAATGCCCAACATTAGGAGAGAATAGAGAGGAATTTCAATGATAAGCAGAGTCCAAAGAGACTGCAGGATGAGCTGAGAATCACACCATAAGGCTGCACCCTGATGTCTTTTTCCAACAGCAACTATTAAGCTGTTCATCTGGCTGACCAAAGTAAACAGAAAATCACTGGGGACATTCTTAACAGCATCCTACCACAGTCTGCAGCTATACTCCGTATCAGCAAATACTACACAATCATTACTAAAAGTGATTTCATGCCACAAAATTTGGTGGAGTGGCAGTTAAAGCAGGTAGATAATACAGACATTCTAGATCACCTGGAAATTTGAATTCACTTATGCAAGATGCATTTTAATACAGCCATATGAAAGACTATACCTCTGAAGAACTAAGTCCCCTAATGTAATATACTTGTAAAATGAGAATGTTATTTTAGATAGAAATTCTTCAGAAGCAAACTCGGGAAGACTACAAAGAATGGTGCATGAGTTAGAAGCATGGGTACCCAGAACCAGGATTTCAGTTCGGCAGATAAACGGCATTTGACAGCCATCCCTACCCAAAGCAGAATACAACCACGACCTGAGGGAAAGCTTAGTGAAAATATCATTCTTTTCTAAGCAGTCAGTTGTGTAATCATTAGGAAAGACATGGGAGAAGTCCTAATTGAAAAGAGCCCTTTGTTCAGATTAAACTGTGGCCTTTGGATCTCCTGCAACGGCAGGTAAGCACCGAACTACAGGGTCAATTTCCCTCCCAGCCGCTGCTTTCCCCATGTATACAAAGGAGTATTGAGCCAACTCTTTGTTTCTTTAGCCAACACGGGAAGCTGGGATCACCCATCCAATCTGTAAGGGAACATTCATATTCTGCCTACCAAAGTGTCTCAGCCATTCCCCTAAACACAATTTTGGCTGTGCAAAATGTCTTTTGCTTTGATCAGAATTCTCACTTGACCCCGGAGAAAGAGGCATAAAAAGCAAACAAACAAACAAAAAAACCAAAACATTTCCACCAGTTTTGTTCCTGACCAGGAAGACACCAGTTTGTCCAGAGCCACGTGACAGCTAGGTACAGAACTGTTGCGGCCAAAACAGCAATGTAGCTTTTGGATACGCACAAAAAAGGAATATCAATAAACACCAAAAAGGAAATTATCATTTTAAATGGCATTAGTAAGAAAATTACTGGAATGTGTCTTGGTCTGCTTTAATAATAACATTGGTCTATGTTTTAATAAGAATGATAAGCCGGAAATTTTTCAGAAAAGATGATCCAAGTCTGAATAACGGGGCTGGGAACAACAGACTCTCAATCCATCACGCTCATCAGAAGTTTAGCAATTGTCTATTCGTGTCATGTATTAAATTAGCATTTCCAGCTGCAGTCCACAGAATCCAAAATGGCTAGCTAGTACTTGGGAGGAGGATGGTCTGTGAGTTTCAGTTTGCTACACAGAGATTTGTGGTTCCTTGAAAAATGGCTGGGAGATTCTTCAATTGACAAATGTTCTGAAGTGTTGACTTGGGAACAGCCTTAACAAAATCTAGAGCGTGGATTGAAACAGCTTCCAACTAGCACAAGTTCCTCTAATTGGAGCAATCTAGAACAGAGATTATATTATTTACTAACATTAGTATTTAAACAAATGCTGAAATTTCTCAGCAATGGGCTGTGGTTCATTCAAATGTCATGGACTAAATACAGGTGATTAGACATGGAAATTTGATGGGCTGTGTCTACTGTTTCAAATGGATGTGGAAAATCCTGGCTTTGCTGAAGGTCCACTGACACCAGCAGAATCAGGATTTTGAGTTTGCAACTGCAAGCATTCAGTTTAACAGCCCTTTATGATCTTCACCAAAGAGAACACTGATCTCGTAAAAGTCAGTGGGGCTGTTCATCAGTGAGGTTGGTTTAATTGTGCAGTGGGAGAATATGGCCTGTGTTCAACATAAAAGACCCAAACCTCCGGACTCCAACTGGGATTTAAGTCACTTTTTGCACAGTAACTTCACAAAACACAACTGGACTAAAGCTGCAAACAGTCTGCCTGTGGGGCCTCACCACAGAGCTGCTTGCTGGAGATCTCCCATTACTAGTTAAGCTGCAACCCTACGTGCGGCACAGTGTACGACAGAATGGATGATAACACGAGAGTCACGAGGCCTGAAGAGCAACACGTGCCTCTACCTCCAGTGCTCTGTCTCACCAAGGCCGCTCATGCCCGTACCTTGAGGTCCTGTTCCATGCTGCGCAGCAGCTCACCGTCGATCTCACCAGTCTGTGCGTAGCGGAGCCTCTTGCGCTCGGCCTTGCGCAGCCGGTACTGGAGGATCCGGCAGTTCTTGTTGGCTCTCTCCAGCTCGTGGCGCATTTCTTGAAGCTGACAAGCGTCCTCCTCGAAGAAGCTGTCCCTCATCTCATCCATCTCAGTCCTCAGCTCATCTATCTCGTTCTGACACCAGGCCGAGAAGGGGTGGGGACGCCAACAGGTGGGTCAGAAACAGAGGTCAGCAAGGGTAGGGGAAGGCACCCAGAGGGAGCTCGGAGACGGCCCTTCTCCCCTAGCTCCCTCTCCCTCCTCCGCCTAGCTTATTAAAAACACCGCAACAAGAGAAGGAAGCGGTGCTGCCCGCGCACGCCGCGCCGAGGCCATTTTCCCTCCGCCCCAAAAGCCTCCCGGGCGGCAGGGAACCCCTCCCGGCTCCCCCAGCCCCATCTCCGGCTCCCCACCGCGTCCCCTCACCTTGAGGCTCTCGTTCTCCTCCCGCAGCTTCTCCATTTCCTCTTGCATCTCGTCCTGCGGCTGCGGGCTCAGTGAACCCTCGGGTGTGCCGTTCCTGCAGCCCGCCTCGCCCTGCCGCAGCCCCTCGGTCCCGGCCGCCGCCATGGCAGAGGGCGAGGAGGCGGGGGCTGCCGAGGGAGGCTCGGCCGAGGCGGCGGCCGCGGAGGCGCCGGCGGCAGCAGCAGCAGCACCGGCGCTGTGGTTGTTGCCCTTGGTTTGCATCTGAGCGGCCGCCGCCAGCCCCTTCCTGAGGTGGAACTGGATGAGCTCACTCTGCAGGCATCCCTCCTTCCAGTACCCGCCGCCGCCCGCCGCCCCGCGGCCCTTCCCCGCGACCGCGGAAGATGGAGGCGCGGGGGCCGCCTCCCCCGCGCCCTTCGGCGGAGCCCGCCCCGCTTTCCCCCGCCACTGCCTGGGCGGCGGCGCCACCGCCCCCTCGCGCTCCCCCCCGCCGCTTCCCGCAGGGGGCGCCTCCTCGGCGGGCTCTTCGGCCGCGGCCCTCCCGCCGGTAGCGAGCGGCGCTTCAGCACCGGCGCCGGGATGGACAGCTCCCGGCGAGGCCGCACTCCGCGGCTGTTTCTCGGCGGCGCGACCGCGCGCGGCCCTGTTGGACTGGCCCGACGGCGGCCGCGCGG
>NW_024884142.1:45424181-45503087 GCF_019232065.1 Centrocercus urophasianus
TTCTTATTGTTTGCATTTTGTCCTAAGAATAAAATTTTTGTGCTTGTTCATGTAGTTTCTTGTTCTCATCTTTGAATCTTTTAGGCATTCACTGGGCATGTCAGGTTCTTTGTTTTAGGTACGGACTGTATCCAACTAGATATCATAGTGGCGGGTTTAGCTCACCTCTCCCAGCCTTGGTTAAAGGATGAGCTGAGTTCTGTAGCCTTCTTTAGTTCAATCTCTGCCTCGTTATTATGTTGGGGTAGGGGGTTCGTTTGCTGCTGTCTGATTCTGCCCCATTCTGTAAGCGCTGCTGTGCTCTTGACAGTGGAAGGGTGGATCTTTTGCTCCCCTCTTCCTGGCCCTTATATGCGTGCGTACTTTTAGGCTTTGACCTGGCAAATCCCCTGCAGGCCTATTATTGAATTGTAGTGTTCTATTAAGTAGCATGAAGCCATTAGTTTCTTACTGGTTTAATTGTGTTACTGTTGGTTTCTTTCCTCCACCCCTATGGAAAATCCTTCAAGCTTTATTTGATGCGTAGCGCTGACTGATGCAGCAGAGCTCTTCCCTTATTCTTGCCTATGTCCGGTGTCATGCCAGCTCAGGGCTGTTTATTAGCCAAAGAAGTTTGGCTCATTTCCTAGAACATTTGTGCTGGACTTGCCTCCAGTTGTTTTTTCAGAGGTGTCATCCAATTGCTCTATCTTTTTTGAGGTTTAAGGGATGAATGGCGTGTGCTCAGGAGTGCTTAGTTCCCCACTAACTTTTAGTGTGGTTCTCTCGGCTGGTGCTTTATCCCTCCTGTTCTTTAGGACCTGAACTATTGCACATTCTGCAGTGATGTGGCTGTAATCAATGGGGTGGTCATTTTGTTTCTCTGTTGTGTTGTGGTTTAGTTTTAGAGGTAGCTGAGCTCTGTGCAGTTGTTGGCTCACTCCCCCACTTCCCAAAGGTAAGGAGGAGAGACCGGGAGGGGGAAGACGGAGGGATCAAGTAGAGCTAGTGGACTGGAGTTAAAAACAATTTACTGAAGTTGAGAAAAGAAAGGGGGAAAGAGGGTAACAGCTATGATGCACACTTCTGCACTTAGATCCACATGTAACAACTGATGCCCAATCAATTGCTCAGCCTTCAGTGATGCCCTGTTAGTCCCCAAGCATCAGTTGCTCTCCTGATAAACACTATTTTCTTTGCAAGCTTTCCTTACACATTGTGGCATTGAGTATGGAATATTGCCTTGTTCAGGTTTAGGTCCTGATTCTGTCCCCTTCCCTGAGTTGCTCGTAGCCCTCTTCTTAGACTGTAGGATAAGCTGAGAAAGCTAAAACTTCTTGACTCAGCTTCAGAACTACTCATCACAACTGAAAACAGTGTTGTGTTATCAATGCTGTTCTTCCCCAAAACAAAGCATCACACCAGCCACTTTGAAGAAAAAAAATGACTTATAGTTAAGCCCAGTCATTTGTCTGATGGTATTAAATAGGTGCAGCTGGTGAGTCTATTTTGCTGTACTGCCTGGAAGAAGATGAAGTACAAAACGATAGTCATTTGTATTCCTTGTGAGAACGCTGATCCTTCTGCAGCTTTCAGATGATGATCAGTTTTTAATTAGTTTTTCTTACTGCTCTGGTTTTTCTTTCCACTTAATAATTTTCTGTTAACTTTTCCAGCCTTGCAAACATATTTTTAAGGCAGCAAAAGGGATGTTGGTTCAGAGAACAGGCTTCCTTGAACTTGGGTATGAACACATAAGTGTTCTGACACAGATTATTTCTAAGGTTGCTTTCTATAAATTAACTTCGGTCTGTACTAGGTGGGAAGGAGGTCTGAAACTGGTGGTTTTCCAGGCACCGGAAAGAGGAAAAATCTGTTGATGTCTGTATAACTCACTCTGGTCTGTGTAAGTGGTGGTCCAGCGTCCTTGCTTTTACTCTTCTATATTTATAGATCTGAGTGCAGTACTTTCAGGAATAGAAGGACATGGAAAGATGAGGAAATCAGGGCTATCTATTGATTGAGTTTGGCACAAGAAGAGTAGGAATAGTTTTACCTCTTGAAAAAGCCCATGAGCATCTCAAAGTGTGTGTGTGTAAGAGCAGCATGACGTAATGTTCCTCTGACAAACGTATGAATGTGTGGTTTACCTGAGCCACAGTGATATGAATCTAATTTTCAGTTTGCAAGAGTTGACGTGCTTGGGCTAATGTTTGCTTCTGAGGAGGTCAGATCCCAGGCCAGAAAAAAGAACGGTGATTTTAGCAGCTATTAAAAAAATCTGGATGGCGATAAATAAAGTACAAATCACAGTGGTTTTTGTTGCTGTTTTCCAGAAACTTGAGAATATTTCTCTGGTTTTTATTTGGTTTGTTTTTGAGAACTCTGCCTGTTTGCTGTTAAAATTTTAGTGTTACAGACAAATCAAATAGGAAAATTTTAACCAGATCCATAGGAGTTTTAAGATCTCCTCCTTATTAGCTATTTGCTTGTATGAGGCCAGCAGGACTCGACTTGCAGTGTCATTTACTTATTGGGTTCTGTGTTCCATGAAGCGATGTCCAGCTGTGTATGACACATGCAAGGATAATAGTAGGTTCATATTAATTAGCTGCAGAAAAACATACACATTTCCTTTGTAAAATCAGTCCAGCTCTTTTTTTCTTCACAAAGCATCAGGGAACATGCATTTTCAATGTGTGTTACAGAAGCTTATGTTTCCCATTAATTATTTTGTAACAGAGTTTCTTTCAGCATCACATGTAAAAGCAAAGGGCTTTTTGTTTTGGCATTAATTGCTGTCTTTGTGATAAAGCACTGTTAGCTCCTGTGACAAAATAATCAGCACTAGGATATGTTTGCAGCTATTCCCTTAGGGTTCCCTTCAAAGAGAAATATATATCCCATAAACAAGGGAGGTTTTCAGACATGTGAAGAACTGGCTCAGTTCTCTGTAACAGGTTGTTTGATAAACACTTCTGAGACATACCTTATAGCATGCCACCCATAAACCAAACAGCGTGTCCTTTTCAATTAGAATTATTTTTTAAAATCAGAAACAAAATGTCATCGTCTCATCACAATGGAAAATCATTACAACCTCAGTTTCAGAGTACCAGCAGGTTTTTACACTGTGATGACTTTTGGCATGTACGGATGTGACATAAAATCACTTTTTATTTTCTTTTCCCAGGTGTGTAGGCTGTAGATCACATTTCTATATCCTTGCTTCATTGGGTGTTGATATCGGAAAAGAGCCCAGCCTGGCATCACTACCAAAGCTCCCCATGGCGTGTGAAGTCAGGAACGCTTGTCTGGCAGAAATTGCTTTGAAAATGAGTATTCCTGGTTATATTTAAATTCTCAGTATTTATGATTAGCATGTAATCTTTTCAATAGAGAGGATTAATTCTAAACTTCTTACTTCTTTGGTGGGTTAACTGGTCAGTGAAAAAGAGGAATGCCACGTCCTTCAGGCATATTTTTAATCAATCAGAAAACCGCTGCACTTTGTACAAAATTCAAAGAGGGATTAGGCTTTGGGCTTTGCTGAGAGGGAAGTATGAAGCAATTGCTAAGTTCCTTTCCTGTGTCATAACACCAGACCCTTTGAGTCTTCTCAAGAGGAATTTTGGAATCTTAAGGAACCTGAGTTTTGAAAGCTGACAGTTTAAAATGTTTAGAACTCTTCCACTTGCTGACAGCAATTCCTAGAAGGCTCATTTTTTTTAGGTGCCTACAGTAAACTACAATAAAACATTTGTATTGGCTTGCACATTGGGTACAGCTTGTGTAATGCAACAGACTTATACCAAGACAATGTCACGCTTCTGCAAAGTGAAATTGAGGAGCTCTGAAGCGGTTTCATCTTATGACTTCACAGAGTAAGGAAAGTTCTTGCTAGTATCGTTCTTAGCATACTAGAAAAATCTGACAGTTTTCCCACACGCACAAAAGAGGACACTGATCTCTCCATAAAGCATTTAAATACATAGAGAGGAAACTCTAAGGTAGGTGTTTGATGTGTGCTGTTGTTTCAGTAATACTCATGGAAGAGAAAATGGTATCCCCAAGTGCAGATAAGCTTTATTTCCTATCATGGGAATCAGAAGTTCTGTGCAAGGATTAAATGCAAAATTTCATTTGCATATTAAAATATTTGTGATATGATTGTGAGTTTAATATATCACAGATAAAAAAAGTCTTGTTGAGAGTGAGAGCATGATAAACCAGAACTCCAGCTCATGAAAGAGGTAGCAGATTCTGTTCCCCAGTTACACTCTTATCATCAGACTTGTGATCAGGCTCAATTGAAAAACTTGACAGCAGCAATGCCTACGTGAGGTTCTTTCTGGTATAAGATCAAGCTGTCTGAAATCAATATTAAATCCACTTCCAAAGAAGTTAGCAGCTCATACAATTGCTCCCTTCACTCTGGGTGTTCTGAAAGAATAAGCACACTCTTTGTACTAGGATAATAAAAGAGATGCTGTGGGTTCTTCTAATGAAAGGGTTCTTCTAATGAAAGCACAGCAGCAACTGGTCACTGTGGGCTGATGTTTACATGACATAACAGTGCCAGAGTCTTTTTAAAAAATAGTGTTGAAAATGTTGAATACTTGAATTTCCTCACAGCAGATCTGACCAACAGTGGGATTGAAAACACTGTGATTACTAAGTTTTGAATCACTGAAATGCCATAAGATTTTCATCATATGCAAAATACTTCTTGTACAGGCACAACCATTTTCCCATATGTAAAGAAACAGAAGAATGCACGTAAATATTTCTGCCTTAATAACTTGACAGTGCAAACACTGTCATTTCTGTAAAATATCATGTTGTTAATGAAGGCTTTTATTAACATTATTTTAATTAGATGCATTTTTTATTTCTTTTCATAGCAATATAGTACTCAAGATATCTACCAGACGACATTGCTTTTTAGGAATGCAGGGCTCTTGAATGTCGTTTAGCACCATACAGCCTTGCTCTGCCAATCAAGACATAAAGATGGTCACTCAGCTCCCAAATGTGGACAAGCTTTACACAACAAGGATGACTCTATTGTAGTGGTGGTGAACCAAAGTCTGCCAGAACTCTGGAGAAGAAACACAGGACTTGCGGGAGTGGGCAAAGGCCAGTACAGCTCTTTCCTGCTGCAGGTGTATTTTCTTCAACTCTTTGGGTGGGATCTAGAATTGGAATTCTTTCTCAACCTCCTGCTCCTGATTGGAGCAGAAACAGCAAGGGAAACAAGAGGTATTACTGAGAGGGTTGAGAGCACTGGACTGAAGTAAAGGAGTCTGGGCAGGAGCAGACTCCCTCATCTTTCCATTGAGGAAGGGTCTGCAAGGAGCAAGAAGGGAGACAGTGAAGGTCATTCTGAAAATTGCATGTGACAAGCAGGGAATAGGGATGTTGCTAACTTACACACGTTTTGGTGCCATGTGAGAGCATGTAATGATGAATTATGCCAAACAAAACAACTGCAATCCAAGTGCCTTAGTACTTTACAACCTCAAGCAAATTTGCAGATTGCCTAAATACATTTATGCATAAGGGTAATTTTACCCTCAAAGACCTCTAATATTCAATCTGCTTTATAAATCCTGTCTCAGTCATATTCCTGAAAACAAGCTGTTTGGGAGTGTTTTGCAGATCTTAGTGAAGAGCCTTTTAAAGCTAAGCCTTGTAATCACTACCAAAGCTTTGGAAAATAATGACATTATTTTCTCAGGCAAATCTAAATCATAACTTCAGTCCATATGCTGTCATCAATTACCCTTCCAATTAGTCCAATTCAGAGCATTAAAATGACAGAGACCTTCACCAGTGATGTGAAATGACCACATCTATGAAGGCAGAGTGATTTCTGTGTCTGTCTGATAAGTGTAATAGTGTGCGGACAATTATGTCCCCTGAACAGGGAGTTCTGGATATCACAAAGATCAATACCTGCCAGACGCAGAAACAACTGCTACTCTGCTTTCCAGACAGTCAAACTGGGGACTGTCCTCTCAGTATTTCTTTAAACCCTGAAAAGTTCGTGAATATGCGTACAAGGTCTTGTCTGTGTCTCTGTCTCAATTCATCAGATTCACTACTTGATTAGTGCTTGAACAGTGATACAATAATGTGGAATGCATTAAAAACACCACACGTACCTTATCTCCTGCAAGTTTATCTGTCTTGCTCTTTGATGGCCAAAATCCCATCTTAATCCATAACATAATATATATTTACGTATGTTTACTGCCCTGTTCAATCTGAAGTATAAATCATGCAGTAGATCAGCTGTTGCTTACAGCCTTTTCGATTCACTTTATGGCAAGAGTACCGCAAAGTTCCTGTGTGGATTTGGCCATTAGTCCCTATCTGTCTGTGGTTGTGTATTTCTTAATTCCAATCCTGTGCACCACCACATTACTTGGTAGTACAAGTTTCATCTGGATCACAGAATCACAGAAAGGCACGGGTTGGAAGGGACCTCAAGGATCATGAATCTCCAACTTCCCTGCCACAGGCAGGGCCACCAACCTCCACATTTAATACTACACCAGGCCTCCCAGGGCCCCATCCAATCTGCCCTTGAACACCTCCAGGGATGGGGCATCCACAACCTCTCTGGGCAGCCTGTTCCTGAACCTCACCACTCTCTCTGTAAAGAACTTCCCCATGACATCCAACCTAAATTTTCCCTCCCTCAACTTAAAACCCTTTCCCCTTGTCCTGCTGTTATCTACCTTTTAAAGAGTTGATTCCCCTCCTGTTTGTAGGCTCCCTTTAGGTACTGAAAGGCTGCAATGAGGTCACCCCTCAGCCTTCTTTTCTCCATGCTAAACAAGCTCAGCTCCCTCAGCCTGTCTTCGTAGGGGAGTTGCTCCAGCCCCTGATCATCTTTGTGGCTCTCCTCTGGACCCTCTCCAATAGCTCCCTGTCCTTCTTGTACTGGGGACTTAAGACCTGGACACAGTACTCCAGATGGGGCCTCACAAGGGTGGAGTAGAGAGGGACAATCACCTGCCTGTACTTGCTGGCCACCCGTATTCTGATGGAGCCCAGGATACCATTTGTTTTCTGTGCTGCAAGAGCACACTGCTGGCTCATGTTAAGATTTTCATCCATCAGGACTCCCAGGCCCTTCTCTATTGGGCTTCTCTCAAGGACCACTCCTTCCAGTTTGTATAGATGCTTGGGATTCCTCTGGCCCAAGTGCAAAATTCTGCACTTTGCTGTATTGAACCTCATTATGTTAGCCTTGGGCCACCTTTCAAGCCTGTTGAGGTCCCTCTGAATGGTATCCCTTCCTTCCACCATGTCAACCGCACCACTCAGCTTGGTGTCATCAGCAAACTTGCTGAAGTTGCACTAGGTTCCGTCATGGATGTCATTGATAAAGATGTTAAAGAGCACCAGTCCTAAGATCCGGCTCATTCCAGCTGGACATAGAACCAATAATTACCACACTCTGTCTGCGGCCTTTCAACCAGTTTCTTATCCATCGAGTGGTCCACCCATCATATCTACATCCCTCCAATTTGGAGATAAGGATGTGGTCGGGGACCATGTCAAATGCCTTGCTCGTGTCCAGGTAAATGACATTGGTCGCCTTTGCCTTGTCTACCAACGCCGTCACTCCATCATAAAAGGCCACAAGATTGGTTAAGCATGACCTTCCCCTGGTGAAGCCTTGCTGGCTGTCTCAGAACACACGCTCATTCCTCATGTGATCAAGTGTGGGAATAAAAAAAAAAAAAAAACAGTTCAGAGCAGCAGCTGCAGAGCAAGATAAACAGCATGAGAACCAAGGACACCTCTAGAAGAAGAAAGAATGTCTCATGGCTCTGATTGGATAAGTGCCTGCATGAATGGTTGAAGAGTGCTTTGTAAAATGCTCTGTTGACACGTAAAGGTGGACGGGAAATCCAGAAAAAGAAAATTCAAAAAAAGTGATGTGAGAACTTGTAATAAACGATTTGTGGTCATTCACATCTGAGTCTGTGCATCAGGCGCTGCAATAAAGCATGTCATCCAGAATGATCTGTTCCATGATCTTCCCAGGCACAGAGGTGAAACTCACTGGCCTGTAGTTCCCCACATCCTCCTTGCTCCCTTTCTTGTAAAAGGGAGTGATGTGACCCTTCCTCCAGTCATCCGGGACCTCACCTGACAGCCATGACTTTTCAAATATGATGGAGACTTGGCTCAGCAAACACCTCAGCCAGCTCCTTCAGAGCCCTGGGATGCATGCCATCCAGCCCTATAGACTTGTATGCATTCAGTCTCATAAAATCAAAAGCGAGCTGACTCAGTAAAAGCATGGTAATGGATGTTTAAACCAGCTTAAGGTTTTATCCTAGCTGCAGAAAGACTTGATAACCAATCTAGTATAAAAGACTGCTGAATAAATTACTTTAAAAAACATCTTTGGAAATTCTTTTGCTGGCAAAGGTTTGTTCAGACTTATTCATTATCTTGTTGCTACAATTGTTCTGATCCAACACAAAGGAGATCTAAAATCAGGTGCACTCTTTTATTGCACCTATCTGTTTACAAATGCTAACTGGATTTTTTTTTTTTACTTAAATGCAAAGCTTCTGTACATATTTATCTGTGTATAAAAAATAAGTTTTAATCTAGTATTCCGTTGTTTTTTTTTTGGTTTTTTTTTTTTTCAGTTACTTGTGAAAGTAATGGAGAGATTGAAAAGCTATATAGCATCATCTAGCGGCCACATACAAATCTACAGGAGCTTTCAATTCCACCATCCCCTTTCACTCAAATTACATGACACCTACCTTGATTCCAAAAGAAACTGGGAGCTAAATTCATTAATTTCAGCTGTCAGCCTGTAGACTGTAAGAAAAAAAAAAAAAAAAAAAAAGATTAGGTTAGAAGTTGTGTTATGTCTGCACTGTTATATTTACAATTGTAGAACAAGTATCAAATACCTTAAGGTGTTTTTTGTTTTTGTTATTTTGCAGATGAGCTTAAGCTAAAGCATTTTGGTTTGGGGTTCTAGTGTAAAGGTGATAAAAGCCAAGGTTCAGGGCTTGTTTCTCATTCTGATATACTTACTTGGCTTGACAAAATAAGCTAAAAGATTTTGGAAAGATTTACTTAATGACCCAGAATGAAGATAGGAATCCAAGTTTTCTGGCTCCATCACTGAACATTTGTAATTGGATTAGATGAAAATGTCACATAAATCCAGGGGAGAGTCTTCAGAAATCAGCCTTCAGAAACCAGCCCAAAGCTTGGCTATGTTTACTGCTCTGGATCTGGCTTCCACATCCTTCAAAGATAAAAGATTTCCAGATTGTGATTAACTGTGCTACATTAATGAGTGCATATCAGCTTGTAGCGAGGTCTGTATTTTCAGGCAAAAATACTGTCGCCACGGTACAGGCTGGGAGAGGGCAAACTCAGCTGGTGTTGGAAAACATAGCAACTACATGACAGAGAGCTGTATGGAAAAATGAGAGACCTCTGTATTTATTCTATTTTTTTGTAATACAGACTGTGATAGTTAAACATATTAAACATGACTCAAGCTGAGCTAGTTTGTGTGTCACATTCACCAGAAGAGATGGCTCTAACATTAGGCCAGGAATATCCAGGAAGCCTGGCATTTTTTCCCTCATGAAATTAGTAAATCCTCAAAGGTCCTAGTTTGGTAGGAATTCCTGGAGAATAAAATGAATTCACTTCTGTATAGTTGAAAGAGTAGCAGTTAGGATGATACATAACAGGTGCTATAGTTGGAAAGATCACCGTGGTGAAAAAGCAACAATCAAGAACAAAAAGCTTACATGTATCCAAGGACATAGGCTCGTGGTAGAAAACTCCGAAGAGGAATTATCTCCAGAAAGAGATCCTTCCCCAGTGGCAGTCAGCTCTTAAATGGGTTCTTCTGGTCACACAGCTGAATTGTCTTCACCTGTGCTCCCAAGGCTGATTCAGTCCTTTCCTCAGGTGATTAATCAGTGGTTCAGGCCATGACTCAACAGTTTCCACACAACTTCAAACCCATTTAAAACAAAGTATGTGTGTCTCTATCACCTATCTGAAAGTGCAGGACCTAATTTTTTGTTGATATGTGCCAGTGTATTAGAAAGCCCTCCTTTGTTCAGAAGGATTTTTGTTACAATTCAAACTTGAGGGCTTCTATAGCACTTACAGGTCTGTTGCCTTTGTAAAATAAGCTGACAGCTGTCAGATACAGGAATTGCCATGACACTAGTTCTCACATGCTGTTATTTGTGGTGAAGTATAGAATCATAAAATCATAGGATTTCCTGAGTTGAAAGGAGCCCATAAAGACCATCAAGCTCAGATTCTGGTTCCACACAGAACCATGCAGAAATCAGATCATAATCAGGTACATAATCAGACCATAACTGGGTACAATATATAGACATTAGTGTAACACCTGTATTTCGCAGGAGTCTTTATGCACAGCACATTTGCATTTTGGAGTTGGTACTGGTATAGATGAAAACATGACATGTGAAAATCTCAAAAATGGAGTCCTTGGAAGCATCCAGTTATTGGAGTATTAGAAGTGATTTAAGAAGTGAAGGTGACATAAGTGAAACAAAAGCATGAAGAAAATAGACATTATAATTATTTCAATTATAATGTTTTTCAGAAGAAGTATTTGTTTTAAAATTGTGTTCTGTCATCTTTCAACTTGTGACATCTCTCCATATACTACTATCAGCTCCCATTTCAAGATAATGCTAGCCTTGTTTTTCAGTTGTCTTTCAACATCTATTTGTTCCGCCCCCTCCGCCCCCAATGTCTGTCCATATATATGCCTGTTCTTTATATGCCTTTCCTAGGTATATAATCCAATGATAATATTTAAGAAATGACTAACAATTTGTAGGAAGTATTTATTAAATATACATATTAATTAAACCAAATAGATATAGTTTTATATTTTAGTGGGTTATTTGCAGTCTTCTAGGAAAGTCTGAAATCTATTTTTCTTGAAAATTGCCCTTACTTCATCTGTCATTGCAAATGAAAAAGCAGAGCCAAATTATGTTGTTCTGTACCAACACAGAATATCAATTAGAAACAACAAGAGTGTTATTCTTTCCAATAACAGAATTAGAATTAGGCAATAAATGTAAGAATGATTTATACCTCCTGTGTTCTATTTCGCTACATTTATTTAAAGCTGATTTATATCAAAATTTATTATCTCTGCTTATGGTGTAAAAAAATTTCTCTCTTTAAAAATTATTTTTGCTAGCTCTACCTTCTTATCTTTCTATAAACCTTCTCCACCCTTCCCCCCCCCCCCCCCCCACCTTATTTCTTCTCTAAGGAAAATGGCTACAGCTGGAAGAAGATGGATCACAATCCTCTGAATATTTTCTCTGAGGTTTCTGAATTTCAAAAGATGAAAATTTATGAATAAATTGTTTACTTCTCCAACTGGCAAAAAAAAAAAATTAAGAAACGGCTTTGGCCCAAGTTTCTAATTGATTCTGTCATTTTGCACATTTCACATCGTATAATCTGGGCTCTAACATCTACCTACAGATTCAGTGCTTTGGATGTTTGTGACTTTCTTTTAATGAATCTTTGCCGCTATGCTGATTTTTTCTAATTAGTTATTCCCACTTATTCTCATTTTCATCTAATTAAAATGCCATGCTAAAAATATGAGTGAAGATTCAGTTATTTGTCCTATAAATGGATATATAATTAATGAAAGATTGAAATAAAGCCAACTCAATATGATTCTAATACTTTTTCTGCAGTTTGCATTTTCCCTAGTGATACACAAACAAACAGCCAAAAGATTTCCTTGAATTTACAAGCAGATTTAGTTCTGTATTTGAACAACTCCCTCTGAGAAAAACACGATATATTATATTGCAACTATCATCTTCCCTGCTTTTGATCACAACCCTGCTGCTCTCAAGAATATCTGTTTTCTTTTCTCCATATTACCAAATTTATAGGTACTAATTATTACAGATATCTAACTCCATGGTCAGTTCAGACTTCACAAGGTGAGCTGAAGATACCTGAATTACATGAAGGCTCTGGTACCATTTGAAGTAATCTATCCAAAAAATGCAGTTGCATAACATCATTATTAAGATAAGATGTCATTTAAGCTCACCCAGGAATGAATAGTATAAAACACAGAGAAATTAAAATTCTTCTGTTTCAGGTCTGTTTTTCATTCATTTTTTTGATTGAATATTTATTTTAAATGTATATATACCTTAACACTGATCCTGCAAGAAAGAGTTGCATGTAGGCTTGATCTAAAATCATTATTTTTAGCTTGCTAGAACTTCATATTCTTCTTATATTGGCAATCAATACTCTAGAATTATCTGATTTACACCTGTTTTTGTAAGCATTTATCCAGTCAACCATTCACTCATTTAGTCTCATGGAAAAATGACTCCTTCTTCAGAGAAAAATAAGCATATGGTACACATCCCACCACAACTGTGAACTGGATCTCTTCTAGAACTGAAGTGTTTGTCTGTGATTGCAAGCATTTTCCTTATTGGTTTATTTTTCATTTGATTTGTGCATGTGTATTACTGTGTTGAATTCAGTATCTGTCTCCTGTTATAAATAAATAAATAAAGAGATGAACAAACAAACAAACAAACAAACAAACAAATAAATCTTATGGCAGTCCACACAGATAATTTCCACAACTGAATGCCCAAATTGTCAGGATCTGCAGCTCAGATTATTCTTTCCGGTGAGGCAGGATCAGTGTATATTGTGAAAAGACTTTTGCAGAGGGTAAAAGAGTATTAATGTATAACAGAAGAATAGTGTTTTCCAAAGAAGTAAAAAGCAAGTCCAAGGATTTTTGGAGCCACCTAATGATAGCTCCTTCTCCAGCATCCCATCACTCCAAAGAATCTTTATGTTTTTATAGTATTAAGACCAAACATGGGCCACTGTTTCTTCTTACAGTGCACTTCACTGGAGCATGTCTTTAACCCTGTAAAACTGCTGGACAAAGTCCTGGTGATGGCTCTCTTCCTTTACACTCATTGAAGATACTTTGATATTTTATAGCCTTCATATGCAAGTTTTTTTCCTGCCTTATAGACCTCAGGTATTGTTACATTCCAAATAGTATACTCTTGAGTATAGAGTAAGAGTCAATTGAACTGTTAGAAAAATGAAGTATAGCTGTTTAAACATCATCTGCAGTAAATGGACAAAGATTGGCATGTCTAGAAAAAGATTCCTGGTAGCACCTCAGGAAACTTAAACAAAAAAGGGTGCATCACATACTGGAAATGCTTATTTTTTGGTACTGACCATCCATTGCACGTATGCAAGTAAGACAAGAAGTTTAGCTGTTTCACGATTAACACTAAGACAAGGTTCAACATAAGTGATGGTATCTTGTTGTATAAGCTTCTTTTCAACAGTGTGTGTTTATTGACACAGGAACAGTACTGTTAATACATAATCTCAGCAAATCTAATTTAGTATTATGCTTCTCAGCAGTTCTGCAGTTATCTTGAAGCATAGTCTGAGACCCAGTTGAAAACTTCAGCATTTTCTCTAGGAATTTGGTAACAACTACAGGTTCAGTGCAGCACAACGCTACCCACAAGATTTTCCGGGACTTCTTTCTGTTACAGAGTCTGAAAGGACACAGCCACTTGTGGGGGACATACTAAAACAGTGGTGAAGAAAACAGTGATACTGACATTGCTAATAAACGTAACATTCTGGTCATTTACAATGCTGACATTCCTGAAGTGCTGGTTATGACTCAAGACCTGCCACCTGCACTACTTGTGTCCTGCTGACATCACGTGAATCCTCACCTCTGCTCAAGGTGAAAAACAAACATGACTGCACTCCAAGCTTGAAATACCTGTGTAATGACTTCTCAAAGGCAAGTTGTTGTCCTTAAAGTCTTTAACAAACTGTACCAACTTATTTGCCTACAAAGGTAAACAGGAAGATAGTGTAAGACCCATAGAATGAATTGTAATATTTTGCAGGAATATTTTAATTATATTAATTTTTAAGAATTGGATGCTTCAGTGATGAATAGAACTGTTGAAGTTTTGTTTGTTAGCACAAGAAAAAAGACTCAAACTTTAAAAGATGAAGGAATTTGGCAAAGCCAAAGGTGTATTAATTTCTAGGCATACATATATATATGCTACATTTATCATTTAGATTATAGTACAAATGTTTACCAACCAGCTCAAAAATTGGCATATGGCAGGCATTAAGTCATTGATAGGCATTGTCTGACTAAATGTCTTCTGACATGGAAATGTCTATGAATCAAAGGGACATCGCTGAATTCCTCTGTGCAGAAAAAATGACACCCGTTGACATTCGCTGGCACTTGCTGAATGTTGATGGAGACCAAACAATGGATGTGGGCGCAACGAGGTGATATGTGGTGTGTTTCAGCAGTACTGACAGTGACAGTGAGTAACCATCACTGTGTAGATTTTTACTAGCATTACATACCGGCTAATGGTGGTGACTATGTTGAAAAATAGTGTTTTGCAGCTGAGAATATGCTCTATCAAACAGTGTTGCTGTACTCTTCGTTGTAGTTTCTAGTTAATAGGAGGCATTACTTTCGAAGAAACTTATGTATACGGTATCTCTGTGAAAACTGAAGGTATTTATTCACATATCTTGACCTTAAGCCATGAAAATGGAATCATTTATGTATTCATGTACAATTATGAGTACCTCTCACCAGGAGAAGCCATAATCTCTTCTACAATTAAATGAAGGCATAGTAGAGAGCTCAAAATCCCAAATTGGTCACTTTTTTTAGTGATGGTGAAAATAATCCCCATCATTAATTAATTCCTTATGTCCCCAAACCAAAATTTATTTCCTAGCATGATTATGACCTTTGTACCTTTTATTTCGTAAATCACATTTCCTCTATATAACTTGCACTTTAGCAAATAACTTTCAGCACATTTGCTTTTCAGATGAGGCTCACTGTTCATTATTTCACATAGAGCTATTTATGTATAAATATAAACAGCACAGTTCTTGGTGTTTACCTTCAAGATTGTTTTATATTTACGCTTCAAGTAAATAAATAGATTTTAGAACATTTCTGAAATTATTATGTAAAAATAAGCAACGAGAGTATCAATTTTATTTAATCTAAGAATGCTTATTTATGTCTACATCTAAGCCTGTAATTTCAACTCCCTCTGAGGTCAGCCGAGAGCAATACATCTCTCAGTGATGTATTTTAAATGATTTACATTCTCAACATGCCTGATTCTCTGCATAGCTAGATTAATCTTCAAAGGTTCACACTTTGATGAGATAAATTCCATTCATTCAAATTTAAAAAGAGGAAAATTCAATTATTTTTAACTTCTATAAGGCACTGTAAATAGGAATATTGTTCTCAAGTCCATTCTTAAGTCTACAAGTCTATATTAATCTCTACTTTGATGATCTCTGATTGCTTTTCAATAGTTGTTTTTTTTTTCTCCTTAGTGGAGATACAAATTAAAACTGATCATTGAAAAAAAATGATGTTATTTACTAGGGAATCTCCCTAGTACACAGAAAAGATGGAAAATAATTTCAACTGAACTGTTACATTTCTTTAGGTCTATGGTTAAAAGCCAGGTCTATGGTTGCAGCCAGTTTTGAGTTGCTCTCATCCAACGTGGTTGGTTTAAGCTATTTTAAGCATACAAAGCTTAAACAAAAAAAAAAAAAAAAAAGCTGAACAAAATTCACAAAGCTACTTCAAAGAAAATAAGCATTTGCAGTTTTTCTCATGCGAAAGCATGACTACAGAGATAAGTAGGTTTGCTGACTACAGTTTTGCAACTGTTGCTTATCTGAGAACAAGCAGCTGAAGATTATACAATCCTGCAAGTAGGTGAGGTGAAGGTAGCTTGACAATTTCATTTATGTTGAAGTGTAACTAACTCAAACACCAATTTTATCAGTGTTTTCATTGTGTTTGTATTGCATGTGGAATCTACAAGATCATGGAGATCGAGTAGGAGACTTTAGAACTTCATAATTAACAATTCCAAACAAAACAGATGGTAAAACTACAGCTAGCCTGGTACTGTACTGCCTAGAACAAGGCTTATTTTCTTCCTTCCAACACATGAACAGTTTGATGGTTATAGGAAGTTGTCCTAAAACCAAAATAGAAAGATACCTAAAGCTTATGTTACTGTTGCTCCTTGGGGGCACCCAGGTCCTTCTCAAATCACTTTGTTTGGAACCACTCAGTGCTAATCTCACCTGCCTGCATCTGTTTTAGAGATGAGATCTATGACACTGCTGTCTGCTCTTTACAAGGAAGAAATAGGTAGGGAAAGGAAAACATGACAACTAACAAGAAACGCAGGGACAGAAAGGTTCATATTGCTACTGTACAAGCAGTACTGCAGCATGGTGGGCTTTTGGAAAATGTGGATATATTTTGTGGGCAGCACAGGTTTAAATGTTTTCCTGTCATATTGATCCCCCTTGAATATCTGCTATTGCTCTTGAAAGATAGAGGCAGGAACATTAGTCACAGCTTGTTCATCTGGCAGTGCCAAGTCAGGATCACTGAAAAGAAGGAAGTGAGACAGAGACCTCTGCAGTCTGAGTCACCCTTTTTGCCCAGCCCTCACCTTTCATGATAAAAGCCCTGCAACAATGAAGATCTTGGTCACAAACCTCCATGATGTGGCCCTACTTTTTCATAAAGGCTCTTCTTCTCATAGTAGTTGTTGCCTTGAATCCAGCAGCTGCCACAGCACAGAGTGACACAGATGCCAATGGAGAAGATGTCTATCCCCCACTGTGGGACTTTGCCCCTGAAAACCTTCTGGATTTCCCAATTAAGGACAACAACATTGTCATCAATCCTTGGAACTATCGAGAACGACTGGGAGTGTATAAGAGCATGCTAAAGGCTTCAGCCAAATATTTTATGGCCTTTGGATCCCAAAATTCTGGCAACATTCTCTGGGGATTACCAGTGCAGCATGGGTGGCAATTTCGTACAGGTATGAATTATGTCCTTCAGCTACTAGAACAGATATGTGTTTACCAAACCAGCTTTGAGTCACTTTTTTACAAGGCTTCTGCCTTGCGAGACTACTGCAAACTCAGATTGTAAATGTTGACATACTATGCTATGTTGCCAATTTGAAAGAGAAATTCTTGATGAAGGAAATATCTTACTTTTTTTGAGAAATAACTATTTGATTTTCTAATAGAAAAATATATTATTAGACATAGAACTGATCAGAATCCAGAAGGACTGTGGATTGAGGAAGGTAACACTTCAGTTACCTGAAAATCTTTTCAAATGCATTCCCAGTCTTCCCAGTTTATTGCAGGTAGATGTGAGGGTCTGCACACTGCAGTACTGTTCTTATTTTGTTAGCTGATAGGCTTCTTTTGGCTGATAATGTTATATAGAGTTTCATTTTTGTAATTACGTTTACCACTCCCACTGAGACTTTTTCTCCTCTTTGCCTTATCTGATTATTTTAGAAGCACCCTTTTAAATATGTATTTTTTTTACAAAAATTGTTATTTTTTTTTATTTTCTCTTTCTTTTTCCCATTTTTTTTCTCTCTTTTTTTCCCCTTTTTCTCTCTGTTAGTTTAAAGCAAGTGGTTTTCTGAGCAATCATTCTTATTAGCTGGTTATCCCATACTAGGGAAACAGACGCAGAAATGTATGCCAAAGGTCCTAAGGCTGCAATATTGTATCCAGAGCTTTGTTGGGGAATGTGTTCTCCTACATGCTGCCTCAGGTGCAGCATTACGTGTATGAACTTGTACCTGGCAGTAAATCCTTCTTTCCTGATGTAAGCAAATACACCTGTCTGACTTCTTTCGTTGTTGTTTTTGCTTTTGTTCATTGGTTGCAATCTGCAGCTTTTTGAGGTCATAGGATTTTTTGAAGATGCATATTTGCCTGGAAGAAAATGTAGACACTGCAGCTGGTGGTGGAGGAAGGCTGCCAACATATAATCATAACTAACAGAAAATTAAATACTAAGTTAAAATAAAGAAAAGGAGGTAGAACAAGTAGCAAAATCCATGAAGGTCACTAGCTGGCAAATAGCAGCAAGAAGAATTTGGTTGGAGTTTAAGCAGGCTTTTTCCTCTTTTCATTCTTTATATGTAAGAAAACAAAGAGAAAATAAAGGGGATGGATGGTGTAGAAGGGCTGATTCAGTGAATGGCTGAAACAAAGACGCCTTCGTGCAGAAGCTATGCTTGAGTGGAATGATCTTGGACAGTTTAAACGAGGAAATGGTACTGGACAGCAGATTCCTGAACCACTGAAATATGTCACATTAACCATCCTGTCTGGTTGTGAAGACTATATTACTGAGAAAATATTTTTATGAGTATAGTTCTATACAAACTACAAAGAATGAGTGAAACTGCTAGTTTAATAAGAGCGGCACAAGTATTTCTAATGAGCAACTCATGGACATAAAAATAAATCATTAATTTGCCCACATTTACAGTAGAGCAAGTGTTGGCAGGACAGGATATCTTGATGGGTAAGACAGGATAGCTGATTAGAATGTGATTGTGGAAAGAGAAATTACTTTGGAGATGGAGCTAAACTGGAAGAGTTCAACTACATAGACTGAGGGAACTGAATAGTCTCTACCCCCATATTTGCATATAAAAGTACAAATCCAGGATCAAGGATTTTAAGAAAGTTTCAGTTGGCATAACACGCGTGAAGAGTAGGAAAAGTAGTATCTATACTTACAAAGAAGGAAAAGAGGGAATAATGGCACAAAAATATTTTTACTCGTATCTCAGTAGTAGGTGAGACATTAGAGTAAGTGTAAAGAAAAGAAAACGTAAAGTCAAGCAGCAAAGTAGAAAACTCTGTTAGAGTTGAAGCTGTTGGAGACGGTCCAGAGGAGGGCCATGAAGATAATCAGGGGACTGGAGCAACTCCCCTATGAAGACAGACTGAGGGAGCTGAGCTTGTTTAGCATGGAGAAAAGAAGGCTGAGGGGTGACCTCATTGCAGCCTTTCAGTACCTAAAGGGAGCCTACAAACAGGAGGGGAATCAACTCTTTAAAAGGTAGATAACAGCAGGACAAGGGGAAAGGGTTTTAAGTTGAGGGAGGGAAAATTTAGGTTGGATGTCATGGGGAAGTTCTTTACAGAGAGAGTGGTGAGGTTCAGGAACAGGCTGCCCAGAGAGGTTGTGGATGCCCCATCCCTGGAGGTGTTCAAGGGCAGTTTGGATAGGGCCCTGGGAGGCCTGGTGTAGTATTAAATGTGGAGGTTGGTGGCCCTGCATGTGGCAGGGAAGTTGGAGATTCATGATCCTTGAGGTCCCTTCCAACCCTGGCCATCCTGTGATTCTGTGATTCTGACAGAATTTGCAACATCTGTATTCAGCTGACTCATTAGAGAGCAGGTGCTCTTCAGGGCGGGGATTGAGAGCTTCTGGAACATCTTATGTCATTGAACCTGACTATGGTACTTCCATGTCATGTTCTTAAAACAGATTTCCTGACTCCTTACATGACTATTTACCATGCGATGTACATAACTGAGTGCTTTAAGGAGTTATGCTACTCCTCCATGTCATGTGCTTAAAGTGAAATATGTCTTACATGCTGTCACAAATAATTGTGAAATATCTTGCTTGTTTGTTACAGAACAGATACTTGAAAACTCTGCTAATCAGCTACAACAACATTTGCATGCTTAGCTTAACAAGAAGGCAATGTTTGTATGCATCATTAAACTGAAAGGGATTCTGTAGCACAAAGCCCAATTAGGTGATACAATTACTAGCACACTTAATTTGTACTATTCTGGTCGTTAAACAGCTCTCCTACAAAAGCAGACTTGCATCTACAGAGAATGATCCATCAGCTATGCACATGTTTATGGCTGTTTGTTCATGTATATTTATGTATCTATAAAAATATCATTGTGATATCCCACTTTTAGGCAGTTCCTTAAACTCCTAGAATACATTTACAGTGAGCAATAAATTTAACTGTAAAACAAGGTCATGTTACTATGTGCTGCATGAAGTATTGACTGAGAAATTCAACTACTATAGCAACAGCAGTTTATGAAGCAGGACAACAGCAATTGTTCTACTTCTCTTAGCAAAATTCTCAATGATTTACTGATGTATATAGATATGTATTCATCTCAATTGGATTTCTTGTGTAAAAAAAAATAATTGAGAAATAATTGGTGCATTCTTTCATTTTATTTAGGCAGATTAGCAGATCCTACCAATGGGACTTCCTGTGGCCACAGAAACCTGTGTATATCTGTAAGAAGTTGGTGGTCCTGTAAGTATACTCTATCACAGTGTTCTTCAAAATATGATTTGTGTCCTAGAGGGCAAGAGTTTGGAACCACCTTTGCATTAGGCAGTGCCAATAAAAAATAAAGTGACAAATTTTAGTGAAGGGCCAACCGTGACATAGTTCAGCCATGCGTGTTGTTGATATCAGTCTTGGTCGATGTGGTGGAGCACCTCATCCTCCTGTGGTACATGAGGTCCACTGCAAGATTTTCTGCAAGATTTTTCTGAATCATGTGAGAAATTACAGAATGTGAGACAGCAAGTAGTAGGTTTTTAAATAGTAGGGAATATTTTGTCCTTAAGCTCAGAACTTTGCAAAGAGTAAAGGATGTGATCTAGTATGCCGCACGTAAGTCAAAGGTATCTATTGCTCTGCAGAACAATCCACCAAATAACACTTCCAGTATAAATGAAAAAAACACCAGCACTACAATGCTCTTTGTCTCAAATGCTAGCACACGCATGTAGCTTCTTTTCCTCTGGTAATTTTTACAGCCAGTGTTTATGTGGAAATGGGCTTCTTAAAGGACAATGTATGGATAGATTTTTCACAGAGTTGATCTTAAAAGACAATTTTTTTTTCTGAGTCCAAAAGTAAAATAAAAATCACAGTTACATTTTCTCATTTGATAAATCAAAAATACTTTAATAATTTTCCTACATCAAGGAAAACTGAGTAACATAAACATGACCAGTCTAAATAGAAGGATCTTTTGTTTCCATTATCCAAAAAGCTGAATGAACACATTATTTAAATGCAAACAGACAAAACCACTAAAGTTTTCCTTGTATCCAATTTGAGTCAAAGTCAGTATTTTTAAGCTCTTTGTTTTTTTTTTTTTTTATGAAACTGGAAGTCTGTCTCTTGTGGAAAGATCAGCTTCCATTTTTTTCAAAAAATGGAACTGACAGATAGGAGGGGAGAAAAAAAAGGACAAGCTTGACTTACAGTCAGTATTTACATCTAACGTCAATAAAAATATGAAAATCTCTCTCTCTCTTCTTTTTTTTTTCAATGCACTTCCCCTCCACTGAAAAGGGAAAACCTTTCCCTCTCCAGCACATTTTCATTCCATCACTTTTGTCCCTCACTCACTCTGCTTCCTTGCTGTTCTGCTGTGAGTGCACATTTCCACAAGACCTGCTGCTTGGCTGCAGTGAATTGCTCTCTCTATCCCCATCACACCCGTGCTTTGTTGTGGAGGCTTCTGACAGTGAAATAGAAACTGATTTCATATCTCCTCATGTGACCAAAACTGTGAGCACAGAGTAAATTAAAATGTATATGTAGTGCTAAACCAAATTTCACTGTGATACTCAATCCAAGTTCAATTTGTGTCTGTGAGTATAAATACAACTAGGTGCTCAGGAGAAGGTGTCCCATGCATTGGCAAGTAAGAGGGGTCACTGCATAGATCTGTGCTGAACAGAAATCAGAAACAGAAATCCTGGAACAGAAATCAGATTTATCTTCAGTATTTGCATTCCTGCTCTTCACTTACTTTTGAACACTGTAAGTCTTCATGATAGCAAGTTTTCCTCCAGGGAATGTATGATCTCAGCCTTGATTTACCCTGTTGTACCAGGAATACACAAAAAATATTTCAGACTGCAGATAAATGCCTTATTGTTCTGAGGATGTAAGCGGCTTGGTCTGGTCTCCAGGGCAACCCTCCCTGGCATGCATAGTCATACTAAGCTGGGAATAAGCTGAAGCCAGAAACTCACATTTAACATGTCCCAAAGTAAAAGAAACTCTGCTTGAAAGACTGCTGCTGAAGAAGTGCTGTCCTCCTTTTGACCTAGAATAATATTCAGTGTATTCCTCTGTCGCACTGTTCTGTTGTCTGAGTTCCCCAAGCAGGTATAAATAAGTAATACGTTCAAACATATTTGAAAGAATTTAAGCGTATTCTGGTGTGAAATCCAAGTTTCAGCTTCTCTGGTGAAAACAATGAATGAAAAGAAAGACTCAGCTTAGTAATGACTCCCAGTGAGACACTGTCTTCTCATCACCTGGGGCCTCTGTTTGGCTCTTGTCACTGGCTATACATCTCCTCTAGAATCCCTAGCCAGGCCCATGCACATACAGGAGCTGGAATAATTATTAGGATAGGGATATACGATAGGGTATAGTGCTTTGGTGATTTTGGTCCTCACTGCTGGAACCATGTGCAAATAGCAGGGCAATCTATGGCACTGAGATTAAGCATGAGCAAATGACCTCTTAACTCTATGGCTCAGAGCTACCTACCCAACAAATCTGAGCTTTAGACTGTTCTTTGCTGGAAGTCATTAAAATTTATTTCTACAAAGAAGGACACAATCAAGAGGAGAATCTAAAATTGTTCTTCCAACATGAAGAACATCAAAAGTCATACAAACATTTTCATAGAAGATTTGGTCCAGCGCAGGCAGGAGCTGAACTTGGCTTTCCTACATGCTTACAGCCAACATATAAATTAATATTGAAAGTTGTATATGAATCAATACAGTTATTACTACTAGGGGATTTCAGTACATACGTCCCACTGCTGGACATAATTGTATCGGTGGCATTTTGAAATGACTGCATTTGTTGTTGTAGAGGTTTCATTTCTCCATGTGGAAATTGTTTGCTTCTTATCAGTTAAAGCCTTCTCCTTTCCAATTCTTACTGCAGGTATGAATTACTACCTGGCTATCATACCCTTTTTGGGTGCAGTGGAAGCTGGCCTCTTTGGAAAGGTGAAGTATGAGGTAGAAATTCTGCCGCCAGAGGACCGAAGAGATGATTTCTGTTACAGTGTTGCTGACTGCCGTTCCCGCATTCCTGAGCTCATGGATGAGTGGAAGGCTTACTTTGAAGTAAACAATTTTACGTTTTTAAAATATTTTGTAGGAGATTATACTCGAATATTTCTTTTTAAAACTCTTATTATTATTTGTTGCACTTTGATGGCTTGATTTACTTTCAATAACAACTTGATAAAAAAAGGTAAGCAGTGGAAAAAAGCAAAGCATGACATAAAATGAATGAGAGATGAGAAAGACAGGATTTTTACAGGTTATTTATTCTTTTCCTTCGTTTCAAGCTAATTTTGTATTTTAGCATCTGTCCCTAGAGGCTGTTAACGGTTACACTTGTTTCCTAATGTTAGCAATTCCAAGTTATGCAGGCAAGATAGATATTACTCTAGAGAAATGGTCTTGAGATGGTTTTATAGGGCCTTTTTATTCCTTTGAACATCAAAAAAACTGAAATTCAGGAGGATATTTTTAATACATCTACGTACTCTGTTTCCACATCATCCAGTTGCTCTCCAGTCACAAATATAACTGTACTTCTTACTTCATAGGTTCAATAATGCTTTTTATAGATAACCTTTATTCAATGTTTTTGTTCACAGTCAGGTAATAGATAATGATCAGCAAATTAAAACCACAAGTAACCTGGTGATTTTAAGTAGAGGAATAGGTTTTAAGAACAAGGCTGGATTTGTTTTCTGCAAATTCTTTATACTAAACAGTATATTTAGGAAGTTATTATAAATGATCACATAATTACAACCATTAAGGTTCATTTTCTTATTTTTTGAAATTTCTTAGCATTTGCAGCTGTAACTGTTTTTTGAGAAATTCAGTATTTTCACATGGAAACTTCCACTGCACTCAGATACAAGAGTCCAAATTACTGTGACAGAATACCTAAATTATATGGGAAAAACATTCACTCTGTTGAAGTTAAAGAATTGCAAATCTTACTAATTTCAGTCAGAATAGAAATTCATTCTAGAAATCTATATTAATAATTTCTCCCTATGTCAGATAGTACAGTTATTTACAAAGTACATGTAATACATTCTAACTACTCATAAGCAATTTTCTTTAGCTTGAAAGCTTATTCTACTGTGAAGTATGTAAGTGTGAAAAATGTATTGATTTCAAAACATTCTCTCATTTCTCTGCTTTTTTCTCCCTATTGCTGCAGTATCTGCAGTCTACAGAGCAAAAAACCATGAACTCAGCGAAGTCCTCCTTTGTGCTGGATGATGCTCTCCACTACATGTGGAAGGCGCATGTTGCCTCCATTGCTTATGCGCTGCCCAAATTCCAGGACAGGTATGGGAATGAGAAAGGTGGCCATGGGGACCTTCTTACCTCTATGCCTGTTTGCTAGGATAATGCCTGAACAATGCTTGTATGAGGCTCTGGGCTTTCCCTCTAGAGGAGTGGGAGATATCCGGCAAGAGATGAAGCATCAGCACAACAGGCTGTGATAGGCAGGCAGGCTATGGGTTTACACAATATGCTGATTCCTATCTGAAAGCCAGGGCCTCAGCCAGGAGCTGTATCTAACCTGTCCAGAGATGGTTATGCCAGGAGAAATTATACATAAAGTGCTGCAGGAGGTTTTAAGTCACTACTAAATTGAGATTGCTCAGGATTTCACACTGATCAAAACTCATTCGGTATAAATGATAGATTACTGTGTTCTATTGTGGCTTTCAATTATCTGATAATTTTTTACTTTTATTTCTTACAGTTTAAAATACCTTGCTGTTCCAGAAGCAAATTTTGGTGAAGACTGGGCTAATGGTGTAGATTTCATTGCAGCCACACATTTCTCTACAGATTTGCAGACCACAAACCACTTCCAGACTTTCCTGCCCCAGAGGATGCTTGTTGAAGGGGATGTCCTCCCATCCATCAGTGGCTTCAGTTCACAGCAAAACAAAGTTCTTGTATCACTGAGAGCTCTTAACAGAGCAAATCAATTAACAGGTATGAGCCCCACCTAAAGAAGCTGGTAGTCCATAGATATCTTACATCTTCTGTTTCTGTACTTTTCTCCACATGAATGAAGTGATTTTCAGTATACGGTAGTAAAATCACTTCATAGAGATGAACAGTAAAAAAGCATGAATAAAAATATAACCACAAGTGAACCAGAAAGAAAGAAAGAAAGAAAGTATAGCAGTGAGATAACGTTGACAGTATGTGATGGGGACTTCACATTAGACAAAGGTTATATTTGTAGGACCATATGATCTTGCTCTTTTTTTTCTCCAGTTTACCCAGGAACTTTAAAAATGATCACCAGCTTGCATTTCACAAGTTAAATCTGAAACCATCAAAGCTGTAAATCAATTTACTGGATCAGTTGAGGTCATAATAAAAAAAAAAAGAAAAAAAAAGAAAAAAAAAGAGCAAAAGATCAAAAACAATGGTTTGTATGTCCACAAGTATTCTGCTTGGTTGTTGTTTTTGTTTTTGCGGGATATGTTTTTGTTTTCCATCTCAATCTTTGGTTTTATGGAAAACATTACGCAGACCCACAGAATTCTCTCCCAGCACTAGAACACTATCTTTTAGACAGCTTTAACTAAAATAAGTTCTGCATCACCATCCAGTGGTGAGACATATAATTACAGTATTTGGATGGGCTGATACTATTTATTTATTTGTCCTTTATGAAAGGAAGCTATTTAAATGAAAACACAGTATGAAGTTACAACATAAAGCTAGTATCCAGAGCCATAGTTTGTTTGTTGTTGTTGTTTTGTTTTGTTTTTGTGATCTTCTGTCCAAATACTTCAATGAAAATTCAGTAGCTGTATTTAGTGTTGGAAGACTGATTAATGAAGATATTATGTGTTACAAAAGAGCATCCTCACACCACAAATTGTTTTCCTCACACATAATGGTGAACATTGCTTCATAATTAGAATAAGGATCATAACAGCTTTGTCATATGACTGGTAACCTATGTCACAGTTCAGGGTTTCTCTTAAGAGCTCTGTCCCCTGCATGGTAGCCTATGCAATGGATCATAGAAACAGGTTTCTTTACCAATCTAGAATTCCTCTCTCCACTGTGGGGACAGCAAGGGAAAGCAGGATTGCAGGGTAGAAATCAAGGAGCAGAGTACCAGGGCAGCAGAGCAGATGAATGCAGGACCGAAGGGAGAAAGAAGAGGCAAGGATGCTGAAGATGTTCAATATGAATGTAGCCATTAACAGTGTGGTATCTATCTGAAATTCCTGGCTTTGCAGGCTGGAGATTTCCCTGACTCTGCTTTGAAGGGTTGAGCTTTGCTTTCAGTTGAGGGTTGTATGCAAGCTAGCTCAACCTGCTGATAGCTTTGCAGATCATAAATGGAACTTTAAACTATATTCAACTATATTTGGCTCTGGACTGAAAGCCTAAAAATGGATCTGAAAAGCTAGACCTTGTTGTTACAGCACCCGTGACAAAATGAGATGTACTGTTTTGTTGAGCCGGATTCTTCAAACTTTTAAACAGAGCAGAGGGGAGCCGGCAATGAGAATTGTACAAATTGGTGCTAAAGCAGGACTGGTCAGGAATGCTTCATGGAGAATGACTGCTAATTGCCTTGATGAAAGTATAGGGGTCATTCACTTCTTTAGCTTGAGGCCTCAGAGGGGTAGAAGAGTAAATTCTTTGCTTATTTAGAGTAAAAACAGAAATATGCATGACTGTAACCATCAGGCCATTGCTTCATAAGCTATGAAGCTATGTGCAACTCCAGAACAAGGCCCTGACATGTGTCTTCAATCACGTTGATTTGCAACACTGGTGACAAGGGAACAAGCCAAGTTGTCCATCAATACAAAGGAACCCAAGCTGAATGAATAGCCTGTGTCTTCCTACATAGCTGTAGGCAATTACTACACCATCAGCATGCTCCAGCCTTGTCACTATCCTCAGAAGAGTGGTTAGGTGTTTGCAGCCAGACATGTGCTTCATCCCTTGTGTGCCTCGAGCTGCATGTAGTCCATGTTAATCTGACAGTGTCACATTGTGTTTCTTTCCAAGGAGGACTGTCACTGAAGCTCTGGCAAAAGTCAATGTCTACTGAAGCAGCAAGGAAAATTGGCCGAAAACTGATTGAGGACTTGGTTGCCAGTCCGAATTTCGACTGGTAAACTGGTCTTGGTAATTTCTTTACAGAAGGATTTCCTGAATAGCCATGTGGGCATCTCTCTTATATTGAATCGATACTTGTATCCTTAATTTTTTTTTTTAATTAGCTGATTTGTTCAATTAATTTCCTTAATAAAATGCCTTACAAAAAAAATCTAAGTTTATCACTTTCTTGACTTCATAAATGATGTATCATTATTGGAGAGAAAATTGAAGGCAACTTACATTCAGTTTTGGACTGTTTCCTTCCCCCTGTGTACAGTGATCACAGCAAATATGTACTCAGGTCCTTCATGGTCCAACAGATGATGTCCCAAAAGTTTTCTTTGAGTTATGATCCAAAGCCAGCGCTTTGACAATTTCCTACTGAAGTTGCTGTTCTACAGAGCAGCTGCAATTAAAGATTTTAGGCTTTTTTTTTTTTTACATACTTCAGTACGGATGAACTCCTTCTCTAAGATTCTATGCAACAGGTAAGTGCTGCACCTGATGCTCAGGAGACAGCCCCAAGAGATCCTGAGCCCAATGTGCTTACTCTGCAGAGCTCTTAAGTAACTAACAGAATTTCTGTTGTTTGGTTTGTTACACAGACGTCAATAAAGCATTGGTTTATCCATCAACTTCTGTCATTAGGTAGTCCATATAGTTGTAGAATTAGTTTTCCTTTTGTACATTAGATATGATTATTAAGAAAGAACTGAGTTTGCATTGTGCATCATCACAATGTCTAGCAGAGTCAGATCCAGATGCCAATCACACTCTTCCAGATGACAACACAATATGGAGAATTCATTAAAAAAATCCATGGCACCAGAAGTTGAGGAAAACTGGGACAGGGGGCCTGAAGGCAGAAGTTTCTCAGGAAGTCTGCTGACTTGGGTCCTCCATCCTTACAAAAACTTTACCTGGAGAATGGGAATGGCTGGAGCTGCCTTCCCAGGATGGAGAGCAGAGGATGGCAACACAACCCCTGCCTGCTGCATCTTGTGGGTTACAGCTTACAATATAGTTCAAAATAACACAAGCTTTAGACTCATGTCAAAATAAAGGTAAGCAGCTTAGTTTAGCCACCACGTAAGGGCTACCCTGCCTCTTTCAGTCATTCCTAGCATCTTGGTTGGTAACTGTGTCTCATAGGCATCTCAGTACACTCTCATTTGGGGTGAGAGATACATATCACTCTTTCTCTTTGTTTCCTAACAAGCACAAAGCACAAGGATCCAAAATTTTCAATATATATCAGTGAAAAGCTCATCCTCTGGCTGTGTACAACCTTTGCACTGGGGAGAGAGGAGGATGCTGCAGGTGGAGCCATAGCACAGAGCATCTCAGAGCTTGCAAACAGCTCTGAGACAGGGAATCAGGCCAGGCAGCCAGCAACAAGGCTAAAATCACAGCATTTCCACATTCAAAGGCCCACTGACACAACAGTCAGGTCCAGGTGTCTCTTTGCTCTTGAATTCGAGCTCCAGACAGCCTGAGCATTAACAGGTAGTGATGCTTCTCAGGGGTCTGCATATCTCAGTGGAAGTCCTGAGTTATTTTATGGATACCAAATAAATGAAAAGGAAAATATTTGTCCTTCCTGGCCACTTTCCCAGTTCAATTGGTTTGTTCTCCCCAAACTGGCATGATATTTGCACTGTAAATGAAGAAATAGCCATCGAGACATTGAGCAGTTAAACACTATTTTGACCTCTGATGTCCCAGGACAAAGGTTTCAATTATTCATTGTCATTTTATGGATAAACTCTTAATGTACCATCATTAGCTAATGATTTTCAAAGGAAATAAGTTAATGAGGTCTAAGAAAATGCTGGAGTTTTTACCTTAATTACCTGGTTCGTAGATCAGAGTAATTAGATTTCAACAGACTTTAGGTATAATCTGAAAGTAATTACTGCAGCTGCCAGCTGTTAAAGGATTAGATTAATTGTGCTCAGGAAAGTTTGAGAACAATTTTCAGTCTTTTCTGTGGTTAACTCAGGTTTTAATCTCAGGTGGGCTTTAAGAAAACAAACAAACAAACAAAAACCCTACAAAAAATAAGAAACAGCAACAAATATTCAACCATTAATGCAAACGGAAAAGACACATTTCTTACAAGCTTGCAAATTGCTGCACTTAAGGAGATATTTCTAAGAGATATTTTTTAAAAGACTAATATTTTCTGAACTGAGTTCATGACTACATTAAGAATTACTTTATTATTTTGAAAAAATACTATCTCTCTTAATAAACCTTCAGGCATTAATGCATTTCAATCACATTTCAAACAAGTCAAACACGCCGATCTGTCAGGTATAGGCTCTAGGAACTGGACAGCAATTGAGCTGAGCAGTCTGAGGCACGTATAAAAGTTTAGACAAAACATAGTTTGCTTTCCCAGAAGTAGAGCAGATGCAGATAATCTAGAAACAAAACAGATGCATCCTAGTAGGAATACATCTGGGTGTCAGAATGTAGGGAAAAGGGATAGTAGGAGAAAGCAGTGAAAAGGAAGAAGGATGGGAGAGCACTGGAGTCAGTGCTTGATAAAGCTGGCAAAGGCTGAAAAAAAACAAAGTCAGAGGTGAGGCTGTTGCCCTTGCCTAGGTGGTTGTAATTGGGAATACAGCTGTTGCACTCAACCTTGCCAAAATCTAGATGTGTCCCAAACTGTCACATAATGGACATATATTAGGGGTGAGGTTATCTCCCTTCTTGCTGGATAAAAGGAAAGCTACTTCTACCTTTTTTTTTTTTTCTTTTTTTTTCTTTTCTTTTTCTTTTTTCAAGAAGGAGGCATAGAACTTGCAGGGCTCGCATGCAAAGTTGTTTGAAAAAATGTAGAAAAGTATTTTTCTTTCAAGCTGGATTCTTGAATTTCCCTTTCCCTGTGATTCCAAATCTGCTTGGGCTCATTTACTTACCAGCCCATGCTCTCTAAAGCATAATTAAGTATTAATTATATTAAATTACTATTATATAATATTAAATATTATATACCATATATAAAATATTAATATTATATAATATTTATATTATTATATATAATATTATTATATTACATAATAAATATTATATAAATAATATCAATTAAAATTTCCATAGTGGGAAAAAATACTTTCCTATTAGGTATGGAAGGAGAGCAAAGATATTTTTGCCCAGAGCAGCCTTTAACCCAGCAGTTAGTGGGCTCTGCTGGGTGGTAGAAGAGGTTGATTTGCAGCCTGCAGGACAGAAAACCTAGCATGCTCTTTTGACAGCTGGTGCACAACATGAAGACCCACCTTTCCCCAGAACAAACTGTTCACTTACTTACATTTTCAGACCAGTTTATGTTATCTCCTGCTCTTCCAAAGTGTTCTTGGACATCCAGTTCTTGATGCTGAAGGGGGAGACATTCAAGATGAAAACTCATTGTTACAATATTTCCCTCACCCTAGCTCCACTTGCTCCAGAAACAACATGTTTCTTATGTTAAGTCTAATGTTGAGCTTTTCTATAGGGAATGCAAGGAGCAGGCACCTGAAAAAGGTCTGAAATCTACTTCAGATGAATTTCAAAATGAAATTTCTGCCTCTTCCACTGCCATTTTATTTCAGCAGCAGTGCTGAGCAGCAGAGCCCTGTCAGGCATTGTCTTGTTGAGGTCTGCAATGTTTACAGCACACACCCACAAAGGTGTGTTGGTTGCTAATGCCCAAGAGAATGTTTTCAATGTGATTGAAGAATGTGAATGTGCTTCTGGGTTGAGCCTGAATTCACGAAATTCCTGTACTGCAGAACAGATGAGATGGGCTGCGAGGTGTTTTGAGAATGGCTTTCAGCAGGGCAAGGAGCCTGGCAGAGCTCAGTGCCTGCAGAGCTGCCCACTTGCCCCCTAAGAAAGGGGATGTACCTCACATGGGAGCACAAGGTGATTTTTCCAGATGGTGTTCAGAGGGCAAGGAGTGGAGGCAGAATGACATCAAGACTTGTTTCAAGGTATTTATACCTACTTAAAAAATGATTCAATTTCTGTAGAATATTCATCTACAAAAGAAAAAAAAAAAAAAAAGAAAAAGAAAAAAACCAAACCATATCTTATGGTGTTGTTTTTTTGTTTTTTTGTTTGTTTGTTTGTTTTGTTTTTTTTTTTACTGATTCAATCTTAGCAAAAATATCCAGGATGAAACGGTAGTGAAAGTAAATCTTTGCTGTCTCTTACTTCCTTTTACAAACTATTTGTGTGATGTTTGCAGGAAGAGACTGCAGCAGGTACAGCTGAAGAGATCAAGGTCATATAAACCATCCTTTGGAACAGCTTCATTTTAGAAAGAAAGATTTTTTTCACCTCTCCTTTTGTGCAGTGTTAGGCCTAGATATGCTAGCAGACCTAAGACTTGTCCGATGTGGTGATGGTGGATCAGGGAAAGAGAAGAAGTAGAAAAGAAGATCCTAAATAACTCCCCACTGGCATCAGCCCCTCCAGCTTCCTCAGAGTCATACAGGGTGTCCTAGGACACACAGAAACCCAAGGGAAGAGAGAGGAAGCTTGTCAATGGGATGTATTACTGCCAAGCACAAGAACACTCCTAGCATGCAAGTGCTTTTGAAAAAGGAGGGAGGGGGGAAAAAAGGCAACCTGCCACTAATATGTGAAGTAAAAGCTGGAAAACACTTTTCATCTACCAGCTTTAACATGGCACCAAGGAGTTGTAAGTTAACAAGGTACAGGGGCATCAAAGTGAAAAATGTTAGGAAAACACTTGAGTAGACTTGGGAGAGGTATAAAAGTATCAGATGCATTAAGTAAAGAGATAGCAAGAATAAACAGTGGCTTCTTGTTGGGAAGAGTGTAATAGATAAGCATTTGTTTGACACATTGTAGTTAAACAAAAGGGCTTTTGGCATTTAAAGAAGAATGCTAAGGGAAGATTCTTCTTATCTTAGCAGACACAAAGGCTGGTTATATAAAAATGTGCATGTTGATCATCCAAACATAAAATGCCATCTCACTAAGGGCTTAGGCACACATGGAGTGCTGCGAAAGCAGCTGCTCCTGAGCAGGCCTGTAGTGAGAGCACAGTGGAAATATTCCTTAGCATTAAAAGAGATAAGCCCTTAAGCCAACAGGTCTGTGCAAAAGCTTACGCCAATCTTTTGAAAAGCAAATATCTTATTATTTAAATACACTGGTATTTTCTTCAGGCATAGCGAATGCATTCTATGTTCACCTGAAAATGGCTTTCTCCTCTTCAGTGCAGTCTTCCTGAGCATCAGTATCTGGGAATAATGAACAGGTCCCTTGAGGGTCACAGTGACATTTCAGTGTTGTCAGATATATATTAGCAAGCATGTGGTCATCTGTACATTGTAAGGGAACTGCAGCACCGAACACAAACCTTTTACTATATGATCTTTCTTCATGCCTACCACCTCCTCTCCATTTTCCCTAGCAAGATTGTGTGTCATCTCTCCCACTCCAGTAACTTCATGCAAATGGCACTGTGCCTCTGAACTATGGCAACTGAAAGGGCAGGCCAGTTCTCCTTCCTGTAATGGGATATGGTGTTAACTGATGTGTCAGAGGAAAGGAGACTGGAGACATCTCTGCCACTGTTGTAACTACAAAGTTCATAAAATCTGCCACCTTTACTCACATGAATAAAACTCACTGAGCAAAATGAGGTTGAATATATTGGATAGGATTCTTGCACATGACAGAAGTGGTAAGATGAGATTCCTTATGTAACAGAATCCATGCGAAGAAGAGAAATCTCTCCAGAATAGCTTTAAATGGAAGAAGCTGAAAAAAGGGCTGATATGATTTGATTGGCATATTTTTATTTTTACTTTTTTTTTGTTACCTTTGCTTCTCTCTTTCTTTCCCTGCAGACTAGGTCCCAAAAGCTTTTACAGAATGTTTCAAAGGTGCTAAGACTTGTCATTAAAATAGCTGCATCTCACAGTGTTCATAACTATCCTATCACCTCGGGCAACTAATCAGAGCTTCTTTTATTCTAGGTTCTCTCAGCTACTTGTGGCATATCAGGTACTCCAGCCTGACCTGCTAATCACCCACACGACTCTTTGCTGGACTATCTCCAGTGTGCCCATATCTCCCTTGCACTGGGAAACTCAGAGCAGGACCCAGCACTCCAAGTGTCCTGTCAGAGCTGAGCAGAGGGGAAGGATCACCTCCCTCAACCTGCTGTTGACACAGTGCAGCCCAGAAAGCTGTTGGCTTTCATCTTTTCCCTCACTGCTACATTATTCAGGCTTCGTACTATTCAAGGAATCAGAATCATGATAGAAACATCTCATATCTTTCAGACATTTAACAGAGGAAAATATCACATTAAGCAGAGAAATAAAATAGTCAGTAAAATATGCAACGAATACCTTTTATTCCCACACCAGTCTGCTTTTGCTGGCATAACAAATGGCTGTTTTGAACTGCTACAAAGAGAAATACAAGTTTTTGAGCAAAACACTTGAAACATATTTCAAACACCCACAAGTGCTTTGCCAGCCAGTTACAAGATTCGTATGCACCTGCGATCTCCCATGTTAACAAGTGGTATGCTAAATGCTGTATGCTACATATGCACAGAATCGAAGCATTCTGAGCTATACAATTAATACTTAAATTGTAACTGACTTTAATGAGGATGAACATTTATCTTGAATAAGTTAATGTAAGACAATATTGAGTAATTCTAGATCAATTTGCATTAGTGAAAATTAATTATGCAGTGGAATTTTAATAGGAAAATCTGAAGATGCTATGCTGTCTGCTTGAAAAGTCTTCTTTAAAGTGTATCAAGGCATTTTTTTGTGGGTGTTTTAAATCATCAGTAGAACTAAAAATATGGTATGTGTAGGCTTTCTGAACATTTTCCCTGTCTCCACCCTAAAACTGTCTGGGAAGTTTGACTGTTGTGCACAGCTGTCAGGCATTTCTGGATATGCCAGTCTGATCAAGCTGCTGTGAGTCTGGAAACTCTTGGCACATCAGATGCATGTTTACACATCAGTTCTTAGTAATTTTCCATGAGATCTAAAGCACTGCCAGAGGTGTACGCACTTTCCTGTGATCTACCAAATCTGGATGAACAACACTCACTATACACACACTGCCCAGAAATAGTGGGTATCAGACTCAGGCTGCAGACATCCACAATTCTGTTCTCTGCCAGAACATGAGGATTAGGTTCAGTGCCAACCAAAGATGTTAAAAACACTGTACCCATGCAGTTCGTATATGACTGTGCATTGGGATCCCAGACAGGATACAGCTGCTCCAACGCTAGGCCTGGTTACATGCTCTCTGCCAAGTGCACTAGGATGCTCATCCATGTTATCAGAAGCCCTCACTGCTGCTGCTTGGCACTCACAGGGTGTAAAGAATGGTATCTCCTTCTAGGCCAAGGTTTTTTAATCACAGATACTATGTAAGTATTTGGCTCCTAATTTTTGTCTTCAGAAATGTAAATTAAGGGAAGTCTTTCAAAGTGAACAGTTGTGAAGTTTTGCTGTTTATTTATTTTTTTTAAAAAAAGAACAAATCCAAATAAAATGTTCTGCTGCTCTTCCTGTGCCCTCTTTCCATTGGAGCAGTACTGACCATCAATATTTGAAGCAAAGAGGCACCTTGCTCTTTCAGCACCAACTTCTGTCCTTTCTTACTAGCTGTGTTTTCAGCAAACTGCTGAAAATATTGTCAAAAATTACAGCTCTAGTGTGATTCTAGATAAATCTGGAGGTGTTGTAAGAAATGTTGAGAGGCACATGTAAGAAATTGTGCTGAGGCACATGGTTTCGTGGGAAATATTGGTGATAGGTAGATGGTTGGACTGGACGATCTTGAAGGTCTTTTGGTGATTCTATGATTCTATGAGACTAACTAAAGCTGCACAAGGGGTGGTGTAAATGGCATTATTACCTAATTTAGGCACCCTCAGTCCTACTGAGAAACATTGTCCCATGGGAGGAATGACATTGATTTCCATGGTGAATTAGTTGTGGTACAACAGCATCACTTGTGCAACAAAGCACTGCTCATCATCAGAAACAGTGGCTGAGTCCTGCTGGTTGTAGCTCTGGGCATTAACCTGTAGCATATGTGCCTGAGTGAAGAAATGGGAGTTCATCTTACATTACGCTTCGTTCCCCTCTCTACTACTCATTTCTCAAAGAAAATCTAACCAAACCAAACTTAAATAAATAAATAAATAAATGATAAAAGGGATTTTCCTTTTGCATATGTCCTACAGTGACTGAGAAAATAAACTGGCATTTCAGGCGCAATAGGAATGAAAGATTGGACTTGACATCATTATATGGCTATGTGAATTCATGAATAAACACATACAGGAAGAACATTGTCCCTTCAGTGGATCATGAGACATTAACTGGTTTGACTTCTTACTTAGGATGAGTAAACAGTTTAGTTTCACAGGGGATTCTTAAAGTTAAATTGTAGCCTCAAATGCTCTTCATGAGACAAGGACAGCACTTTCATATGCGGATTTTCTTACTGTTGCAGTTGATTTTAATATGTGAATGATGTAGCTTGTATTTTTTTCCAGTTAATTTCATAATTATTTTGCTTCAGATGTCTGTGAAAAACAACAAACTATCAAACTGAAACAGGAAATCATTTTTCTGAGCTTTAAAAATTACACGAGGATCGCAGGTGAATGTGCTCTTGAGTCAGATTAATGAATGTGAATTAGGGCTTGCTTGTGCCATAAAATTGTTTGTCAGCGCAATTACACCAGTAATCCCAAGACTACACAAAATTAAAGCTAATGCACAACTCTGTGTCCTGGTTTTATCAGTATTCTGTATCGTAACATCATGCAACAGACTGTTGGGTGAGGAGAGACAGTGCACTGTGGTGCTGTGTTTACCGTTTATCTCTAGCAGTCTCATGTGAATTCTGATTCTCCAAGGCAAAGATGCACTGGGACTGCATTTTCCAGGAGCCTCCAGATGATTTCTGATTCCGGGTGATGGGGGAAGAACTCTCTGGTCTTTTTGAGGAGGTGAGCCATAAAAGGCCTGCTGATAAAGACTCAGATTTACTGTCTCTCTAAAACGGTTTTATTTTTGGCTCATTTTTATTTTTTACTCTTTATTATTCTGTATCATCTCACATTCCTGTTAATAAATTAGTTTCTCCTATCTCAATCTTTTTTTTCCCTTCTTCCTTTCCCACCCCTTTCTCCTGAGGGGAGGGAGGAGTGTTGCATGATTAACTCTTTAAACCACGGCACTCTGATACATCTATTCCAGCAACTTTGTCTAAGTATGTGAAACTCAAATCAGTAAACTTTTCTTTTACTAGCACAGCTTATGCCATTTAGGGGAATACTTGACCTGTACCGGCAAAAGAGCTCATTTTGTCCATATAAGGTGCAACTCCACCAAAGAGTCCTAGTGTGTGTCCATCATTACTGCACCCATGAAGTCTATATGATGTAGCTAGTCTGAGAAATTGAGGAGAAGACACATCGTCCTCATAGTGATATTCCCAGAAGCTGTGCTCTAGTGTGGGATAAGAGAGTTGAAAGCCTAAAGGGAAGTTATTTAGTACTTAATTAATCATAGAATCACAGAATCAAAGAGTGATCAGAACTGGAAGGAATTCTTAAGTCCCCTACCACAGGTAGGGACATCTTCCACAAGACCAAGTTGACCATAGCCACATCCAACCTGTTCTTGAACACCTCCATGGATGGGGCATCCACAGCTTATCTGGGCAACCTGTTCCAGTGTCTCACCACCCTGCTGTTAACATTTAATAACAATATGCCAATGGGCCCAGCAAGTGGAAAACAATGCCTATGTGCCTTGGATGAATAGGTCTCAGAGCAACACCCTGTTTGCTATCTGTCAACCCTTTCTCCAGTAATCACAATTCATTATTGCCTGGATAAAAAGTTTTAATTTGCACATAAAGGAAAAGTGAAAGCACTAGACAGTAGAAAAATTACCAAAAAATGAAAATTGACAGAGTTGGATACTCTTCCAAACCAGTATTGAAAACAATTTAAAAGTAGGAAGACTTCCAGAAGTGTCAAGAACATACAACTACAGTTACAGATTTGTCTTCCTGTCTTCAATGTCCCCAAGTCTGGAAAGTTTGCCTCAACCCAGCAATACTAGAAAAGGAAAGGAAGCTCGGAGGGACAGTGGTGTGGAAGGCCCGGAGAAATGTCTTAGGATAACAGCATTTATTTGTATAATATGTATTTAATAAGTACAGGATTAATGGTGTGGTGGGGTCAGGAATGTTGGTTTTCATTTCTAGCACTGTCTTCAACTTGCCTTCATGCAGGAACCTACCTCCAAAGTATAGCCGAAGTAAAAAGTTCAACCTCAGTCTGTCTCGTAGTCATGGTTTTGTGATTTTTTGTTATCGGTATTCCACATCATAACATCACATAGTGCACTGGGAATTTAACTGTTAATGCTCAAGTTCTGGGCGTTCTTAATTATTTTGGGGTCCCCTGTTCCCTTTTCCAGAGGCACGGATTTTGCAAAATCCCTAGTCACGGAACTGGGCCAAACCAGCCCTTAAACCATTGACATTCTTGATGGACAATGCGGGCAGAAGCTGCTTTTTAGCTTTAAAATGAATCTCTCTGCTCTTGGGGAGCTTTGTTGGGAAAGTTTATCACTTTCACAGGTGCTCACTGAAAACTTGAGCTTGAAAGTCCAGGCAGACTGCCAATATTCTGGGATATTTGTAAACTTTGAGCACTGCTATCTTGCTTCTGTAAAGAGAGGGAAAAAAAAAGATTCCGCTTTCTCTTTTAAACCTGTTTGCAGATGGAGCCCCACAATACAAGTTGCAGAGGCCACTGAAGGGAAAGGAGAATTAAGCCAATTTGCAGAGGTAAAGGCTGTCCAACTGGCCTTAGATGTTGCTGAATGGGAGAGGTGGCCAATGCTCTATCTTTACACTGACTCATGGATGGTGGAAAATGCCTTATGGGGGTGGTTACAGCACTGGGAATAGAACAACTGGCAAAGAAGGGGTAAATCTATTTGGACTGCTGAACTGTGGAAAGATATTGTTGCCAGAATAAAGAACATAGTTGTAAAGGTGCGCCATGTAGAATCATAGAATCATAGAATCATAGAATGTAGATGCTCATGTGCCCAAGAGTCAGGCTACTGAAGAACAGCAAAATAACCATCAGGTAGATCGAGCTGCCAAAATTAAGGTGGCTCAAATAGATCTGGACTGGCAGAACAAGATTGAATTATATCTAACTTAGGGGGAAGTTCTATACAAGGAGAGTGGTTAGGCCCTGGAACGGGCTGCCCAGGGAGGTTGTGGATGCCCCGTCCTTGGATGTGTTTAAGGCCAGGTTGGACGGGGTCCTGGGCAACCTGATCTGAATGTGTGTGTTTGGTGGCCCTGCTAGGCAGGGGGGTTGGAACTACATGATCCTTGAGGTCCCTTCCAACCCGGGTGATTCTGTGATTCTGTGATTCTGTGATTCTGTGATTCTAGCTCAGTGGGCCCATGAGATCTCGGGCCATCAAGGAAAAGATGCAACATACAGATGGGCTAGAGACCGAGAGGTGGACTTAACTATGGATGCTATTGCACAGGTTATTCATGACTGTGACATGTGCACCACAGTTAAACAAGCCAAGAGGCTGAAACCTCTCTGGGGGGAAGGATGATGGCAAAAGTATAATTACAGGGAGGTGTGGCAGATTGATTATATCACCTTGCCACGATCTCACAATGGTAAGTGTCATGTGCTTACTGTGGTACAAGCAACCACTGGGTGGCTTGAGACACATACAGTATCCCATGCTACTGCCCGAAACACCATATTGAGTTTCGAGAAACAAGTCCTGTGGCGACATGGTACTCCAGAAAGAATTGAGTCGGATAATGGGACTCATTTCAAAAATTCTCTTGTAAATACTTGGGCCAAAGATCACGGAATCGAGTGGATTTATCATATCCCCTATCATACACCAGTTTCTGGTAAAACTGAATGCTACAATGGGCTGCTAAAAACCATGTTAAAAGCAATGGGTGGTGGAACATTTAGGCACTGGGAGAAGCATTTGGCAGAAGCCACCTGGTTGGTCAATACTAGAGGATTGATCAATCGCGATGGTCCTGCTAGCTCCCTACATACTGTCAAGGGAGATAAGATCCCTGTAGCACATGTAAAGAGCATGTTGGAAAAAGTGGCTTGGGTCTTTCCAACTTCTGGGAAGTACAGAACTCTTCATGGAACTGTTTTTGCCCAGGGACCTGGGTCCATTTGGTGGGTGATGCAGAGAAACGGGGATATTCAGTGTGTACACAAGGGAATTTGATGTTGGGGGAGTGCAGTCAGTCAGTAATTCCGTGTATATATATAGTTTTGTGTGTGCATATGTTTAATGTTTGGTAATTATTGTTTGTTTGTATATATTAAGCGTGATGTAGTGATATAGAATAAGGGGTGGAATGTCACGGTTTTATGATTTTTGTTATCAGTATTCCACGTCATAACATCATGTAGTGCACTGGGAGTTTAACTGTTAATGCTCAAGTTCCAGGTGCCTGTCTGGAGGAGAACTACATTCCCCAGGGGACTTTGCAGTCACAGAGGGGAGATAAAGCTCCTGGCAAGGTCATCTGATGCTCTTTTTCGTCGGCTCTTCTTCGTCAGCTCTCCTCCTGTCTCCCTGCTGCTCAACTGGATTGCACACCTCACCTCTGCATTATGGTGAGGCCTATCCACCTTTCGGACATTCTCTCATTATATTTGATATCTGATAGCTTCAATTCTAATTATATTTTATTACGGTGTGTTATCTTGCATTCTGATACCATATTTAGTAAATGATTTTGTTTCTCTTCAGATCGTTGCCACTGTTTTTAATCATTTTGGGGTCCCCTGTTCCCTTTTTTTCCGGAGGTGTGGATTTTGTGAAATTCCTCTGCCCCACCAGTCACGGAACTCAGCTGAACCAGCCTGTAAACCGTTGGCACTCATACAATTTCTTTTTAAAAAAGCACAAATTTAAAACAATAATAATAATTATAGTAATGATAATAATAATAAATTTGTTCAAACAAAGCCACCTAAAATGTTTAGTTTACGGCAGGAAGAAAACAAAGATCTTTAGATTGTTTATCCTCTGCAGCATTTTCTTTCTCTTTTCTATTTTTTGTCCCCCATTGAATAAATGCCCAAACTTAGCCAATTGCAGTTATTCCTTTAGCAGTACTCATTTGAAGTTCAAATCCAGAAAGCAACATCCTGAAACAGTTAATGGCTGTTGCTATAGCAAGCTAAGACATGTGTAGTCAAGTCCCTTGCTTGATTGCCTACTGCTCTGGAGTGATGAGGTCATGTTAACATCATTGACCCCCTGGACACATTTATTCTATCAAAATTATCATAGCAATGACCCGAGGCAAATCTCCTTCTTTCTTACTTCCTTTTGCTTTGAGTGAGGGCTAGCTATTACTAAAGCCTTTCTAGCACACTTTGGCCTGTAGAAAGATTTTTTTCTGGCACTGATGAAAAACTACAAATAATGAATACTGGTTTTCTCATAGCATGCCTGACTACTGAGGATTGCTTTTGTATTTCTTTAAAACTCTTTTTCCTAATAACTATTTTCTGCAACAATTTGAATCAATGGATTTCGTTTTGATAGCTCATATATAACAAAAATATTAAAGGAGTATACTAATGAACAGCATAAATGCCCTGTAAAAGGGTGGGATCAGGGTTGGAAATGGTTGAATGCAGAGTTCCTTAAGCAGAACTGACAATCTCAGATGTTAGGCATTTGACAGAGATGCAAGATATGCATTATTTTCCTACAAGTAAACTTAAAACTTGTTTGGTTATTTTTAATACCTCCTTTAAGCAGCAATGTAGCATACATGCTCAAAAACTGACTTTTAAGCTCCATAAATCACTTTACCTGGCAAGTTTTATGTGGCATTTTCCCACATTAATGGTTAATATCGTATGCTTACATCAAATCCACATTTCTTAAAATGCTCGCAAGTGCAAGTGTGGAAGTTAGATAGAAATTCTAAATGCTAGTTTGTGAAGCAGACTACTTCACTTCATTTTTCAATCATTCCTGTAAATTCTGAACTTCTGTGGCCATGAGGAGAAGAATAGCTCATCATGTGAATATCATAATTGCCCTGGAAAGCATGAAAATTACTGTGTAAATCACAAGAAGCTACAACATAATTCTGCCACTGCATAAAGAGAAGCTGGACATCTCACGGGTGTGCTCCCACTTACTGATGCCTGTAGAGCCCTGGGAACCTCTTTAGTCTCATGTCTTCATAAAAATTCACTCTTTATTTAGAAGGCAATTTTGTGTGGGGTTTGGAGAATTTAGAGCCGAACTCTGTGTGGGACTGTGGGGAAACCAGCCCTTATTTGAGGACTCCTGAATGGAAAAACTGGGGGCTTCTGTTTGCTTTTATGTCATATTTGATGTGACAGATTTGATCATGTATGTTTCCTACATGTTTCTGGGGGATCTGAAAAAAATTGAAAAATAGAAGCGTATTTCAGGTGCAGTACACTGCCCAACTCAAATGCAATAGAAATGTTGCATGGCATTTTGAAATAACAAGTACATTTTGAATAAATAATCACTTCATAATTAAAAAAAATCTAAATAATTGAAACACATGTCAAGTTTATTTCTGAGATTCCTGGGTTTTTTCTTGATAAGAAAACAATTCAGCTAAGTCAAGAAAAGTTAATAGAAGGTTCAGGTATGAGTAAAATATGTTGGTACTGTGCAGTTTCATTCGTTTCTAGGAAAAAATCTGATCTGTGTTTGGCTGGAAATGATACTTAAAGTTTTTAGAAGCAAAGGTCCTCTTCACCAGTACTTTAAATTTTCCGAAGGCTGCCAAAGCAGAAATGCAACAAATCAGTAGAAACACAAATAATTTTCTTAAAGCTTTTTAAGAGACAGATCTTAATTATTGACTAGAAGGTGCACACTTCTAAAAAAGGAACAAAGATTGCAGTTACACCGAACTGGCACAAATCAGAAAAATTAGACAAGCTTTCAGATACAAAGCTGTTCTCTCTGTGCTTTCACGTATTTTTGCATTGTTGGTCTAATTAAGGTTTTAGCTCCACCTATGCACTTATATTACCAGAACAACTAGAGATACCACTTTGACAAAGTGGCATCACTAAGAACAACATTGGGTCACAAGTAATTGTGTCTAACTCAGGTGTGCCTTTCCCATGTTCTTCAGAGAACATATGCAACAATCAATGATGGTAGCTCTCAGAGAAAACTTTTTCTCATTTTGAAGGATAGTGGTTACTGGAAAACATGAAAATCACTCTGACAACATTTGTTTTCATCAATATGTGATGATAGAGTACAACACACACTCTTTCTTCAGAGGCTATCCATATTTGGAATTGTAGAATCATTTGACTTGGAAGGAACATTTAAAGGTCCTCCTGCAAAGTACTATAAGGGATACGTACAGCAAGATCAGGGTGCTCAGAGGCCAGTCCATTCTGACTCCAGGGACAGAGCATCCACCACATCCCTGGATACCTGTTTCAATGCGTTACTACCCTTACCATAAGTACAATTTTTAACTTATATTCAGTATAAATCTCCCCTCTTTTAGTTTGAAACCATTTCCCCTTGTCCTATCACAACAGACCCTGCTAGAGAGTCTGACCCCTTCTTTCTTACAGCCCCCCTTTTGATACTGAAAAGCCATTTTCAGGTCTTTCCAGAGCCTTTTCTTCTCCTCGCCGAACAACCCCAGCTCTCTCAGCCTGTCCTCGTAGGAGAGTTGTTCCATCCCTTGGATCATTTTTGTGGTACTCCTCTGGACGCACTCCAACAGATCTGTGTCTCTCCTGTACTGAGGACTCCACATCTGGATGCAGTACTCCAGGCAAGGTCTCACCAGAGCAGAGCAGAGAGGCAGGATCACCTCCTTCATACTGCTGACCATGTTTCTTCTGATGCAGCCCAGGATACAACTGGCAAAATGTGCCATCTTGAAATGCTTTCCTTACGTATTCAACTATGTTTTCATCCACATACTCATAGTCGTGTTCTTCTTTCTGTTCCTTTTCACCTTCACACTTTCTAAATGTCGTATTTGTTAGACCTGAGAAATCAACAAATAATGATTGTAAGGAGATTGAAGGCTCTGCACTTGCCCAGAAAAAATGTACAATTCACACAACCACAAAAGTCAAAAACAAAGGAAAAAATGTTCTCTTCTTTTTTCTGATATTCACAGAGATCTTAAGTGACTTGCACACGTTTCTGAACAACATTTGCAGCAGATCAAGAATGAAATCCAGCTGACCATTTTATAAAATGATCTTCACTTTTTAAGAATTCCTCTCTCAATTTTTGAGCTATGCTTGTACCTCACAGTCTACAGACAAACCAGATAATCAAAGAATCACTGAATCACCAGTGTTGGAAAAGACCTCCAACATCATCTAGTCCAACCATCTACCTACCAACAGTATTTCCCGCTAAACCATGATCCTCAGTGTAACACCTAAATATTTCTTAATCTGTTGTCTACTCCCAGACAGTTGTCCACAGACCATTCAAAGGTTTAATAAAATGCTTTAGAAGTGTGATCACTGAGAGTGTAAAAGCAGAATTAAACTGTTAAGAGATGAGCAATCCATGTGCATCATGCAATACCTACAATCCCTGTTGCAGACTTGCTCCTATGTTCTTTGCCTGAAAAGAAGAATATGTAGCTAGGAATATGTGGTGGCTTTTCAGGACTTCCTGAAGCCAAAATCCCCAGTTTTCTCTTATTCAGAATGTAATACAATAAATAGAGATGAAAGCTTGAGAATGGTATGAAGTTTAAGTGAAAAGCCTTGAAGTTCATTTCTTTGCGTCCACGCAGACCAACCTTCAGCCATACTGACCTTTCAAAAAATTGTGGCCTTCCCCCACCAGAGCAAAGACCCTCACATGAGGCCTCTTAGCAACTCCAGAGTGGGTGGGCTCTGCTCTAATCCCTTGTGTGGAAAGAGCTTGATTTTACTCTTCTCATGTGTGAGCTATAGCCTGCTGCCAAAAGGCCCCATGATCTCCTGCCTTGCTCATATATTCCTATTGTATCCCTCCAAGAAGCAGTGCCCCACATTTTCCCTCTGGAGCCACCATGTTTTTTGGCACTTGCAGGAGTGGGAAAGAGATGTACAGCAGCAAGACAGGAACTGCTCAGGTTTGTCACAATGCCCCATGTTTAATGGAGCTGAGAGGGCACTGTGTTTCAAAAGTAAATCTCATATGAAGTGGTATTGTAGTGTGAAATACTGCTTTGGGAACAGCTGTTTCTGTTTGGTTAATTTACAGCAACGTAACTAGAAACAACTTGCAAATATGTACAAACCCTCACAGCCTATTTGATCTCTCTGCAAGGCCATGCTTATCGAACACATTCTTCCTTATGGCACTGAGCTTTTCAAACAAAAATTCTCCCAAGCTTATTCTTGGGACAACTGTATTCTCCTTTTCCAAGCAACCAGATGTATGATTGTTCTTATCAGCTCATTCTAAGACTCTCCATGGCTGAAGTGCCTCTTCCTGAGAAACGGACAGGACTCATTTTTTTTCTGAAGTTCTGATTTTAAGGCCAGAAATAACCATCACATTCATCAGGGAGCTGTCTACCTGAACCAGAACACAACTTATCATGGACAAATTTGCTTTCAAGTACCCCTGCTTCTTTACAGGAATGACTAAATTAGCAATATATTTCCAGATGTAGACATCAAAAGGGAAAGGAATCCACCCTATGATGAGAAATTCAATGGAGATCTCACTCACAGCACTCACACAAGTGGCTACTATCTTCTTAACAAACATTTCCAGGTCTGTGGTTCATTTTCAGGTTGGCTGTGCTTGTTGTCAGTAAAAGTAAACTAATGAATAAAATGGGCACCGAATGAATAAGCTAATCTCTGTGATTCAGCAAGGAAAATATTGTTTGTGCAGTTAGACTTGCTAATACAGATATAAAGTACAGGATGCACATGGGTGGCATAGCTAGACCTTCTTCTTTCCCAAACACAGAAAAACAAAATGATATACTTCTAAGCAAGACAACTCAAGGAGAAAAGGAAATTTAATATCATCCAGCTAGAGTAAATCACAGTTGTCTCCCGTCTAAAATAAAATGTAGAACGCCTTCTGGAATGTATATATTTACACTTCAGTAAAGCATTAAGCAATGAATGGGATAAGCTGAATGATCCCAAGGGGATTTTGAACAGTGAAATCAATGCAATTTTTTTCCTACTTGAAAAAAATCCATTAGCCTCAACACTGAATTACTGAATCAGATATACCATCTACACTGCTAAGAAAACGAGGCTCGTGTCATCATGCCGTCTATCCATCCATCTGCCAATCTCTACAGTACTTTTTAAAGTTTGTGCTTGCCAATTTCAGTCAAATTTGAAAAGAGGGAAGAAGCTATAGTGTGATCACAGAAGAGAAAGTTGTATTAGATCCTCTGTTGAAAGAGAGGCATGCAGAACACAGCTGTTATACTCTCCATTTGGCAGCAAACAGAAGGATAAATCAGCATGTGTGTATTGGTTGGCCACTCAACACACACATAGCTCCAAACCTGCTCTTTTTCATATAATAGGAGTACCATAAGGAGAGTTTTGGTTATTATCAGGGAAGCAGGGAAAGGAGCAGCAGGGGACAACAGACCTGAATCCTTATGAAACCAAATTTCATTAACTCCGCTCTTCCTGGAACAATTTGTATAATTATGTTTGCCTTTATAGTGGAAAGGGAATGTTCTGCAGACTGAAAATTTCCATTTGTCTCACTCACATTCTCAGGTGGGTAGGATTTTTTTTTCTGAATATGCTAGCTTTTTTTCACAGACTTCAAGGTCACTAACAGTTGCCATAACTCTCAATTCTGCACTCATCCAAAATGCAGGCACAAAAGTAACCTGTCATCATCACTGCTGGAAGGCAACCAGTGCTGGAAACCCCAGTTCATGTATATAAAAGGTTGCACGAGTAAACACTCCTGGCCACGATCATAATAGAGTTTTATAGCTGTGGTAAATATCTCAGTTCAGGATTTATGCTGCATAAACTAACATTCAGCCACATTAATAACATTTAGCATTTGATATGACTAACTTGAAAACAATAGTTGTGAATTATTATGCACAATAATATTGTGAACCAAACAAGGTAAAATAACATCCTTGTGTCTGAGCATTACTTCAGTGAAAAAGCACAGAACGAAAGAGTGTATGTATTAGTCAAAGTGTTTTTATTAACAGTAGTGTTTGATTTGTTGTGAGCCTGGTTCTGATGCTCCTCAATCCTAGTGAGAGTTAATTCCTTAGGGAGTGCTACTGGAAGTCAGTGTGCAGAATAAGAGCTAATGAAATGAACAGACTATTCCCTGGGCCGATATCCATTGATATCAATTGACATTTGATATCCATCAATCATTCTTTCTAGTGATGGTTTATAATGTCTTTAAAAACTGTTAAAAGTAACAATCAAAATATTTCATATGTACTGCAGGGTTAAAATTCATGTATGGTTAACATTTATCTCTGTAGGGAATGTACTAGCACATTGTTTGGAACAGTTTAATCTTAAATTCAATTTAAAAAAAAAAAAAGAATTTCCTGAAAGATACAAACAACTGCTGACTTATTTCACTGTCGTTTTATTTCTAACTTTTCTTCTTTACCACTTTTTTTCTAGTCTATCTTTCTGGTTTTATTGAATCCTTACAGTCATTACTTTCTGTTGTTGCACTACTGTTGGTAAATATTTTTTTAATTACAAATCAAACACTTCACATATTAATAACTCTCACAGAAAACATTTGTCATGGACTTTAAGGATTTGCATATTCCAGGTGCCATCATACATCATTGCAGGAGGGCATAGAAAAGTATAAAGTCTGTGTGGATATACAGGGAATAGAAGCTCTGTGTGGCAACATGCCCACTACCCAATCCCATCTGCTATTCTGCACACCACCTTCCACCTAAGGAAGAACCATAGAGTATCCTGAGTTGGAAGGGACTCATAAGGATAATAAGTTCCAACTCCTGGCTCCGCATAGTACCATCCAAAAATCAGACCACATGTCTGAGCGCTAGTCCATATGCTTCTTGAACTCTGGAATTTCTGTGCCATGGCCACTCCCTTGGGATCCTGTTCCAATGCCTTACCACTGCTGCTGAGGAAATTTTATTGATATCCAGTCTGAGCCTCCCCTGAAAAAAGGACCACCACAGAAACATGTGTGGGCAGAAAATGGGAGGGGCGACTCATACAAAGTCCTCTTTAGTTCCCTTCATGTAACACTGCAACACTTTCTCCTTGTAATGAGTTCTACGTGCTCCTGCCTGGAAACTGATTTTTATTGCAAATATTTTATATGCAGTCAAATCTAATAAATAAGGGAAATGTGTAAAGGATGCAGAGTCAACGCTTTCTGTTCCCTGCTGTACAACCTGAATATTAGCTAAGAATAAAACTAAGTTTAACTAAAAATAAGTATAATTTACCGAAGAGTACACATAATCCTATTAAGTGATGCAATCTGATTATTTTAACTCATTATCTTAACATTTTTTGTTAGCTTATCTCAGAAGATACATCAACAAGGAATAAGGTCTTTGATATAGCCCAAAAATAAAAGGAAAAATAATACAGTTATTGTTTTAAACATAATTACAGGACTCAAGGAGGCAAAGAAGGTAATAACAATTTTTCCATAGTTAAAAATGAAAGTAAAGGAAGAGTTGTCATTCACGTATACAGTATAGGGTTCCTAATTCATGTTGCTTATCCCTATGGTTGAATTCAGAAAATTAGTGCATGTTCCCTGTGATATTGCCAAAGTAAGAACTTTTTAAAATGTAATTTAAAATTCTTCATTTTGCTTAAATTTTGAAATTGCTATGCTCCATTCATTTCAGTGTTTTTTGAGTATAGCTCTGTAACCGAAAGTATTGCCTTAAATTGTACAATATCAAGAACAGGAGCAGAAATTTCTTAAATCATCTCCATTGCCAAAGATAGTATACTATTTTTGTGCACACTGAATTGCAATCAAAAGGCCCCTTCTGTTTTTCACAGCCTTCCTAAATCAAGTGTTTAAGGACAGAACATTCAAATATCTTTTCTAAAGTGTCCAGATACCAATTAAAGCAAACAAACAAACAAACAAACAAAAACACACAAAAAAAGCCACCTAAAACAAAACAGCATTAGATAATGTTTCAGAAACTCCAGTTAGAAGAAATTTCAAAATTAAAGTAAAACAAACCAATACAAGTTTCAGGTGAAGAGTTACAACTTTGCAGAATTGTGACTATTTTTAAGGAATTCAAATTCAGTCAAATCTAAAAAAATAAGATTATATTTTTAGTGGCCAAATCAGGTTTTGTTGAAACAGTAGAATAAGGATGAATTTCTTAGAAACAAAGATAATAAATACTACCTTTACAAATATGAACTCTGCAAGGAAACAATAGAGGCGTTAACACTGAAAGAGAACCATGTTGCCTTTCTCCTCAGAACAACCTAGCCTTTGATAAGAAATGGCAGTTTTGTCTGTAACTGTTTTTATTTTGTTTTGTTTTTCTGAGAGAGAGAGACAGCATGGATTCAATATCCGTATTAGGAATTTGAAATGGCTTGATGCTTTGGAAGTTGGCTTAACATTCACAAGTAGAAGTTTAAAGATTAGTCAGTGAATGGTACATTTCCTCCCACTCAAAACCCACAGCAGTGTCTCTGTGTTGTTAGTCTTGACATATTTTCTAATCCATTATCCTCTGAATTAACAGAGCAGAATACACTCTGGAACAGTGCTGCACGCAACAGTGGACTCCTGGGGATCCCTTGACTGGCCAGGAAGAACTGCTTTATCTTCTAATCAAATCTCCTGTGTAATTTTGCAGTTAACTTTAAATTAAGCTCAATAATTTGGACTTCACTAACACACAGCTTTGAAAAAAACCTTCAGCTTTGATCTGGGTGTGCCAGTGTACCATCTATCATCACTCTTTGTTCTATGTTATTAGATTTACCTGTCTCCAACTTTTAATTCACAGTATACTCAAAGTTATGCAAAAATTGTTCAGGGATATCCTCCAAGGCAGTTAAACAAGAGAGGCTTTGTAGTCTTGCAGAAAAAGCTTTATGATATTGTCTCTTGATTTTCTGTGTGTGCTAAACAGAGGTACTGAGGATTTGATAGGACAGTGGGGAATGATCTTAAGCTCAAGGAAGGAAGATTTAAATTGGATGTCAAGGAGCAGTTCTTTAAGGTGATGAGGGTGGTGAGGTGGTGAGGTGCTGGAACAGGCTGCCCAGAGAGGCTGTTGGTGCTCCATCCCTGGAGTTGCTCAAGGCCAGATTAGATGGGGCCTTGGGCAACCTGGTCTAGTACCAGATCTAGAGGTTGGTGGCCCTGCTTGTAGCAGGGGCTTGGAACTTGATGATCTTTGACGTCCCTTCCAACCCAAGCCATTCTATGATTCTATGATTCTATGATTGTTTTGTTTGAAAATCCTCAGTGACATAGGTTAGTCTTTACCTGAACTTAGGTCTCACCTAACAGTCTATGTACAATGAGCTCAGATTTAATTAACTGCAGCATTCATGAGGAATAAGGCAAGAGAGATATGATTGAAATCAGAAACATGGCTTGGAACTGGACCAAGTGGAAGGAATTAGAGCTGCAAATCTTTACAGGAGCAGGAGCAAGAAAGTCTTCAGCAGCTCTAACTTCAATTTTTTCTTTAGTGTACTTGGGCGTACAACTAGAACTATTTACAAAGCATACATCTCTAGCCATAAGCTTGGGGAAATGGATAGGAATAAAACCTGAGATAGGAAATGGGCAGAGGAAGCGAAAGAGCCTGACTGATATCTGAAATTTGAAAGAAATATTTTTTTCTGGAATTAGGAAGAACTATAAAATTAAGCGTAAGATGTGAAAACCCAGATTTCAGAGAAGGGACAACGAAATAATTGTTAGGATCTTAATGGGAGAACACTGAACAGAAGATAATTTTAAAAAATAATAATAAAATTAGAAAAGGGTTATTAGAAAACTTTCCTGTCGTAGAGAATCTGGAGTTGGAAGGGACCTGCATGTGTCAGCTCCAACTCTTGGCTGCATACAGGACCATCCAAAATTCAAATCCTGTGCCTGAGGGTGGTGTCCAAAAGCTCCTCGAACTCCAGCATTGGGGCTGTGACTACAGCTCTGCATAGCCTGTTCCATGCCCATTTCTCTCTGGTGCAGAACCTTTCCCTAAACCCCAGCCTGACCCTTAGCTGACACAGCTCCATGCTGTTTTTTTTGGTCCTGTCACAGTCATCAGAGAGCAGAACTCAGTGCTGCTCCTCATCTCCCTGTGAGGAGCTGTATGCCACCATGAGGCCTCCCCTTATCTTCCTCTTCTCTGGGCTGAACAAGCCAAGGGACCTCAGCCACTCCTCACATCTTGCTCTCAAATGGCAAAGAAAAATAGAATTACATAAAGTAAAAATGGTGAAGTTCTGGAGATTCTAGAAGCTTATCAAGGACAAATAAGACTTAGTAGGATGGACAAAAGAGTAATTTTACTAACTCAGAATGAATAAAGAGTGAGAAAGCAGGCAGACTCTACCTAGGGCAGATGGCACTTAGCAATGATGCCTTGTTTTGCTATGCTTCTGAATCACAGTAAGTAAAAGCTCCAAAACAGGAACAGCTGCAAATAGTCCAAGTTTGTCTTTATGATTGAAAATATTGAACACCTGAGCACTACATTTATAGAACTTGTACCCCTAACTGTGATTTAGAAAGGGGCTGGGAAATCTCCTTGTTGCAATGGAGTAGAATAGAAGGTCCCGTTTAACCATGAACACCTCACTCACACTTGCCCTACCCCACAGGGACTGAATCACCCATGGTGGTGATTCCATTGCTCCCTGCAGCATGGACATCAGTTGTCAAAGTCAAGCCCCAGTTATGTGCAGGTAGTTCCCTTGGCACAAGAGAGTTCATCATTAACTCATCTTGTTAACAATGTTGACCTGGGGTTTAAACAGAGAATGCTGTTCTCTACAGCTGCCAGCCTGGAAGCTTCACCATTTACCACTATAAAATACCATCAGATCATTAAGTTGTAACAAAATGGAACCTACAGGGAGATTTTTCAAAGCCACCAAATAACAAATATGAGATTATCTTCCAAAGCAGCTTGCTGCAAACCTAAACGCTGTTAGAAAAACTGTTCCCAAAAAATCAACCTCCACAGCAGTACAGATTACTGAATATTCAGTACACTACAGTAATTTTTAAATATAAAGGTTTTTTATATTGCATTTGCATAGTTTCAGATAAGCAGTCTTTTTTTAGGAGATTGGCACACTGAATGAGAAGACAGTAAAGAAGAGATTTTATGGGAATTTCTTATACTGATATCAGTTATCAATAAACAAATGCTGTGAGAATGAGTATTTGTGCTTTAGCCTTCCAAATGTGTTGGTGTTATAATTAATGTAATGTATTCATTTTTGAAATATAACTAATGAAACCAACTGAGTTTTTTATTTTTGCTTCAAAGTCTTAAGGATTTATCCTCATATCATCTGGCTTCTCTACTTGAATATGTTCTGACAAATTGAAAAGTTAAAAGAGAAGTAGAAAGCCTAACCAGTTATCGCAAATGCTGTCCTTAAAAACAATTAATAGTCAAGTAATTTGCTCAATGCTAATTTTTCTTCAAAATAAATAAAAAAGTTGAAGACATCCTCAAATGTTTAATATAAATGTCTTGCTTATCCTTAATATATCTGTTGGAATTAATTTTTTTTTTTTTTTAATTTTTTTTTTTTTTTAGTAGTAGAAGATGTATAGATTCTTAAGGAAAAACAAAGTGCATATTTCCACACAAGTCTGTTTCTAAAAACTACTGAGTATTCATGTTTCAGTGTCAAACGGAGTTTAATACCATGCTGCTGTTGAGAGCTTGGATGAATTTGCCTTACGGCATTTATGGAGAAGGAGCAGAAATGTTCATCACTTTTGACTGAAGCACAGATTCCAAATGAAAATCACACAAGAAAATGCTGCATATAAGTTATTTATCAAGGCAGGAGTTAAGCTTTGCTAAAACATAACTGAAATCATAAGTCTTAACTAACCTTTAATCACACGGTTTTCCACTAATGTTGCTTCCCCAGTCGGGTCCTTCTCATTGTCATGATGCACCAAATCATTCTGGCAACTAACAAAAACATCAGCATCTTGATTTGAGCACAATTTCTTCTTGGTGTCTACGCAGAAATTCTGAAATTATATAGAAGAAAACATTGACTTCACGTGTAAATCTTTACTCCAGACTCAGTATTTTTAGAGATGTGACAGATAAGAACAACATTCTTTGAGTCACTTCTCTGAAATTTAACCACAAATCTTCTGTTTGCCAAAGCAAATCATCAGTCACCATAATTCTTATATTTGAGACAAGTACTTCACAAAATAAGACGATTAAAAGATGCTATATGTAAACAAATAATCTTTAAAACAGACCTCCCTTCTCTTTAATTGGCTATGTAGATTCAAACACAAGGAGGAAGTTTAACCATCTCTTCTGGCTGATGTAGAGTTCTTCTTGAATAAGTACTTGAATAAGTACTTCTACTGTATTGATGATTGATATAACGAGTTATGAAATTAGTTCTGATATACATTATATCACAAATCTGTGTGAAGTCTGACATTTCAATTACATTTATTCAGTAGCATTCATAGCATGGAGAGATAGTAAGATGGTAGGAATAGACAATTATGGTGTAATTAATTATAATGCTATACTATAACATGGCAGAAAATAAGTTTCACCCCTTGAATTTCACGCTTGATACAGATATTTTTTTGTAATTCTATTTTTTTAAAGTGTAATCTATTTATATTACAAATATTCAGTCAAAAAAATGTTTTTTACCTGTGTAAGTAGTCGTTAATTTAAAGTGTCAAAAAAGTTTATCTTTATCGCAAATATGGAGTAGCTGTAGAGCTGCAGTGGCTTACAGTTCAGTTGCGATCACTATAACAGAAAGTCCATTTTTTTTAGATAATTTGTAAGGTTTTCCATTCAAAATCTTACATAGATTTTCCTCAGCAAAGATAAAATCATTCTATTCAGAGACAGAAGGTCGCTTTGGTAAAATTGACAGTAGTTACAGAACAATAGTATCTGATCTTTTCAGGATCAACCCACAGTTTGTGAAAGTAGAACACAAACTCAATTTTTAAACAATAATCTGACCCTTCTACAGAAGACACCAACTAGCAACAAGAAAGTCACCAGTAACAGAAATATTTATGAGAGCATATTGAGCAGAAGAGCTGAGGATAAAACCTGTAAAATACATGGACAATTTTCCTCAGGTCATGACATGATACAAGTGGAAAATACTATTTTTTTTTTTCATTTAGAAGAACCCCGAGTAGTTCTCCCTTTTCTGAATTAACACTGAAAGCTTGAACTGCAGGGGTTGACTGAGTTACAGTGTTTGATGCAAGTCTGTGGTACAGTCTGTACAGTGCTGGCTAGCACTCTCCTTGATTGCAAAAGAGCCTCTGACACCAAGCAAAGCTTGTAATAGTGATGTAATTCATGAAAGAAATTCAAGCTGAGGAAAATTTTTCAAAGAGAATGGAAACATCAGAAAAAGCCCTTAATGGCAAGAAATACAAATAACCCAGTGGAAATGATATGGTTAGAACTAAAACAGTGCTAATCTGGTGAAATATGGAATGACTTCACTGAAGTTGCAGGATCTTTCACTTTCTTTCACCAGCAGAGTGTGGCCTTTCTCTGATCTCCAGTTTTTTTCTTGATCATCTGCACCCAAATATGCCTACAGATTTGTTGCCAGCCTGTCCCTGGTAATATGAGCACACTCTACGGGCACTTACTGAATACCTTCTAAATGGAGAAAATACATGCTTAAATAACAGTTTTCAAGGCCGTCACTAAACTTGTCCTATCCTCACTACCATTCATGTCTGTTTATCACAATTGAAAGGTCTTGGGAAAGACAGGGATGTATTGCTGGCAAATTGTTTGAGTTATTGGGGATAATTGGCACGCAGAATGCTTTCAGTCAAAAGTCAGTTTTCAGGAAACTAAATGACCTTAAACTATAGAAACATAGTAAAAAATAAATCAAATTAAAAAACCCCAACACTGACATTCTTTTATTTTCTATTCAGATCCTTATTTAGAATATTAATCCTTGCAATCAAAATAATAAATTAATATGTTCAGAATATTTATTTTATGTTGCCTTAAATAACTCAGAAGCAAGTCTTGGTGTTCAAACAGAAATATTCTCTCATTAGGAATAGTGTAACTGGAGTTTGTACTGATCTTATCAGTCCACAACAAAGACAAACATCGTGATAGAGTAGTTGCCTGGAGCTCACTGTAAATAAATTAAAATATGCAGAACTCAAACACATAAGAACCAACAGGATAACAGGAATTGGACTGTCACTTCATTATCTGCTGAGATCTGATATCACTTTAACATCCTTAACAGATCTACAGGTAACAGTTAAACCAGAGACAAGCAGAGATAAGAAGCTTTTTTTAAACTGCACAAAAATTACAAAGTCTTAAAGTAATCATCCACATACTAGGCAGGTTTAACAGCTCAGTCTATATGGAGGTCCACTCACTGTCCATAAATAACTCAGAGGGCAAACAAGGTTGTAAAGGTAAGATAGTGTAGCAAAGTCTCTCTCAGGAAATAAGAGGCATTAGATCAAACAGGATGAGTGTGAGGCTCATGTGAGAACTGAAAGACCAGAGATTCATCATTTTAGTAAGACAAAACTTGCAACATTCTGCAGAAGCTAAAAATGAGTGCAGAATTTGTCCAACATGTATGGATTGAAGTAGCAAACTGAGTTTCAAAGAGAGCAGTTGGAATTAATTTCCCTTGATTGCTTAAAGAGCATAATGCGTTACACTTGCGTGTGCGAGTGTGTAAGTTCACCTCAACAGCTCACCCCTTGCCCACCCCAGAAGCAGTGACATCTGCACACACAAAAATACTTTGCCCTTCTACAGCACCAGAAGCAGAGAAGCTTTTCCAAAAATGCCAATTGCCCTTGCAATTGCTAGCTGCTGCTTCTCACAGCTCCAAGCTGAATTCTTATCTGCCTTTAGAAATTCAGGCTATTAATAGTCCCTGAGAATATTTCTTCCATTAATATGTGCAATTGCTTTTTGAATTCATTTACAATTCTGATATCAACATCATGTGCCAATGAGTTCCAGAGCTTACTTCTGCATTGTGTAATTTTCCTTTTTTCTTTAAACCATCCTACCAAATAATTTCATGCAGCTTTTGTGTTCACTCTCTATTCACTTTCTTCCTGCATTCAGGTTTTTACATATATAATCTCTCTCCTGAGTCATTTCTTCAGGCTGAGGAGCTCTATAGAGTGTTGTATCTTTCCTCTTAGAGGATCAGAATTGTAATCCATGATGCACAAGATCCTGACATTTCTGCTTCTTTGCAAGCAGAATGTCTGCTAAAAACTACTGGAGGCAATCTGCATACCACACATAAAGCCAGCATCATGATTTGGTCACTTCTCAGTAAGACAAGGAAAACTAATTGGAAGAGTAGCCCAGCAAAACAAGTATAACCTCTGAGGCAGAATAGCAGACGGAGGAGCTGTTAAAGCATACAAGAAGTAAAAACTGTTAAATCTGTATATAAAGAAAGAAAATAATTTGTGTGTTCATAATATGCATTACTATTTTAGTTGCTTTTCTTGTTTAAAAAAAAAAACAACAATGAAAGAAATCTTCAACAGTATCTAGAACATTCAGAGTAAGGAAGAGAAGCAGCATTTGTTTAAAGTGCAGAAAAGTGTGGGAGTAAATATGAAACCAACAGCTGTCATAGTCTCTGAAAATGCTATGAGAGATGTAGTAGCATAAACCAGTTTGACAAAACTGTGCCTTTCCAGACAGAAAGTCAAGCTGTTGTATGATTACAAATGACTCCAGTGAAGAGGAGTACTCATTTGCTGGAGCAATCAGTGCTGGACATGGCACTACACCTTTGGAGTACATTTATTATGAGTCAGCCATGCTAGCAGATACAGATCATAAACCTTTTACTACAATCTTTAAAGACAATTTGGAGAGGCACACTTTACTGTCTTCAGAAAATCAAGCCAAAGCTCTAGACAGATACTTTTCTTTGGCATATACTACACTGGTAATTTACTTGTAAAATGCTTAATTGCTACATGCACCTTGCCAGCAGGAAAGAAAAAAAAGAGTGGAAGTGTGATAAATGGCTTTTCAGTCCAAATACATCGCACTCCTTTCAAACAAAAAAGGCCATTTATCAGCGCTACAAACTAATATTCTGCTAGAGAGTCATAAAACAGAGTGTTCATGGAGAGGCCCAAACTAGGCTGAAAATTCAGCTTTTAATATTTTGAAGTGCGTTTTAAAGACATGATGAGAGAAAAATATAGAAGGGCACATCAGTCTGACAAGCTAGTCACGGTTGCTGATATATAGAGAAAATCTCATGAGTTTCAGAGCATCCTGTACACTGACAAGCTACCTAGATCAATAGGGATCATTTGGCTCCAAAATTCATGATATCTGTATGACTGTCTATAGGGAAAATTAAGAGCTGGAGCAAATCAGAGAAAATACTCAGAATTTGACTCCCATGTGGTATCAATACAGAACCAGGGTAAGAACTATGTCAGGCCCTCCTGAAACATAAATCCAAATTCTTTCCTGGTTCTTAAGTGTCTAAGCTGGAGTAATTACATTTCTTTAAACTTATTCAATCCAGAATTACAGCAACGTTATTCAAAATAAAATTTCATCCACTATATGAATAGAAGGAATGGGTTTCTTCCATGTAACAGATGGGAAGCGCAAATTCAAATGACAGAAATACAAAAATGGAAACTGCTGACATGTCTAAAGAAATTTGCATTATTATGGCAGTCAGTTAGGACTTGAAAGGAAATTACTGCCTTCGGACTATTACTCACTTGCATCCCAAGGTAGCCTTCTTACATGATCCATTGGCAAGGCAACTTATCTTGCAGATCAATGTACTTTTTGCAAGGACAGAGTGTACCTATGGCTAAGGGCGCTGACAAGGGTCTATGGTTTAATACTGAAAAATTTTAACAGCCTTCCCCATTGCACTGATTCCAGTACATGATATCAAGCCTTCATTTTCCACAGTCCACTGGACTGCGGAAAAGAAGAGCTAGTTAGAAGATGCTTGAAAAAGGCTATGAGAAATAAAGAAGATCCTCATTTAACCTCATTAACATACAGGACAGAAACACATTGGAAAATTTTTTGCCTGCAGAACTCATAAGGTACTATAAACTACAGATAAACTGTTTTTGCCCAAGAAAGGGTCAAGATTATATCATTTCAAAAGCAAGAACAAAATCACATTAGTTAATGAGCTCTTTTTTGCCTGGAAGGGACATGGAACTCTGACTAAATAACTTTTCTTTTAAATCAGGGTTCAAATTCTTAACAAGTTTCTCCTGTACAAGGTACTCTCTGTATGTGCTTACAACACCACAGTTAATTTTGTGTTGTCAGGTTTTTCTGAGGATTACAATGGAGATGCTATATAATAAAGTCATGATATCCTGTAGGCAGATGCCACTGCGGGCATAGAGTTCAAAATGCATATTTAAAAATAAGCATATTCGTGAAAGTGGAGAGAGCTTTAGCTTATCTTTGCCCAAAGCTTCAATAAGGATTTCAAACTCAAAACTAAGCAGAAAGTCACGCTACTGTTACATCCTTTTCTAAAGAAATAAAAACAGATAGCATATCAGACTGAATGGTCTTCAAAAAACCAACAGCATGCAGAACACGCTGAGCTTTACCCAACGCTCAACCTATTTGTGAGCTTGAATGAATATTCCGATGGCATAGTGACTAACAGTGAATAAACAACGAAGGAAATGGCATTTCTGTAAGAACGGAACAAACTCTTCTGTTTTGGGGATCTTTTTCCGGCACGCGACGAAGGTGCTTGCGGCAGCCGCTAGATGGCTGTGTTCTCTGCCTTATGCCCAGCCTGAGCACCTCGAAGTTATTCCCAAGGGTGTACAATTCAGCAATACAAAAAATAGCTAAACGCTTAGCGCCTCACCTCTCACCTGACAAAAGATTTCTCCCTCTGGTCCACCCCTTTCCCTGCATTTGAAACCACATGCGAAGCAAATTTCACAGTTGTATCAAGGCTAGGCAGAAGGAAAATACTCATCAGAGCTGATCGTTTCTTGGGGTAGTGCTATGCAGTGAAATGCTAAAATATCTTACCTAAACAGACTGAGGTTTGATCGTTTACCTGTTTAGCAGGAGAGCTGGAATAGATGATCTCTTGATGTCCCTTCCAACCCCTACAATTCTGTGATTTAGGAGGAGAAAGAGCAGCAAATGGGGAAAAACAAAGTGTCCAGCCAGCAGCATAACCTTTAGAGAAGGGCTGCTCTGTGTGCATATCACAGCTTTTCAAAGAAATCTCGTATGGCTTTAAGAAGGTAACTAAAAATAGCTGCTCTTTAAGAGTAGTTCCACATTTCAGATAAAAATTCACAGAAATCTACTGCTGATTTAGCTACAGATGAATTGCATCATGTTATAAATAAAAATATGCAAGTGTGTGTCTTTATTACATTCTGCTAAAATTCTTTGCTTGCTCCAGAATTTCAGAGCTGAAGCTCTCTGTTCTTATCCAACAAGTTTCATGTGCTCATTCAGAGCTCACAGTATTCATCTAACCACTTCTTGTTGAATAAGATCCTTTTCTTTACCAAAAATCAGTCCAAGAATGGTACAGAATACGTCTCAAAAGATTTTTAAATGAAGATTTGCTACCAAAGGATCTACTATGTCTGTGGGTAACTAGAACTGTTGGTCTCTTTTTTCTCAGGCATACTTTTCCTGCTCTGCTTGTATACAAGCAAAAGAACAGAAAACAATCTAGGACATCTTTGAGTGTTCTGGATTGAAACAGTTAGCCAGTACAAAATCACTGAACATATACCTTCAGATATTAGTGATGCAAATCCGAAGAGTATTTTGAAATGTTTAGCAATAGTTCAAATGCTAGATATAGAACTGCATGTCATCTCAGCTCCATCTCTTCATTCTCCCCTCCTCCTACCTCATAAAATACACAAAGGGGGAAGTGCTTGTCTCCCAGGGCCTCACAGCAGAGAAGAGGGCTTTTTCTTCTTTAGCTAGCGTCTATGATACTTGTATTCTGTTTCTTTTTCAGATACACCTGCACCTCAAAGCATGCTTTTTCCTGAGTACTTAGACTGTGACGGCACTTCCTTTGTTCAATGCCTTGTGCAGAGGAATGTATTTTTTTTTCCACATTTTATATGCCGGCATGTTCCTGTACTCATATCTTCAGAAAATTAGTGGGTATTGGCTAGGTTTCCCTGCTGTCCCCCTCCTGCACATCCCACTCCTAACCATGTCACCTCTGCTGCAGCACGCCCTGCCTGCCTGCCTGCCTGCCTAGCCTGCTGCTCTCAGCCATGCTGGTGAGTGCTCAGCTGCAGAAAACAGGCCCCAGCTGCCTCAGGTTGCACAAGGAAAGGCATTTAGCAGCCACCTGTGAAAATTCTGGTTTCCATGACACTCATTGCATGAGAAAGTGACTGTGAACTGAAGCAAGAACTGGACCCCATTGCTCAGGATTCTTAACTATGAGACAGGCTCTGCTCTTCCCCAGGATGGCTCTTGGAAAAAAATAAAATAAAAATCTGAAGATGTGAATTATTAAGATCTGCTACTATATTACAATTGCATCTGACCTTGGCAAGTGGAAGTGCTTGTTTGCTCAAAGTCTATGAAATGTTGCATTTTGTGAAATCACCACCTAAAAAGAAGATGCAAATTCTTCTCATTTATCTTAATGGGACATTAACTGGAAATTTAATTACAAGGAGAACTAATTATCTGCAGGTCTGCCAAACTGCAGATTTAATCTACTCAACAGAGTGAAATGTGAATGCTGAAGTCAAGTTCAATTTAATGAGGGAATATTTGAACTGAAACCAAATGAAAAGAAGAAAATTTCCTGTAACTTCTGATAGAGAGTCTCAAATGAGGCGTCCCTCACTGCACCGTTCTCCTGGCTGCCTCTCCCTCAAACCTCAGGTCTTCTCTGCCAAAAGAAAAAAAAAAAAGAAATATTATCCACCCTGGTCCAGATCAAGATATGTCTCAAAATCTCTTCACCATTATCCTAAGCAGGCACTGTGCAAAAGTAAGGACATAGCCTGACTACCTGCTTCTTCCAAATACTCTCTCTCAGTCTCTATTTTCAGCTCGGGGAATTTCCTGAGTTTGATGTGGTTTGTATGTTTGTAACCCTCAATGGGTCCAAGCATTTGTCCAGTCTCCCCTTGAACTCCTGATCCATTTGCAGCTTTGTTCTGGCTCCCCTTGGTCTGAATGTATCCTGCCCCATTTCCTGTAATTGTGGCCCTGCAGAGAGAGTTGGGGAGGGAGAGCAAGAGTTTTAAAATAAATCATTTTCAAGTTTTGGCTGTTGTGCTTCCCTTCCTAGCATTAGTCTGCAAGTCCAGCTGCAGGGCTCACACTGTGCTTCCTCTTACTGAATGACAGAAAATGCTGTGCATGGCAGACAACAGCCTCAGTGAAGCAGCGGGGCACCACACTGGTAGGAATTAAATACTTCAGAGAGGATTCTGATCTTAGAAACTGGGTGTAAATCTGGACCAACTCCATGTAGTCCGTAAGCATTACCCCGACTTTACACAGTACTATGTGAGTTCAGAATCAGGCTTCTTGTTTTTGAAAATCATCTGGTTTCCAGGCCACAGTGAGTGGAATGTAACAGCAGGAGTGAAGGAGAAATGGGTTATTTTATGAGTAAAATGCATTCTTATTCTAAAAGGTATTTTTCTAAGATTCGAACCTCTCCAAGAATTTATCTCCTCACATACATTTATATATATGTATAAATGTACATAGAAGTATGAGTATGGAAGTGTTTCAGCTTGCCCACTAGAAGCTAATATGTTTTGACAGAAATAAACTATTTTGCCCCCCCCCCCTTTTTTTTTCCTTTCTTGTTTATTCTTTGTTATCTGACATAATTTCAAAGTGTGGCATAGAATTTGCTTACAGCTGTGTTAAACTGCACACCAGTGGCTACCAAACCTGACTACGTCTCTGGGGTTCTGGCTTATTATCAGAGTTGAAGAATACAGCAGGGAGGAGCTGCATTCCTTCTCAAAAGGAAGAAAGTTTGAATCCTGATAGCACAAGTATTTACAAAAACCATTACAAGGGACATTTCAGACTGTTTTGACAAACTGAGCTATTAGCAGCTTGAATTTTGAATTTCTTCGTTTCTCTGTGGGGAACAAAATATAAGGGGAGAGTAGGCTTGCAAGGGAGTGAGGTTTCTGGTACTAAAATAAAATGTGTGCAGTACAAAATGCCTTCTTCTTCCTGCATTCCTACACAGAACATCCTCCTTCTGGGCACAGCAGCTGCTGAATGTACAGGGGTCTGAGAGGTCTCCTGGCTCATCTTCTTCTCAGTTATGTGGCAATTATATGTTCTCATACTTTCTGGTGACTGTGACGGTGTCTTTAGCGTATTTTTGATGCTCCCAAAGGAACTATACTGGAGATGGTAGTTACACATTTTCACCATGTTCTGTTTATTTAGGATTCTATTAAAAAATGAACATAAAAGTGTAGCCTGTGCCTGTACTGTGGTACTGTGGCTTAGCTTATGGCTTCAGCTCAGGTGAACTAAAATTCTCCAAATATTGCCTCTTAAAATTATACTGGCTTTCACACAACAGCTGGATCTAAATCAGATGAGAAAGGACTAAGTACAATCTAAATCTAAATAATGTAAAAAAAAAACTGTATGGGAGAGAAAAAAGTCAATTAAGAGAGAGAAGTTCTATAGTTGTAGTTATTTTTTTATAACACAACTTCTCAAAGTTATTTCATGAAAGGAGATAAGCAGCATATTATTTTTGTCAACATGAACACTCTTGTGTAAACCAAGTAAATGCACATGCTATCCCTGATTTTGTCTTGAACATTTAAGAGAAAGAGCAGAAATGTGAACCCTAAATAATTCCCCTCCTCCTTTTTTTTTCCTTCTTTTGTGAACATTTTTTATTGTATTCTGAGTAAACAGCATGTCTATCAAGGAAACAATGTGGAATCTTGTTAGACAAATCATATATGCTCCCCTAGGCTGTTGGGAAGGCTAGGAACTGCCCATGCAGGGTTTCAGAGCAAAGATCTCTTCAACAGATCTATAAGGAGACACTCCAGCATTGCAGGTGCCCTGCTAGAGCTGTGTGCTGTACTGACATTTATTTTTCCTGTAATCCAGACCATTGTATTACTGTATTAATGAGTATCCTAAATCTGTGGCTTAAACTTAGGGGAACTATCAGAACTGGATCGTGGAAATATCGGTTTGTAAATGTAGAACACTTCTATCTTGGGCCTTCATGATACTGCTGAACTTCCACACAAGCTGTAGAATCTGCAGTGGATCAGTTGTGGCACAGTCTTTTGCAAGCAGGGAAAAAGACTTCTGAGGAATTTTGAGTTGCAAGCAGTTTTCAGCCTAGATGACTTCATTTTTAAAGACTGCCTGGAACAATACGCAGTAGTGAGATGAGAGAGAGATCCCATCGCAGTCAGGTGATGTAGGTCAGCTCCCACATACCACCAGTGATGTTAAGAAAAATTTGGAAGTACAAGCAATTCATGTTGTAGATGTAACACACAGAACATGCAAGTATGACAGAAATGGCCTGCATTTAATCATGCACAGGTGAATGTGAAGTCTGTATTTGATAATCTTGGTAACATCCTCACTTAGCTTTCGTGGAATGCTAGTCTTCAAGCTTATAGGAAGCACCAAAAGATCTTTGTTTCATTCTCAGTTTCTGGGGCAGTCTATTGCTTATGCTCTCAGTGTGTAGCATCATCAGGTTTCACCTTGTATCCTGGTGTGCCTTTCCAGCACTAATCACAAAACTGACAAAACCGTGTTCAAATCAAATAGATTTTGACCAGCTGGTTGGGCCAACGTGTTTTACATGGGTAGTTATAGTCCCAGACAAGTGTTCTGAGCAGATAATTTCTTGTTGCCCACTTATTGATGACAATATTCTTACCATAACTATGGTAGATTGGATATGGGCAGTCCATTAAGCAAATATTGATGTACTGCAAGAGTAATTAAGAGAATCATACTTTTCCAGAAGTCAATATCTGTGGGGGCTCTTGATGGACGCAGAAAGGTCTATGATTTAATCTTCTAAGGTATTTAAATATTTAGGTTATTTATAAAACTTCAGGGCAGATTTTTTTTCTCAGTCAGACAGCATGCTTTTTTCTTAAAAACTGATCATACCCCAGTAATGCCTGAGCTGTTACTTCTGCCATTCTACAGATGATACTTGTGACTAGGCAGCCCTGAAAATGGATACTGTTTCTCCCCAGTTCACATTCAGTTTTGTTCAGTATATGTCCAACTGCTTGAAACATTGTCTGAATTTTGCACATAGCCTCAGTGTGCTACAGCAACTTTTTCAGACAGCTTGTTCAGCATTTTTCTGGGTGTTCCTATGTGAAGAGGACAGTCTAAATGGTAAGTATCTTCATGTCTTGACCAAAATAATGAATTCCCATTTTAACAAAGTCTAAGAAGATAGCATATTTTTTAGTACTCGTGCAGCTGTTACAAACACTGCTGTTAAATTCTGAGCTGCCAAGACATCTACACATGCCTTCAGAAGACTTTGCCAAAATGACTACAGATATATATCAGATGAAAGATTCTCTGATTGGATTCATAATCATTCAGAGGACAATGCTTAGAAATGTTTCTTAACAAGGAAGCACTATTCAGTTTTTTCTGAGAGCAGAGTTGTTCATCTCTTATAAGTTCACATACAACTGTTTTGGTTTCCTCAGTCCACCAAATTACCTTGGGAATATAGAAAAGCTTTTATTTCTGCAGCATAAAATTTGGTCTCATTCAATCTTTGAATAAGTTTAATCGTTCGTTTGCGTTTCAATTCAGCCACCAGCCTTTCAAAATGAAATGCAATTTTCTCCTGAGGCTTCATTCTCAACATTCAGATGGTCAGACAGATTTTTTTTTCTGGTATAGACACTTTTATGTCAGGAGATGGAAAGTGAAATAACCCTAAGCAAGCTCACAGAATTTTATGAAAGAGATTATTATGTCATCAATCATGTCAGTTTCGAGAGGTAATATTTGTAGACCCATTGCTTGCACAAGGAACGAGTTTCTCAGTCTTAATAACAGAAAGTAGTACAAATGTGTAGACCTGGCCTCCCCTAAATGCTCTGTGTCACATGTCAGATTATTTTGTAGATTATGGTATGTTTCATCTGCACCTTCAACAAATCTGATCAGTGTGATCCTGGCAAAGAGTGGAATCAGGACACTGAACTTCAGAAGAATGAACTTCAAACTGATTAAGGAATTGTTGGATGAGATCTCCTGGGAAGATCTTTTTAAAGGAGCGGAGCAAATCTGGCTACTCTTTAAGGATGTCTTTCTGTGATAGCAAAAGCTCCCTGTCCCCTAGAACAAGAAAGCAGGCAGGGAAGACAGGAAACTGGCGTGGCTTGGCAAGGACCTACTGGTCAAACTGAGGGAAAAGAAAGATATGTACAGGCTGTGGAAACAAATACATGTCACCTGGAAAGAATACAGTGATGCTGACCGGACATGAAGAGAGAAGATTAGGAAAGGCAAGGGACAGATGAAACTGAGCTTGGCAAGAAATGTTAAAAACAACTAAAAAGTTTTCTATGGATACATTGGTCAGAAGAGACAGGCCAAAGAGCGTACTTTCTGTGATAAATGAGAAAGAAGAACTACAACAGACATGGAGAAAGCTGAGGTACTAAATGAGTCATTTGCCTCCATCTTCTCTTGCAGCCGGGATTCTCATTTTTCACATCTCTGAACCTTACCTCCCCAGACCTCTTGATGGGAACTGGGGGAACAAACTCTCCCCACTGTAAGGGCAGAGCAAGTCCAAGTCTACCTCATGAGGCTGAATATATACAAATCTATGGGACCAGATGACATGCATCCCAGGGGTCTGAAGGAACAGGTTGATGTGGTTGCCAAGATGTTCTCCATCGTATTTGAAAAGTTGTGACTATGAAGCCAAGTCCGCCAAGTCCACAGTTTTTGGAAAAAGGAAACATCAAACTTATTTACAAGAAAGGGAAGAAGCTGTACCTGGGGAACTACAAGCCAGTGAGCCTCACCTCTGTGCCTGGGAAGATCATGGAGCAGACCCCCTTGGAAGACATTAAAGCACATGAGAAATGAGCAGGAGATCCAGACAGTCAACATGGCTTCACCAAGGGAAGGTCATGCCTGACCAACCTATTGGACTTCTTTGATGGTATCAGTGGACAAAGAGAAAGTAACTGATGTCATCTACTTGGACTTGTAAGGCTTTTGACATGGTTCCCTGCCACATCCTTATCTCTAAATTGGGGAGCTATGGATTTAAAGGGAAGACTACTTGGAAGATTAGGAATTGATTAGAAGGTCAAAAACAGAGGGTATGGTCAATGTCCCTACGTCCAGGTGAAGGCCAGTGACAAGTAGTGTTCCTGGGGGTCTGTCTTGGGACCAGTACTCTTTAACATCTTTGTCAGTGACAAATATGATGGGATTGAGTGCAACCTCAGCAAGTTTGCTGATGACACCAAGCTTACTGGTGCAGTTGATATGGCAGAAAGAAGGGAAGCATCTAGAGGGACCTTGATAAACTTGAAAGTTGGGCTCATATGAACCTAATGAGGTTCATCAGAGCAAAGCACAAGATTTTTCACTTGGGTTGTGTTAATGCCAAATATGTACACAGACTAGGAGAAAAACTCCTTGAGAGTAGCACTACTGAGAAGAACTTTGGTGTCCTGGTAGATGAAAAGCTTAACATGAGCCAGCAGTGTGAGCTTCCACCCCAGATGATCAATGGTAACCTCAGCTGCATCAGAAGTGCAGTGGCCAGCAGGGCAAGAGAAGTGATTGTCCCTCTCTGCTCTGCCCTTTTGAGATCCCTTTTAGAGCACTGTGTCCAGAAGAGAAGGCTGTGGGGAGAGTTCATTATGGCTTTCCAAATTTAAAGGAAGGTTACGAATAGGAGGGAAATTAATATTTTACACAGGTTGGTGTGTGCCAGCCAGCTACACACAATTCAAGCTGTTCCTACAATGCCTTGAAGATAACTTTCTGATGCAGATGATAGAGGAGCTGACGAGGAGGGGTGTGCTGCTTGATTTTATTCTTACTAACAAGAAAGGACTGGTTGGGGAAGTGAAGGCCTCTTTCTTCTGTCACATTAGCTGCACCTGGAATATTCTACTGTAATCCCCAATACAGTACAGAAATTTATCTTCCTAGTGCAACTTCAGTGGCAGCAAACCAGATGACTTCTTAAGCCCTTGCCTTTTGCAAGGGAGAAAATTGGAATAGGCAATGACTTGTACAGATTGAGGCCAATGTCACAGTCAGAGGGTGTTCGCATCCTACTTCAGCCAACTCTGAAATTCATCCAGATCCTGGGGGAGTCCATTGACCTATGCTTACTAACCAAGCTAGTTAAATTGCAGATCATGATTATTGGGAAAGGACTCCACCTACAGTCAGACTTTATTTACGCTTCTCTTGTCCCAACCTGCTTGTGACTGTAGTTCTTCTGTTTTGCCTTGTTAAAGTCTTGCTTCCGGAGTCCATAACTATTGAGCAATCAAATATTCCTAGAATCAAATACAAATTATTTCAAGTGGAAATAAGAGTACATGTCTTTACTAGGTAGAACTTTCAGGCTGCAACTGGCAATAACAGCTATCAAGTAAAATGTCAAGTAGGAACACTCCCTGCCTGTCGTTATCAGTTTCCCATCTTGGGTGCTGAAGCCAAGACAAAGGCAAAGGCTCCCCACACATCCAGGAGCTGTGACTAACCCCACATCCTTCACAGAACAGGGGCAAAGCCACACCAAGATGTCATCCTCTTGACAACAATGGCAACGGAGATAGACCAGTGTGACCTGTGTGAGGACTTATTTGCCTTCAGCCTGCTCCCTCCTGCTGACTCCAACTTTTCATACCATGGAGTTTTCATAGCAATTTCTGTGCTTGACTAAGTTCTAAGGCAATGCACACAAAGACGGGTGGGACACAGTTGAAACTGCCTTAGAGGAAACAAAATGGCAAATCTGAAATGATCACCACCAAGTCACAGAGATCCTGATGCCTGATATTTTTTCAAGCTGGTTAAAAAATGGCTTGCTGTGAGTTTAATGAAAGTAAAACACATTCTTAAAAGCATCTGGCTGATTATTGGCCATTGTGTACTTCTTGCCCCAGTGAGTAAAGTTATGCATGTGCATAAGTGCCTACAGAACCAGAGCCTTAGAGACTTTGACCCTGCCAACACTTTCACACATACTTAAGTTTACTACAGTGACTAATCCTATTTGGCAAGTGGAAGTCTCACTGTGGTGTAGGATAAACCTGATCTGGGAAGAACAGGAACTTGGACTCTGTTTTCTACAAAAAACAAAACAAAACAAAACAAAAAACCAAAAACAAAAACAAAATAAACAAACACCACAACACATGTTTTTGCCCTAAGTATGTTATAGCTGATAGTCAGATACTCAAAAATCCTGATAGTCTTAATCTGAGAGTACTCAGGGAAGGAACTATACTTTCCAGAGATAAAGACAGTGTTTAACATATTGTGGGTGCTATGAAAATTCAGATAATAAATAAAGTAAATAACTTGGCATCATTTATTTCCTTCTTTGTGGATTTATGAGAAGGATGACAAGAATAAAAAAAGAATGTACAGCACTGATCATTATTTCTGTGGTTTAATAGACATTTATTTACTTCTGTGTAGAAAACTTCAAAACTAATGAATACATCTATATGTATACATCTATATGTATCATAGAATGATACCTGGGTGCCTGGTGATGTTCAAAGAAACATATAAACAGTGCACATCTCAGGTTAGCCTCAACCTCCAAAACTTATTGCAGCTGTTGGATAGCAGTCAGCACTACACTACACGTTACATGTGAAAGGCTTTTGAGAAAAAAGTTAAATCTCTAATCTATCTAGAGATGAACTAAAATCTCGTATTCATTTCACATGGATCGTAAAAGAGCATCTGTGAGATACAGTTTCCGGGTAACAAAAGAGAGCTTGCTGGCAGAAGTTGTTTCTTCAGCATTTATTTTCTAAGGCATGCAGTCCTAAATACAACAGTGTTGACTGAAATAATAAGAGGAAAATCTTGCAAATCAAAAAGCTGTGACATAGACAACCCGAGGGTACCTCCAATGGCTCCTTCCAAGCCATAATGTATTGGGTCAGCAACTTCTGGCTCTTAATATTCCATATGGTCATTTCTATAGCCAGCATGATAGCAGGAGGAAAGCATTCCCCTTTTTGACAGTAACCGTTTTGAGGCCCCTTTTTACGTTGGCATAGTAAAACCAGACTTCAGTGCATATAAGAACAAGCTCCAGAAAAAAAGTAAGAGGCTGTGCTTGCAGTGTAGAGCTCTTTGAAGCCCATGTGTTTCATCACACTCCAGTTTTAGCACTTCCTTACAGGAAGTGGTCTGTGTGGTTTTGTGACCTATTTGTTTCATTGTAAGCTTGAGGGTTGGTTGGTAGAATAAAATTGGGAAGGTACTGTGTAAAAGATTCACATACATCTATTATAGCTTTACTGTATCTTTGATGAACTGCCCAGTTTCTAGTCCAAAATAGAAATTTTCCTGGAAAAAAAAAAAGCTTGTATTTTGATCCATTATGAGTATGTTTGAGATTAAAAAAGAAGCAGAAAGAAAAGATGATGTGTTTTAAACTATTTGCATTCAATATTTCCAGTTATCTACCACTTTTGCAAATTAATAAAGTAAAAATTATAAAAATACTTCTCAGTGTCTTAGAACTGTTAGTCTGCAATATTTATTTTCAGCAGAAATGGTTTGCAGCATTCATATAGTGAAAGGCAGAAAGCAGAGGCTATAAAACACTCTGCTGACAAAAGCAGTATTACTGATAGAAATTTCTAGGTTTAGATCGTCCTCATCATATTTCTCTTACAAACTTAAGAATGTTCTTTATAACAGTTTCATAATATAACTCTCTAAAACTTCCCTATTAAACCCTGGATTCAAGCAGGTATTCATTTTTAGTGACTACAGATACAATTGGTACTTTGCTCTTGGCAGACTGGCAAGATAGCACACAGGAATTATCTCCTTTAACTGTAGATCAATGCCATGACTGAAACTATAAAATTGTAGGCAAATTGTACAGTAACTACAAGGTTATTATCAATCACTTCTAGCTCTGCAGTGGCACAGCGGAGAGGGTAGATACTATAATAGGGTCTCTGCTCAGTACATTTTGTTAATATACTGTTTTCTTCCAGAGTCTTGCACATCTCTTGTTCCTGATGGCTACTTTTGTCTTGCTACTGATAAAAGAGAGGAACTCAACTCAGGTTCAAGCAGCACAGTAAATACTTCAGGATAAGTGAAGTTTTTCTTCTTATAGATGAAAAGGTTTATTTACCTACACAATATGTTAGTATTTGCTTTCATTTGGTAATTAGTAGGCCTCTGCCCTAAGTGAAAAATAAAAAAATCAAGGCCCCTTTTGTAGATTTCCAGTTTAGGCAGGTTACTGAATCTGGTAGCATTACAGAGCCATAAAATCAAGAGGGTCATCAATTCCCAGCATTGTTCCTCAACAACCCATCCAATTTTAACAGATACTACACAGACACAGGAGCAGAGCCATGTTTTTTGTTACTGCTGCTCATTATCAACATCTGTAAAGTTATTTAAAAATCTGCCAGTGGGGAGGACAAGAAGATAAGTGCAAGAAGATTTGCACTTATCGCAGAGAACCAGAGAGCCAGCAGACAGGATGACGGGGTTGGTTTGCATGATTTCCACCCCCCCTCCTCCCCTCCGGGGTCCCTGCAAACTCTGCACAACCCTCTCCATACATTCAAGACCTTTTGTTACCCCATCGGTAAAATGTTTATGTGGGCCATATGTTTAGGTTTTCTGTGAATGACACTGCAGCCAGAGAAACTGTCCTCACATAACTTCTACACTTCTGATCATGCCATCAACACACAGCCACTCTCTTTCCAGATTTTGCCATGCACTCAAGCTTAAGGCTACTTCAGCACAGTGAAAAACTGGCCAGATTCAGATTGGAAGCAGCGACACTGGAGTTTACCCTTTGTTAAAATAAATGGCTTTTGCCCACCTGAAGCAGTTCCTATTAATACTGTCCTGTTACAAATGTTTACTTAATTTCTGATCAAAATCCTTCACTGCAGGAAATCCTCAGACTCCAGTGCTCTCATGGAAATGATGGAAGTTAATGTTCTGGGCAAGGGAAACAGTTATAATGTACACTGTCACAAGAGGACCTTACTTCAGGAAAACTGAGTATGACAGTCACTTGCTCTACAACTCTTTCTTGCCTGTATTTTATCATTCCATCTTGAACAGAGGGAGAGAACAAGGAGGAGTTTCCAGGAAGGCAAGGTGGTAAAATTTATTTCTGCTTTCAGGACAAAGCAAGGATTCGAGAAAGTGCTGTCTGCTGATGATCTTTATCTACCTAAAACTAATTTTCCAATAATAACACCTTATAATATTTCACAAGGTTATTCTAACAAAGAATTAACTAAGCTTTGATATAGCTTTGTAGGGACACATTACAGCAATGAGAAAAGTGCATTCTTTCAAGGGCAGCATTAATTCAACCCATATGACAAACTCTTGGTTAAAAAATACAACAGTTGTTGTGAACTCAGTTTGTAGGATAATGTCTCAACAAATATTTTAATCTGGGATCTGAGTCTATTATCTTCCCCAAAAACTTCAGAAAAAAAATTATGTCCAGAGAGTTAGCTCAGGACAAAACAGGACTGCCAACATATCTAGCCACTAACCTGCTGGGTGTCTGCAGGCAAGTCATCTGCTGTTTTTTCTCTCTGCCACACATTCTCTGCCTATGAGGGTATCTGCTATGACTAGTACTCACTGCATCTTTCTGCAGGGCTCAGAGACCCCAAGACTCCATATGGGCCTATAGCTGATACAATGACAGTAAATATTCATGTAAGATTTTTTTACTGTTACAGTACTTCACAGTTGAACTTTGTTTTACTGAAATATCCCAATTTTAATCTCCAATGATTGGTCAAATCAGCTCCCCAGATATGAGTAGTCCTCCAGCTGCTTAACAGCTGAAGCAATAACACAGCTGCAATAGTAATAAATACCTCCCCAGGGCCCTTATAGCTAGCACTACTCTTGTATTCTCCTTTTTTACTACTCTTATTCAGTTTCCTGTGTAGCTGATGCAAAATAAATTTTAAAAACCAAACAGAACAAAGCCCATAACAACAAAATTCTTTGCCTTAATTCATTTATCTTGATAAATAGACAGAAGCAAACACACATTTATATTTTTATAAAACTTATATAGAGATATATATTGTGTATGGAATGCTTCTAAATGAAGCAGAGGTTTGAAGTCAGAAAACTTCTACCAAGTTTCAATCTTAAGGACTGAAAAATCAGTTAATTTAAATGTAGCCTACCAGTAAGGAAAACTACTTAAATCTCTTTACGTACCATTGAACAAATCCTGTCGCCAGCAATGTACATAGCTATCATCAAAAAAACAGTGATTCTGCTGAGATATGGTTTACCTGAATCCCAACATATTAACAACTCTGAGAAAAATCAAAACTGATTTCTCAAGACAAAGAGTTATCTTTCTTGAGGGTTCACTGTATGTGCCGGTCACCATGACAGTAATCACCAAGCCTCTCACAGTGTTATCTGAAGCACCACAGGAACCTGCTTTACACAAAATAGAAAACAGAATGCAATACACTGCATTCCAATGTACAGCAGGTCAGCATGGATGAGTATCAAGATTAAATGACAGTATAGAATCAAATACTCGTACAGCAGTAGAATCAGTTCACAGCTTCCTCCACTGCCCGTAGCATCTTCATAGGACACATAAGTTTTCGATTTCATTTACATAATCTTTAAAACAACCTTAATCTTGATGCATTCCTTTCTGCAGATTTTTTTTTTTTTTTTTTTTTTTTTTTTTTTTTCAGATGGCAAGGATCATTCTTCAGTGTTTGTGACCTAGGCAGCCCTGTCTCACGTTTATCAGTATTTACACACCTACATGTCTGCTCTGCTATCTTCAAATTAATTACAAGAATTGTTGGACCAGGTTTATATGGAATAAGACTCATATACAGTAAAGATAAATAGAATAGCAACTAGTGTTGAGGAGAACAGACTGTTGAAAACAGAACACAACCTATATAAAATTACTAGCAAGAGACCTTAAAAGCAGAGGCACATCACTTGGCGTAATTGCATGACTCCTCTGAAATGAAGTGCCCCATTAATGGTTATAAGTCCAGTGTGCAGGTGAGACTGTTGTCAAATCTGTTGCAACTCAGTCAACCCTAGGGTAAAATTCAGTGCTGTGCAGCAAAAAACCTTATAGCTGAGAAAGAGGGAGCTCCAGTGGCTTTAAAAAGTCTTATCATCTAACTTTTAGCTTTCTCAGGAGTTATAAATGACATTGACCACTTTTATGCCCTACTACCTCACTTTTAATCAAGGCACTTCAGGACTGAGGGAACATTGCAATGAAGTACTTGAGCTACCATGCAAGGATGTATTTATTTCAGTGAGATATAAGAAGAAAGCATGCTCAGCAGAGGAAAGGCAGGAAATAGGAGAGAGAACAAAATTAGGGAAGTGAAGAGGGGCTGTTTAAATTAACTCGTTGCATCTGTCTTAAGTCATACAAAAAGATATAATTTTACCCAAGAGCAAGCCTTGCAAATGGCAATTTATTTCCTAGAAATAATTTAATGACACACCACTACTTGAGTGCCTGGTACTTTACATACAAATAAAAATGGCAAGTCCCTGCTCTTCAGCATTGTCATCTAAATTAGACATTTGAGACCAAGTCCTCTGTGGGTATAAATTAGCATAGCTCCACTAACAGTGGAGGAATTATTTATGCCAGCATGCACCAGAAGGAGAATAATACTGGGAAAAGACATTTTTTTTACTATAAATTGCATGGGAAAAAAGTATATTTCTTGCCTGTAAAATACCAATCCAGTTTTGATGGTCTTTATTTACATTATTAATACTCCAGTCATCTACAATAAGCCTGTGATTTTGCAGCATTTGAAGATCTGAGCATTTGTAGATTTGCAGAGAGGAAATAAACAGATACATTAAGTCATTGGAATGCACCTTGCAGTTCTCAAAAAGAGGTAAAACAAGGATGAGTCACATAGAACAAAAGGATTCAATAGTCAAGGCTTCTTATCTGCTCATGTGAAACTCTTGAATTTTTTGCATTAAAAACCACAAACATCAACAGGGTAAATGGTCATAAAAATTAGGTATGCTTACATTTAAAACAAATTTTAGAATCTTGTCCAGTGTACTTTTTGAACTGTCAGAAACCTCGATGGAGAAAACAATATATCACTCTAAAGAGAATTAACAAGCAGTACAGTGGGCATGAACAGACATCACGCATCACTGACCTGTGCTGTTCACATCCACATGTAACAGCCTGAATGGGTGTCAGTCACAGAACAGTGGGAAAAGAATGAATTTTTGCTTTGATAGAATTTAAAATGTTGTCCTAAATAAGTTAATTATAAAAAAAGAAAAAGAAAGAAAAGTGATACAAATTGCAGCCAGGTGGAACCATGCCTTTAAACTCTTAAAGAAAAGAATCCAAGATGCTATTCATCAGGATCACAGGACTGAAAGAAATGGCTGCATTCAGGATTGCCTTGGAGCCAAAGCATATGTACTTTAGTGCAACCGGTTGTGATTCCATCAAACAGAGAGACTACAGCTGGTCAATTCATCTCTCAGTGAAACACTGATGGCCCTACAAAGGTAATGAAATATAGTTATTTATTGTTTCTCTTTTCAGGGTATGTTCAATAATGATACTTTCACCTGCTGATGTACATCAAGACAGTTCACCTGTGAAATGTTCCTAGTGAATGCTGGGAAGCCTAAAACTGTGCTCCAACTTACCCACCATTAATTCATTTATTTTAAAATACTAGCAATGTGTTGTTTCTTCCCAAAAAGCATATACAAGTGGACTTACAAAAAGCAAATTGTAAAAGCAAGAAGTGTGTGAAGAATCCTTCACTTAATTATATTTAGTTATTTGAAGATAAATAGATTTGCAGTAATAAGAAATAGTAGTGCTATAATTGCAGTAACTGCAGTAGTGCTCTGGACATAGGAACTCCCAAATGCTTAATCCTCTGGAGTTGTACTGAATCTGCTTTACAAGGAGCATTTTACTTGTCAGTCATATTCTGCAAGTTGAATGACAGTGATGTTTTCACAGACTGATCAAATCACTAATGGAGGTTATCTATCACCTTTTATTATTGTAAAGTATACTAAAGTGGCTAAGTGGCTAAAAAACTTTTTGACAGGTGAATATTGCATTTCTTATTTGACAAGGCAGAAGTGAATCAAAATCTAATATGAAAAAGCATGCTTTTTGGGGGGTTTGATGTCTTTCTCTACATAAGTGCTGTTTAAAACAGTAGAGATAGAATCTTAATTGAACAAGCTTTCAAATGAAATGCAATGTTAAGTGTACAAATGTGCTCTTAATGGCGGAATACCAGTAAATAATACTCTCTTCTTAAAATGCTTATCCAAAGTTATCTCAGAGTGAAAATTGTTAGAGAGGAGAGGAGAGGAATATGCACAAAGTTTCAGTATACAATTATTGAATTCATAACAGGAGTACAAACCATGAATATTTCTTGAAATGCTATTCTTTTTTTCTTTCCCCCACCCCAGTTTGGCCACAAAAACTGTATTAGGAGCTTACTGGAACTGTTTATTTATTTTAATTCAAATTGCTACTCTACCTCTGTGCAGATTACATATACATCTTGTTGCAAGAAAAGCACAAGATATGCTGTGTGGCTAATCTGTCAAAATAAACACCTTTCGTCTATTCTAATTAATTGTGTGTGCACATCTGCAGGAGAAAAGAAAAGAGCGCTCTCCAAGAATTTCAACACTTGAAACAAAGATTCAACCAGTAAGTAAACACAGCTTAGACTAGAATCTGAAAAACAAACAAATAAACAAATGAAACCAACTACACTTGTCACTTTTGAGGGACTGACCCTCTTTATATCTTTTAAGTGTGCATAAATCTTTTCATCTGTGCCCATAATTCCTATTATAAAAGGAGATACAAAAGTAAAGGGATGGATAGAGAAGGTTCTGTTAGATATCCTACAGTTCAATGTACCCTTCAGTTAGTAGTGTTGCAAGAGATGTGAAAACAGGAGGCTTTTCTCACATTTGCATTCTTTCTTTCTTTGTCTAGAGAGAATTAGCATGTCAATATTTACTTTTATTTTCTCAAACAAATCTGAGAAACACAACATTTTCCCAGCCCTACTATGGAATTCTGCTACATGCTTATATCTACACTTTTGCAGATCATCTTTTCAGTTCAGTAGGAATAAAATATGCAGAGCAGAAGAGCATGAATCCTCAAACCATTGTTTTGATGACCTACGTGCAAATTAAACAGTGTTTTTGCCTGATTCTGTGCAGAAATGAACCTCATTCTTGGTATGGAAACTTCCGGATCCCATAAGACTCTAATATACATGCCACAAATCTGGGAGAGTGGAAAAGACAAGGCACTGGAGCAACTCATAGGATTGGGATGACAGTGATCACCTGAGAATGTGGTTTTTCACACAATAGATGGGTGTGTTGTAGCTTGCAGGAGGACATGTGGACTCTTAAGCACTGAAGAAGTATGCATGCTATATTCCTCTCTTTCCTTTCTCAGAATAAATCTTCCCAATTTACAATTCTTGGAAGAAATTTCAGTTCCATTAAACTGAAAGCACCTGAATTTTCTTAAATTGTCTGCACATGGGCGTCAAGATACAGTCACGGCTGAGCAGCTAGAGTAAGTAAAGCAGTCAAAAGCATGCCGGTAGTCTGGGTTTCAAAAAGGAAACAATTTGGTAATGTCTAATGAACTGTGTCAACTAGAAGAAACAGGCCTTCTGATAGGCACGTTCAAACTGGTGAGGTTTCTTTGTAGTTACAGCTTAACAGCGATACATGTTGAAAATATCCTAAACAGGATGCTTTGGTTAGGGGTGTATACAATGTATAAGGACATCTGAATACACAAAGCATTCCTGAAGGATTCTTGAAATGAGTGAAAGAGTGTTTCAGAGTGTTCTTGTGTCCTTAGAGCTGTCCTGTGCATGCCCTTAGGTGCAAAATTTCATTTACATTTGAAAAGTTAATGAAAAATTTGATGGTGGTGTCTGGCAATGTGTCCTTTGAAATGAGCTTAAAGCTTCCATTAATTTGAAGTTGTTAGCACATCCATTTTATGTTGTTAGATATTGTTGTTAGAGTTATATAAGATATCACAACAAAAAACAAAGAAAATGTGCTCAACTGTTCAAGAAAAACAAACTAGTCAAAACTGTTGTCCTTTGGAATTTTAGAGTTACACAATACTGTTAGTCTTGATCTTTTTGAAAGCTGCTATGATTTATTACTATAACTCCATAGCCACAAATTGAAAACATAGATTAAAATGTCTCCTGCTTGACCTTTTCACAGATAGCCCACGAATATGAATATTAACTCTATGCATTCAAGAGCTGCTGAGTTATATATTGTAAAAGGTATTATTTCAAATCCTATTTCACCAAATGAATTACCAAATTACCAAATAGTTCTACTGCAAATGTTATTGTTTTCGTTTGTTTATGGTGTGTTAATAGGCACTTTAGAAACCACTGGGCAACCTCCCCAAATTTAAAATACAGGAGTGGCTGTGGAGGCATATGAGCTCTCCTGGTCTATGACTGGATGACATTTGTGCTTCAGCAACAAAAAATCTCCTGATCTTAACTAACACTTCACCCGAAGAAAACCTTGACTTTTATTTATTCTGCCAAAGATTAAATATCAGTCAGCTACTCATGCACAAAACTTTGAAAAGAAATGCACAACGACCACCACAAAAATAAAAGCGTTTTCCACATTCTCTTGGAGTCTCCTGTTCACATTTGTAGCACTCTCAGTCTTAGCCTTGTTCTTTCTCCTCTCAGACACTGTAGTTTCCCCGAAGACTAAGTTTTATTTGCGTGGCACAAAGTAAAGTAAAAAAACAATGCTGAGCTGTACTGACTGAAGACAAATAATAGAAGAACATGCATTTCCTCAGTAAGGCCACAAAACTCTGGTTTAGGTAACAGCATATTTTCTCTTCTGTGCCTTGTCTGGTTGAGCTAAGGAGGAAAAGATTGCTTACATTATTTTTCTCAGTGTGTGTGTCTAGCATAGGATCAAACACACAAATTCTAAGTCCCTACACCATATTGAATTCCATTAAATGAAACTTACACAAGCTCTATGAGTTGCAGCTCTGGAAAACATGATCTTTACACAAGCTGTGACAGCTTCCCATCAGCTACTTTGTCCCTCTTTACTTTCTGTTGAAGCAGATTGATGATTGCTTCTGACTTCTTCAAAACTAGTTACAGGACTCCCTTTGACTTCTTCTAGTGAGATCTTCCTGTACATTTCTACAACCCACAGATTTCTTTCCTATTTCACAGCAATGATTCTAACCTGTACTGAGGTCTGATGGCATCAGAATATGGTTTGTAGCTTGTCCTGCAAATCAGTACAAACTGCTTGGCTTCTCCATATTTGCTGGATTTAAACGATGCATTAGAAAGCTGCTTTATGTTCCCATTTATTGTAACCAGAATGGTTCATTAGTAAACAAGAATGCTTTCGGGAACTTATCATTTCAGTTCTTATAGGAAAAGTGCTTTCTGTACAGGTTTCATTTTTTAAATTCAGACTAAGTCATGCTTACCCCATGGCTTCTGCATCCTTATGAACTGTGGCTCCATGGAAATGAGCCACCTCCCTCTGTTAACGCCCGTGGAGCTGGAGAACTTCAATAAGCAATTTGTGAATTTTACCCACTGAGTATTTTCTAAATGGCACATTTTTTTTTGAGATGCTGCCCCAAGTCCTTTCAGCCTCAGCCTGGATTTTTGTTTGCCTTAACAAATCTCTCAGCTGTTTGTCCTGTATCTGTCCTTGTTTATAATGATAGTGCTTATAAAGACAGTAAGGGTAGGAGCGAATTGTTCCTTGCCACTAACTCTTTGTAAACAATTATACAGTACATTAAATTGCCTTGGTTTGAGGCAATCTAATCCTCAACTAATAGCAAGGCATATATCTAATACTGTTTACATACT
>NW_024884142.1:45503187-45507382 GCF_019232065.1 Centrocercus urophasianus
CCCCCCCCCCCCCCCCCCCCCCCCCCCCCCCCCCCCCCCCCCCCAACAGCAAAAAAAAAACCTTGCAGAAAACCAAATTGACTGCAAATTCTCAACTTAACACATAAGCCATCTCTTTTAGTTAATTCTTTGCAACTGGATTGCAGTGGTGATATACTAGCATACATAAAAAGTTTTATTTACTCATCTTGCTTTCACATTCATTGTTACGATTCTAAAGCTGGAGCCCAGTCAGTGAGAGAAGCTTAATACAGTAACATCCAAATGTGACACACAGCAAGGATAAATGTGTTATCCAGCTTGTACATGCATAAGCAGACTCTCTGGAAATAGAATTCAGACCAATATTTTCATTTTCAAACCTGCATTTTCCTGCATCTGAGCAGTCAATGGAGCATCTCCTTTTTTTAAGTAAGATCCAATTATAATGAGAGCTTGGATTGACAGAAAACATTATTATAACTGAATGAGGTGTCAAATCCATGATTAATAAGGTTCTTCACTTAGGTTCAACAATAGCAGCATCAGACTACAGGCATATAATTATTCAATAAGATAAAACATTTTCAAGAAGTTTTAATTTCTATTTTGGAGAGTAGAAGGCAATGTCTCACATTTTGATGTTCATGTGGGGCAGAACTAGTTCAGCATTTCAGGAGAGGATTTTATCTCTGTTTTCTGAACGTGCAAACTAACAAAAAAAGCCTTTTGCACAATCTAAGCCTGTTGTTTGAAGAGTTAGCTTCTGTTTTTCTCCTAGCTTCTGTATTTTTGCATCCACCTTCTTAATGTCTGAACTGCAAGGGCAGATTGGGAACATCTGTAGTGCTGGAGGTTTGTGGTTTAGGTATCCATATGGTCATATATTGATGGACTATATAGAGTACGAGGCGAAAAAAAATCGTTGTCTGTTTAGTGAGGCACAAATCAGCAGATAAAAAGCTGATATTTCTTGATAACCATGGTTCATGTAAGCAGTTCATAATCATTTTGTAAGGTTCATGATTTTTTTTCCTGTAACTACTTTTTATGTGAGAGGCAATGAAGGCAGGATAGTTACAAATTAGCATATTCACAAGGGGAAAATGTCATATTTACAAAGAAAAAATCAGCTAATTGGAAAAGCTTTCTTGTAACAAAAATGCAAATCCCTCCATCCTACATAAATTCTGCTTTCCTATAACATACCACAATTTCATAGAACTGGATATCCCATTTTCTCTTTTTCATTGCTTCTCAATTTCACCTTTCTAGCCTACCTTCTTAGTCCTCTCTTCCATCCAACTGGTGGTGCTGCTCCATCACTGCAGGCAGTATAAGTGATTTGGCTGTATAAGCTTTGTGTGAGGTTGACTTGGAAAAATGGTCTCTCAGGTCAGCCTTCATTTATACATCATCAGTTACATCCCACTACCTTTTATCCAAATATGATCTATCAATAAAAAATACATATATAACCCATACTGTAGCAGGCTCATTTCCTCACTTTCCTCCTTCATTGGCACCTTGCATGCTTGCACAAACTAACCTTTAAAATGCAACTTTTAGTTTAATGTTAGCATTTGTCAGTCCCACAAACTAGGGAAATTTATGGAGGCAGTCTGAGAAACATCTGAATTTCTAACTATAACCCCCCCATCTCCTGAAACTCACTGCTACATTCTGCAAGCTGCCAGATGAAGACAGCTTAACACACTAGCTAGACAAACAGCAGCAGATGCAGATAGCTGGCACAAAAGCTCTTGCCTACTATGAGAAGATAGTATGAAATGGTTATAGACAGATCAAGCTTAAAAATGTGTTAGTGGGCCTCAAGGTTACCGCTTTGCAATGCTATAAGGGATGAGTTTGCACCACTTCTCTTTCTTGTTTCTTCTGCTTTCAAATAACCACACTTCAGAATTAAGCTGTCCTAGGCAACAGTCTGTTTCATTTTACACCTCTTCAGTAAATTCATGTTCAGATGAAAACTTTTAAGTGAGGTTAAAATATAGTAGCATCTGGGAATTTTGGTGCTATTATTTTGATGTTGTTACTGCCATTCCTATTGTGGTAGCCAGTGAACAAAATGCTGTATACAAGCAAAATTGATGCCTGCCGCTATAAATACCCCAGAAAATGGGAAAATGAAGCATTATGTCCCATTTCATAAAGGAGACAGCTACAAGTTGCCACAAAGTAAATGAGTGTGGATTTCCAGCTCATTAACTACTCCATGGCAACTGTCTGGGTGGTTATGGCTCCAGAGTAAATGTGAGGCAGCTCTGACCCTTATGGAACTGCAGTAATGTATCTTGCATTTACCTGAGATTTAAGAATCCATATAGAGTAACTAATGAGCTGGAAATCTACAGTCTCACTTCTCACATGGCAGTTTCTTCACGTATCTTGAGGCAATGATAATTATGTGATTTGTCTCGCGTCATGAGACAGACAAGGGAACGTAACCCAGACTTAAAGATCTCCTGCAAACCCCATTCCTTGCATGGACAGAAAATTCTTGTAGAGCTGCAGTTCATCTGCTTAGTATATCCTCCTTCAAATGGGATCACTTCACAAGCAAACTCAGCCATTTTTTCCCCCTCATTAGTACTGAAGAACATGCATATACCACATACACAAAATGGATAGATAAAAGTAGATTTCAGATGGTTTATTCACTTTACATATATGTCTTAAAATATAATTTACTTTTCCAAAGACTCATAAATACTAAAGTATATCTAAAATAAAACAAATATATAAACAGATAAACAAGAGGATGCTTTGGGAATAGTCTTATTCTGCTTTCTGCTTCAGGTTTCAACCTCATCACGGCAGGCACTGCCACTCCCAATTTTTCCCTTAGGAAAAGGGAAAAACTGGGAGAAAAGTCTGGATTCTATTTTCCTGTAGTCTAAGCATTCTTTTGCCCCAGTACTGTCCACCAGGGTAGTTCATAACATACCACAAGCAAGCAAAGAGGCTTATTTCCTTATCTTTTTCTTTTTTTTTCCTGTACTGACTCCTACCAATGGATTGTCTGATAAGACTCCATCACACTCTTTCAAGTGATACAAACTAATGCCTACAGCCTTTTTAAAACCCCTGTTCTGATTTTTCAGAGGCTCTACTGGAATTAAAATAGCTATAGCTACAGAATAGACTATGCATCCTCAAATTTCTTGTTGCCATCAAAAGGAAAAGAAAAAAAGTGGAACCAAGGGGAGGATAATCTGAACCAGAACTTTCAGTTCTGGGATGCCTGGCTGTGACAGTAGTGCAAAAACTTGAATTTCTTGAGGGAAAGCATAATGTAAATGGAAAACATCAGTGCTACCTTTTACATTGACCATATTCAACACTTTAGTGACTCTGATGTGCATCCTTTCTCTGCTAACAGATTGGAAATTTGCATATTTGCCCTTGCATCTCACTAGGACATTTTATTCTCTTATTAAGTTATCCTTGTCTTCAAGTAAAGCAGACAGAGAATTACTCTCTTAACAGAAGATCCCACAGCTGGATATCAAACTGCTCAATGCTGTCTGAACTGTGCTACTCCATGGTAAATGTTTGTGCTTACAGAGTAGAAAATGAAGTTTTCAGAAACTGGACTCTGCTCCTACTGCTTCAAATCTTGTCTGTCACTCTCCCAGACTCAGAGCTGGAGCTTGGGCATGGCCCAGCCATCACCAGGGACTTCACCAACATTGTTGGACTGTACAGCTCCTGTAAGTATTGTTGTGGAAACAAGCATTTTCTGAAACTGTTCCTGCTCACAATCTGAGTACTCAAGCACCCCAGGCTCACTCCAGAACTCCAGAATGCACTTTGTGGGCAGCCACACAAATGAGACTGGGAGTTACTAGCAGTGACATCAGGCACCTCATGCCAGATGGTCATCAGGGCGCAGAAAAGCCCCTGAACATGTTTAAGCAGGCATGTGACGAGCGGCACTTCAGCTGCCAGCTGCCCCTGGGCTTGATTTTCTGACCTTCTTGCTACAAATAGAAGGGCAAAAGAGGCAGCGCAGCCCAGAGAACAGTGACATGGGAAGTCAGGCTGCAAGGAACCCAAGTTTGAGAACAATTTATCAGGTTCCTCCTGTGTTACCTTTCTGGGGAGTTATTCTACTGCACTACAGCAGCATTTTGATTTTTTTATTACCTTTTTTTTTTTTTTTTGCCCAGATTTGTAATTATACAAATATATG
>NW_024884142.1:45507482-45554815 GCF_019232065.1 Centrocercus urophasianus
TGTTTTTTTTTTTCCTGAGGGATAAAAAAAGAAGTGCCAGTCAATTCCTCTCCTACTGACATCAACGGCTGTTGGCTTAAGCACCTTATGCAGTATTTTCCCTCTTCTTATCAGGGGTGCCATATTTTTTCTGTACTTGATTTTTTTTTTTTTTTATTTCTTCTAGGCATCCCTTTTATTTTTATATTTCTTATCTCTTTGTTCTCTAAGTCATTCACTTTTCATCCTAAATTATGTAATTTTCTTTTAGCCAGTTGGCATTTACATCAGTCAGCATACCCAAATGTTCATCTGTATTTCCTTAATTTCGTGTACTATATCAGCAATTCCTGCAGCAGTAACGGCTTTCTTCAATGTGACTTACGCCTCAGATTGCCCTGCTAGTTTTTCAGGCAATTATCTACTGCCTGTCCTTTTGGCAGGCACATTGCTATCTTCCCCATTTTATTTTGGTTTTGAGAGTAACATCAATCCACAGTAAGTGCCTACTACAGACTTGATGCTTCTCTGTGGAAATTTTAAGTGTTTCATATTGTTTAAAATAGAAAAACGCCTTAATACCAGCACTTCATACTGAGAAAATCAGGAAAACTCCAGTCATTTATTTGCTGGGGCTTTAGGGCTCCCTGCTTCTTTAATTCCTTCCTCTTGGTTCATCCAGAGTTTATCAGCAGACCTGATCCCTTACCATCCAAGTCACAGCCAACACTCTTTGGTTTATTTTGCATAGAAATCTGGGACACAAGGGGGGATGGCACATAGGCAAGCATCAGCCCAGCATGGTATCAAGATGCATAAAATGTTCCTGGGAAATGGTCATGGGCCCCCAGGTACAGGCACAGTTACAACGATCACTGCAATGGCACCAATACAAAGTCCTGCAGTTGAGGCTTTCAAGCCTACAAAAGAACACGAAGTGGCTTGAGACCAAACAGTATCTATTGCTCACTCCAGTTTTACCCCTAAAAACCTAGCTGAAGACAGATGCTCTCTTGTTTGGAACAGATGCTGCTGGGGAAGAAGATGAAAATCCATTTGTCGTTTTGGCTCCTGTCTGAAAATGAATGTGGCCTTGGCTTCAGCTCACTGCCTGATTGCAGGGAGGAGGAAATGTGCTGGAAAAATACAAGGAAGAGGAAAAGCCATGCTTCTTTGAAAGTGGAGAACAGTGAGGAATCAAAGCTACAAAACTCTGGAGTCTGAAGGGCACTGGCAAGTATAGCCTGGGGATGCTCAAGACGTGGGTCTGGGGGAAGTCAGACCTTCATGTGACACAGGTGGGGTAGGGGAGAGGGACCCTGAAGCCCATTGTGCATATAGTACCTGGAGGAATAAGAAGTGGCAACACAGAGGACTGCAGGAAAATGGGAGCTTGACTCACAAGACCAGGCTATGGTGGGGATTGGGTTTTGACACATGCAAAGAACTTGGCCACTGTGATGAGTTTGTTCATAAATCTGTAAAGACTGCACTTCACAATATCATAGAATCCTTAGAGTTGGAAGGGACATTTAAAGGTCATCTACTCCAACTCCCCTGCAACAAACAGGGACATCACAGTAAGATCAGGTTGCCCAGGGCCTGATCCAACCTCACCTTGAAAGTCTCCAGGGATGGGGTATCAACCACATCTCTAGGCAATGTGTTCCAATGTCTCGCCACCCACATTGTAAAAGATTTTTTCCTTATATCTAACCTAAACCAACTTTCCTTGAGCTTGAAACCATTTCGCCTTGTTCTATCACCACAGACCCTATGAAAGAGGCAGTCCCCTTCTTTCCTGTAGTTCCCCTTTAGATATCAAAAGGCTGCTATCAGGTCACCTTGTGGCCCTCTCTTCTCCAGGATGAGCAGCCTCTGCTCCTCATAGGACAGATACTTCATTCCATGGATAGGAATTCCAGTTTTCCCATACTATTTGAGAGGTCTCTCAAAGCAATTGGAAAGCAATGTGAAGAAATTCTGGGAGAAGTGGGGAGCGATGGTGGAAGATACAACTCCAGGGAGAGAGGAGCTTCCTCTTCCATGGATACAGAGAAAAAGGGAGAGGAAGCATGACTGCAGCCTTAAGAGTCAAAATGGTGCACCTGTAGAAAGAAACCCTTCTTAAGTTTGCACAGGTATATTTACATCTACTAATAAACCAAACTTTCCTTCCTTATTCCTAGTGCCAAAAGATTGCAGTCTGTTCTTACCTGATCCTTGCTGGCTGTCCTATGTGTATTTTCTAATATTTATTTATTTAGGATGTTAAGTTACTTGCCACACAGTAAAAATATTTGTATTGAACAGGCTGCATAAAGGCCCCAGATCCATGATAAATGCTCTGGAAGCAGAAAAGAAGTAGTTGGGAGGAAGGGAAGGAGGCACTGCAGGAAAACTCATTTGCTGAAAAATGCAGCTTATGTCTTATCAATTTAATTCCAGATAAGTCTTCATTTTGCTGTGAGGACAGATGCGATAAATATGTTAATGGCAGATTTCAGTAGTTCAGTTTGTAGAACTGCAAGGCTAGATGGAAGTGATAATTTTTCTTTCATTTTAATTTTGAAATAAAAAGCAAGAAGGCAGGAAATTTCCTGATATCGGAACACTGTAATGACTTTTTGAAGGATAATGGACTTCAGCACAAGATGACGATTAACTATCGTGTCCTGATCCTTACTTTTTTATTAAATTCCAGTTTGCCTGGTCAGAATTTTCTCAGCTTTCTTGTTAAGCTGAGCAGATTACTGCCTGTGACTGACTTTTCCAGTTCCACATTCATAGAGGCATTTAGCATCAATCCTTACTTGAAGCTTGTGAGTATTTTACTGATACTAATGTTCCTCTGGCTAGATACATGCTTAAGCAGGCCATTGAAAATAGACCTGGATGGAGCTCCCCTTCACCTCTCTCACTGTTTTTCTGGAGCAAGATGCTGGCGGAAGAGTCCTTTTTTTTTTTCTTTCTTTTTTTTTCCTTTTTATTTTTTAATTCATTAAGAAGCACATTTAGTGCCCCCAGGGAGCATAAAACTAAATGGCCTTCCATGCATTGATTACTGTTTTCCTATAAATAACATTCACTTAGAAATATTTGGTAAGAAGTCTTCTTTGACTGTTCAATTAAAAATAGTTTTAAAAAGACAAAATACCAAAACTGTGGAGGAATATACATAAAGCTTCCTAAATCTGTTGCTTATTTACTACTTGAAACTCAAACTGTGTAAACTATAATTTTGTTCAATCTGTTGATCACACAGCAGCTTGTCAATATTTCATCTGAATGGGTAATTCTTATAAGCAAAAAAAAATTTAGAAAGAATTTGCTGCCTTGCATCTTTTCAGGGGGAGGAAACCGCAGGCATCAGACAAAAAGCCTAAGGAAATTTTAGGAAACACTTTCTGAATTTCTTCTGCTCACTTGGAGATACTAAGCAAAAAACTGAGTTTCTTATATTCACAGCAGTGGTTCTAACTGAAGAACTTTCCATTGCACATCTGGCTTGTTCTTTTAAATGAATCCTAATTTCAGAAAGGTGATGTCCTGTCTGGTTCCTCCCTGACCACTTCTCTCCAGGCAAGTGAGTGAGTGCCTCAAATTTCAAACCACTAGCATTAACTACTAGGATTTTATCAGGTCATTCTCATTCTCTAGCTAAGCTCACCATTCAGAATCTGAATGATTTTAACTATTTCATTCAAAATGGCAGTTAGAGCCCCCTGACGACTTCTCTCCAGTGGCTCAAGTGAAGAAATGTGGATTTTCTCTGAGTGCTCGTATCCCATTTTCCATTCAACAAAGGGTACCTCTGTTTTGTCAGTGCTGTCCTCAGCTGGGGGTACAGAACTGATATGGTTTGAAGAGGTGGATAGAGATTATATTGTTTATGAGATAGAGTTAATTATTCTGAAATGTTAGATTAATTCCAGATGCCTATCATTGTATTTCATTTATTTATTTTGCCAGGACTTTGGGGTTGGGGGTGGGGAGGGGAGACGGAGGGCATGGCACGAGCTTCTTTCTTCATTCAATTAACAACTAATACAAAACTTCAAACATACGTGTGCTGGATGTTTTTTTTTTTTTTTTTTTTTTAAACCAAATAGAATGATGAGGTGAGAGGAAAAGCAAAAGTCTGCAGGGCCTTGTGGAAGTGAGAGAGAGGATCCCCAGGCTCTGGAAGAGAAAGCTGTGTCAGCAGGAGCTGAGCCAAATTAATTAGCCCTGTGAGGAGCCTAGGCATAGGGCTTGGTTAATGCAGCTATTTTATTTTTGTCTCTGGACTTTTTTGAACTGCGCAAACGTGTCTCTGTAATACTGCACCTTGCATCCAGAGGCTGTTCTTGCACTCATGTGAGGTTCCAGTCCATACTGGCCACTGAATTCATACAATTCAGTGACTAAAATGGCCAAAAGAACACAGAGAAACACCCTATAAAGTTCTGCTCCTGGCCCTAGTATTCTCCTTCCCAAAGTCAGGGAGCAGCAGGTAGAGACAGCTGCAGCCTCTCTGCCCTCACAATCTTGCTGGAATAGCTAATAGGCGTTCAAAGCACAAGCCATATCTAGAGGTAACCCGCTCTGGCAGAGCATCCTCCACTACTGACATAGAACAGCCATATCTTAGACCTCTTTGGACTCGTACTGCAGCAGCAATTAATCCTGGAGCACCAGGCTCCCAAAAACTTGGCGAGGAACACCACCCTCCAGCATGTAGCCGGGCAGGGAGATGCCTGTAGAAGAGCGGCAATTCATGTGGCATTAAAGCTTATTCTAGGCTGCCACCTTGTCAGGGTTAAGTTCAGCTCATTAAAACATTTGTCTGTTATTTATGCAAATAAGCCTATGCAGAGTCACAAAATATGCAAAGTGAGCTATTTATCAGTTTGGCACAATCTCTAACTTTCTGAGACCTCAGACATCCCTGCTAGATTTAGAAGAAAATGAAGTCTCTGTACTGCTGTTTCTGGCAGAGAGGCCAAGGCAAAGCCTATCAGCTATGATCCACATCCTCTCAGAGGACTTGCTGTGCTTGGGATAGAACAGATAATGTATTCTGTGAGACTTTAAACCTATTGCATTTACTTTCACAATGTTTAATCTTATGAATAAGGGAACTCTACTTGTTTCGTCTTTGCAGGGAAGGAGATTTATGAATCTGCATAATTCAAATAATTCGAACTGCAGTTTATTATTTATTTATAAGTAGCACGTGACAAAAAAGATGTCCTCTGGCACAGTCTGCTTACACATGCCTCTTTGCCAGGGCAGCTGCAGTCTAAGGTCATTCTCACTCATGAATGTGCAGAAGAACTCAACTCATCCCTCTCTGGTCACAGAATCACAGAATTGTAGGGGTTGGAATGGACCTCTAGAGATCGAGAACAACCCCCCTGCCAAAGCAGGTTCCCCACACCAGGTCGCACAGGTAGGCATCCAGGCAGGTCTTGAACATCTCCAGAGAATGAGACTCCACAACCCCCCTGGGCAGCCTGTTCCAGTGCTCCATCACCCTCACTGTAAAGAAGTTCTTACGCACATTCGTGTGGAACTTCCTGTGCTGCAGCTTCTATCCGTTTCCCCTTGTCCTGTCTCCACTCACCACTGAAAAGAGTCCGGCCTCGCCACTCTGCCCCCCAGAGTGACTTCAGGTCATCCGTCCCAGCTGCGTCCACTCCCAGCCTCTAGGCCACATTTTGGCCTTCTTGCTTGGAGGACAGAGTAGAAAAAAGAGAAGGCCTAGTTGCTATGCATATACTACTCAGCAACAGCCTAAACACCGACGAGTTACCAACACCATTTTAGTCACAAGTTCAAAACACAGCATCTCACAGGCTGCTATGAAGAAAATAATTTCTATCTCAGCCAGACTCAGCACAAAAATTAATGACCAAACACATTGGCTTAGGTTAATCGCTAAGAAAATTGTCCTAGAAGGGGTACTTAACTTTCTTAATGTTGAGGGCTTTTCTAAAAGTGTTGCCCTTTTTATTCCAGATCTATTTGCCACTTGGGTAAGTGCAAAAATATGCAGTTAAAAACATCCATACAGCCTGACTTTCTGTGAATTTGATTCTGCTGTTTCCAGCTGAGCAAAATTCTCTTGATATATATAATGAAAACATATGTTACTCCTTAATAAATGTATGAATATAACCACTTTAGGTCTCTCCATTCACTTTCGCATTGCTGCAATTAAGGATTGTCTGTCTAAAATTATAAGGCCAAGCTTTCTGCTGTGAGTCAGCATGGTTCTGTTGTTTTTCATGGATCAATTAACACACAGTGGAGATTTTAAACACTGTTGTCTATAATGGCTAATTTGCCTATTATAAGGAATGGAGAGCCATCTGTGTACAACACCACAAGGATGGTGTGAAGTGGAGACTATAAACGACCTATGTTTGTAAGAAATTCAAAGACAGACATAGCACAATATTTTACCTTTGGAGCCTGTAGTACATCAGATACATCTTGCTCAGAAACTGCAAAAACAGGTTGTTGCACAAGTGTCGCTGGCTTTTTGGGAGGTCTAGGGGGTGGAAGTACGGTTTGGTTTTCATATCTTCGTACCATATAGTATTGCTCTTCACTGATCTCTTCCACTGTTGTCCTAGTCATGGGAGGTACAACTGTCTTGACATCTTTGCTGAGTAAATGAACCAACATGTTTAAGCGATACACAGGAATTTCCCAGCTCTCCATTGGACTGCTGGCACTACTGATCAGCAGATAAGAGTCTGTGATTTCTTCTTCAAGCTGCAGACCAGGCACAGCAGCCAAGACATCCTCTTTCATGGAAAGATCCCTCACAGACACTTTGACATTAAAAGGCAAATGAAATTCTTTGCAAATCTGAGAAAGCTGGTACTGCTTTTTGTCATGAATCACTTCCACAAAGCCACCTTCCATGTACATAGGGAGAAGCACTTTCTTGTATGCATTACTTAGTATTTGTTCACAAGCTAAAACATCTATGACTTTCTTTCTTCCCTCATAAAGAACTTCACTAGTCTGACACTGCTGAACTAGAAACTGATCTCCAACTGAAACAGAAAAAAGCTCTGTATGAGGAGAATCAAAGGCTTTAGTCGCTACAACATGAAGATGTTCCCTTTCACTTCTTGCTATCTCTAAGTCATAGGCAGTTGGAAACTCCCGAGGTCTTCTCTTGAACTTTCCTTTATAGGTCATAGGGATTAAAAAATGTCTTTTGGAGGAATCGCTTCTGATCTCAGAGGCTATAACTCTTGTAGCCTGGTACTTTTTATAGATGACAATCTCTTTCCCTGTATGCAATAAGTTATAAGGTTTCTGGCTTCCTAAAAGTCCGTCCATTATCTCAGCAATCATGGGAAATTCCTTGCTTGTTCTCTCAAATACATCTTCCAAAGACAGTGGCTGAAGGAAAGAGCTAGTATCATAACAGTCTGTTATATCCTTGACCTCAACATCTAGATCAGAGAGGATATGAACTACGTCCTTACGAACTGAAAAGAAAAAGAAAAATATTTAGTTTTGTCTTCAAATTGATATAAAACTAAAGTATTCATGCCCTGTTGCCCAAATATGAAATGCACCTCTCCTGAGATATGTGACTGTGCAACTGGTAGGCTAGTCAAAGTCTACCTGTTTTAATTTGAAATACATGGTTAGCAGATATGCAGAAGACCTCACAAAGGAAATGAGAATAAGGTATTTCTGGGACAAATTAAACATACTTATATATTTATAATAAGGAAAGTACTGATGATTATTAAAAATGAACATAATTTTCCTTAAAAGGCAAGATCTTTGTATCATGAAGTTTATTCATTATTACTAGTGAAAGAGGATGCTTCAACTATAGAGGTCTATTTGTGGACTCTAGTATCTTTTCCTAAAGTACCTGATTATATTCGCAGTTAAAGCTGAGCTATTGTCTTTAGCAATCTGACAAGTAGCAATGACAATTCTAACCAAACTTGCAAAATTTAGGATGTAAAATTTCAAGCTATATAGGATGACTGTGCAACTAAGGTTTGTTAAGAATTTAGCTCCAGGTCAGTGATACCAGAGGTCACTAACAAATGCAGTAAAATTTAACAAGTAAATATTATTTAATGACTCTTTATTAAAATCCACTCTGCAGAGACCTTCAAACAGGTATACTGTACACACACCTCCTTCTAATATGGAGTATGAATATTTCATGCCTTAAAGATGGTATCAGATGTGTATTTTACATAATAACTTCTATGAAAGTAATTCAGGGTCTGTCTACTCCCACTCTGCTTTTGTCACATTAACACCTTCAGGTGAAACAATCCTAACCACCACATGTGAAAGTCAAGGAACATGGAACAACTAGTGAAAATGAACATTCTCTATGAACAACTAAGAGAGGTCCAGACACAAAATTTTGTTATTTATTGAGACTGAGAAGTACAGAGGATTCCTGACCACAGCCTGTGAAAATCTAATCAGATACCTCTCTCATCAGGGATCCTTTTTATTTAACTGTGGCTAGTATTTCTCATACTTCATTTTGCATCTCTCTATAGTTCTTCTAAAATTGGTGAAAATTCTTTTTTCATTGTTCACAAAGAAGTAGTTGATAATGCATCGTAAAACCTAATTTTCAAGTTGTATTAAATTGTTACTTAGGGCTCATTTAATATTTCTTAAATGTAGAGAATACTATGAAACATAAATAAGTACACAAAATCAACAACAACAAAAGCCCTCACTGGAAATATCTGTTTGGAAAATGAGTGAATACTACATACTTCTGAATCTTCTAAAAGTTTTTTAGAAACATCATTTTCTTACTAAGACTTCTTATACATCTATATGGTCATAAGTATATACTGAAGTGAATCTAGATGCAGGACTAAGATTAGATCTCTGAATATAGTTAGAGCTGTAGAAAACTTTTTGTCTTTTCATTTTATCTGGTGAAGATATGCTTTCCAACCTCATATTTCAAATCACATAGCAAGAAGAGTGGAATATCTCATGAAAAGCATTTAGCAGCTATAGTATATTGTGCTAAAAGTCTCTGCTTGCTTTTATTTCTCTTGTGTATTTTATCTCTTACCTTATACCATCACCCAGAGGAATTTCCACAGTAAAAGTCTCCTCCTTATTTTCTTCCTGAATGACATATTTCTCTCAGGATTTCATTTCTGTGCTTTCTGATGTGCTTCCAGTAAAAGCAACAGACAGCAAAGCTTCGCAAAAGCTAAGCTCCTATCCTGCAAACTTTAACACTATGGGTGAATCAATAAGATGAACTGCAGCCAGTCTCCACCTATTACCTTTGTGGTCCTCAAGCAAAATCGAGTATTTTAGCATAAGCTGCTGGTTTTTATTTTTTCTGTTTTTTTTTTTTTTTTTTTTTTTTTTAAATAGGGAGGAACTTTAGTCAGTACATTGTGTAAGCACACAAGTCATTGCTGCAGCTCAGCTATTCAAGCCACCATAAAATAGGAGTATTTCACTGTGTACTTATGCCCTCGCACAACTTCTATCTTCAGTTCAAAGTAATGCATGGATATAAACATTAATAAGAACTGAAACAACAAGTTTCAGCTTTTTGGTAGAACAACTAGAACAGTATTTAATTACCAAGGGGAAAAAAAAAATCTTTTCTCCTTTCCTTTTCTTTCCTTATTTTAAAATCTCAGAACACAAATTACAGCTTTTAAAGATACTGGCTTTCTAATTCTTTCCCATTTCCTCAGACCCTGAGGCTTCAGAGATCATCCATGAATCTTTTATATCTATTGATATTTGTTTCTATTATAAAGTAAAATAATATTGGTTTTCATTCTGGAATGTCAATCTGAAAAACACAGTGTAGTTCACAAACTGTGGTTAAGTGTCTTATAAAATCTGTATCACAGAACTGATAGGGTTCAAAAGGGTCATAAAGCCCAACTAGTTCTATTTCCTTGCCATGGGCCAGATTGCCACCCTCTAGATCAGGCTTCTCAAGGCCCCATCCAGGCTGGTCTCGAGTGCCTACAGAGATCTGGTGACTTCTCCATGGCCAAAGAGATACAAAGAAAGAGGATCTCAGAACTGAACTGAATTCTTAAGCTTTGCTTTTTCATTATGTAGTTTATCTCCTTTTGAAAGATTATTTAATTTTAGTGATAAGTAAAATGATAACAGAAAGTAATACCAGGAAACTATCTGTATTAATATCTGACAGGGAAATACATATGGGAATACTATTTTTATCTTTCTACAATTTGGAATAAGCATCACTGGTAAAGATGCCCCAGGAATTCTTGACCAAACATAATTCTTCCTTGAGCAATTTGTATGAATTTAAGGGTGCCACATCATACAGAGTAAATAATTCTTTGACCTTAATTCCTACTTACATTTCATTAGTGCCTGCACTTCATAGACAGGCATGAGAACCAAGTAGCCACCGAAGTTCTCAGGAAGTGGATTAGAGGAGTTCCACACATGTAAAGTGTTGGAAAGTTTGACAATCCGGCTTCTGCACTTAGGGATTTTCCATTCTGCAATCTCTTTTAGGGTGTATAGCTGGTCATCTTCACACTCGTAGAATTTTCCTTTTTGTGATAGGGGCAAAATAAAGGAATGAGACCGGTTGTTTCTGACCATAACACAGCTCACAGCCATTGTTCCATTGATCTCTTCCACAGAATTGAAGGTGATCTGCTCACCCTTTTTGATAGTGAGGTTTGCCAGTTTTATATCCTCAGGGCTGTAGAAACACGGATGACCAAATCTTGTTGGCCCAATAGCGACTTTTCTTGTAATTTCTTCAACGCTGACATATGGTGTTTTGTCTGCCACAATCTTATAAAGACCTAAGGACAGAAAAGATGCATTATAAGAAGGAAAGCATACAAAGCAAGATGAGACAAATCTCAGAATCAAAAACCCCACGGTTTGGAAGGGACCTCTAGAGATCATCTAATCCAACTGCCTGCTAAAACATGCTCCCTAGAATAGGTTACACAGAAAAGCATTCAGGCTGTTCTGAATACCTCCATAGGAAACTCCACAGCTTCTGTGGGCAGCCTGTTCCAGTGCTCTGTCACCCTTAGAGATTTTTTTTCCTCATATTCATATAGAAATTCCTACAGTCTAGTTTGTATTCCTTGTTCTGTTGTTGGACACGGCCGAGAAAAGCCTGGCCCCATCCACTTGACTCTCATCCATTAGATATTTTTAAGGATTGATAAGACCCCTGATCATATCTATGTCATGATTTCAGCCATGATAATGATTATTTTCTTCATATGATGCCATGTTTTTATTTATAATGAGAATAATGATGGTAACACACCAGTGTTTTAGTTGTCACTGAGCAGTGCTATACAGAGCAAAGAATGTTTCAGTTTTTCAGCTTCTCATGCTGTTCTGCCAAAGAGGGTGCTGGGCGGGCAGAAGGGACTGAGTGAGGACAGAAAAAGAACAGCTGACCTAGCCTGGCCAAGGGCACATTCCATGCCATATGGCATCTTGTGTAAAAACCATAAAATTCAGGGAAGTTGCTTGGGTGCTGTAGCTGCTTCTTAGGGACTGGCTTCTTAGTGACTGATAGGTAGGTAGTGATCAATTGCATTGTGCTTCACTTGTTTCACATATTCTTTTGTTATTATTATTATTATTATTATTATTATTATTATTATTTCCTTTCCTTTCCTGTCATATTAAGCATTCTTTGTCTCAACTCATGAGTTTTACACTTTTTTTGTTTTGTTTTGTTTTGTTTTGTTTTGTTTTGTTTCCCTACCCCATCTCACTGCAGAGGAGTGAGCGAAAGGCTGTGAGGGGCTGAGCTGCTGCCAGGTTAAACCACAACAAGCAGGTAATTCAGTTGCTAGAAATGTAACTGCGTGAAGATAATATCAACCATGTGATAAAAAGAATAGATAGATGGAATTATCCCATTCTACTCTACAGCTACAACACTTCTGACATCCAGCATTTTTATGTCTGTGATTAAAAAAAAAAAAAAAGAAGAGTTTTTGCTGCAGAAAAACAAACAAACAAAGCAACAACAACAAAAAACATGTTCTCTTAAATTCTTATCTCTTTCCTCAGGAAACCAGACCTTAAGAAACAAATGCAGACATGATATGAGAAAGAGTGACAGCAATGTGATCATTGAGACACAGGGTGAATTTTCTCCCTAAACATCAGTACAACGCCTCCTTTTACATGCAGACTGGGAATTCCAAGAATGAGCATGTTTGAAGATACGAATGAGAAAAAGAACTTGTTCCTAGCATCTCTGATAGACCAGACCATCAGATGGAGTGTTTCTCAGTTTGGATACTGTGGCCATAGCAATGCAATTAAAGTGTTGAAATACTGTACTGTAAGACAGAAGCTGCATCTGAGCCTCTCTAGCCCCTGGAGCCATTATTATTTCATGTTAGTCATGGCCCTTGGAGCTGTCTCATTAGGAGTTCACATCACAAGAAAAATGTGTACATTTTTATATTTGTGTGAGAGTTTTCACAGAAGAAGATGAAGTAGACAGTTTAAAAGACTAAACAGTAGGGTTTAGCCAAGCTATGTGATTAAGCTATCCTCTTCCCAAGATGCAACAGTATGAATGCTGCCTCATAGAATCGCATTACATCTTTTATGTTCTAGCCACAGCTACGCTAACAGTGAAGCCAATATCCCAGGGCAATGCACCACATTTTTCCTACATCCCTACAAAGCCAAAAAGCAGAAATTTCATGGCCCTGTTACTGATTTCCTTTGCCTCCTCCAGACCATACAAACGGTACCATGTCCTTCGAGTAAAGGAGTTCTCCCATCTTGGCAGTTATGAAGGAGGAATGGGATGCAGACTCAAGGAATGTTGCTTGGCACAACTAGAGACACTTTCTCACCAGTTCTACATCTCATGAGTGGTTCACACTACATCTAAAAAGTTGTAAGTGTTCTATTTGCCTACCTCACCATTCAGAAGGGAAACTTGGACAATGCTAGATATGACTTCCTTTCTGGTGGTGATCAGAGTGAGAAGACGGGAAGGATGCCACAGCAGGTGCCCAAATCTCAGCCAGGTATGATGCAGTAGGACTCAGTTCCTACTAGCTGCAGGGAAGATACTCATTCACACCATCTCTAGACCCCTCTCGAGGGATTTGCTTTGGTTAAAAATTGCTCCCACACCTTTTCCATTACTGAGCTTCACCCTGAATACACAATCAACACAATTCAGGGGCCTGGAGCAGGGCAGGGGATCCTTAGGATTTCAGTCTTTAGAAAGGGTGTATCAAATCAGTCCCTAGACAACCTTTTTTTAAATCTTTAACAAAAACTGCTACATTCATTTCATAGCTTTAGTGCACTTCTTTTTAAGTACATTAAGGACACAAAGTTTCTCTCTGTTTTCACAGGTTTTATCACCATATTGGGTGTGTTCAGTTCTAGGTACCCCATGAGATCACTTGTAGGTGTGGCAACTAACAGCTCTGAGCACTTGTTAGCAACCAAAACAGCAGCAGCCTATTTGATTTACTGCAGAAATAAGTCACTAACTCTGTCCATGCTGTCTATGATTCTGTGCCTTCACATTTGCCTATATGACAGTCAGCTTTTTCTGTGTGAAATCAGTACCTTAATGCATATACATCCTCCGTGTCTGTCCTCACTGCAGCACTGTGGGAAAGTCTCATGACTTCTTTTCAAGTTGCAAGGAAGCCACATCCATGAACATAACTGCACAGGTAAAACTGCAGCACACACTATTTTTCTCACTAGTGTTTTTAGTGCTTCCAATAGATGATTTTAACAGTTATTAGCAAGCAAGTTAGCCACTGCAAACATAATCACTACTGGAGTTGTCAGTGTAGATCAAGACAAACCAGGTTCATCAGCATTTAGAAAATATCACAGTGACAAAGCACCAATGACAGTCTGGAGCTGTGGACAAGACAGCATCCCCAAACACTGTTTCTGTGTCATGCACTGCAAGCACAGAAAGGAAGGACATAATCTCTTGGCAATGCTTGGAGAAAAGAAATAAGAATATTCTTCACTAGAAATGTATTCAAACAACATGTGATGTATCTCAAAGGCAATAACTATGTTTGCTTATTTGTGATACAGGGGCACATGCAATGCCCCTAGAAAACCTCCAGAATCACATTTAGAAGGCTCCATAAACTATGTTAAAAAACATTTCCAGTTGATTATATATGGCAATACACAGTCATGAGAAACTTACTTCTCCTCTATGAAATTGACACCAGACTTGGGCTCTAGGAATTTCCCTGGGATTGCAGAGCTATTTGGAAGCCAGGTTTTTTTTTCCAGCAATAAACTGGTGACCATCATGGGTTGGAAAGCAGGTTTCATGTAGAAGCATAATTATCAACTCTCACACAAAACTAGACAACAGATTATCCCCTCGAGCCCAGGCAGACTGAATTTGTCAGGGCTGGAAGCAGAAAAACATTCATATTCCCTTCTGCTTGTTTTCTTAATTTCAGTGACACAATGTTTGCAGAGACAACTAAAGGGCCATGTGGACTTGCATTCTTAGCTTCCGTATTGATGAGACCCTTGAATTATAAGCCCCTAATAGCCACCTGTTTGTAAGCATGTAAAGTTCCATATGTTTTTCTCTCTACAGAGAGGAGGTGGATAAATAAAAATTTACTCTAGTATGATTAGGGGAAAACAACTGCAATTCCTAATTAACTGCCATAATCTGCCATGGTGCTTTCTCATAAATGCTCTCCTAGACATGGCATGTTTATTTGTTTGTCATGTGGAAATTTTTTTAAAAAAACGTTATCTGGAACTACTCAGAATCTCATTAAAATCATTATGAGTCAAATTACAAAAACAACTGTTCTCCTAACACTAAATAGCAAGGAATTCTCCAGAGTAAGGAGACATATGGCAAATTTGAGACACTAAAGTTTGGACATTTTGAGGTTAATTAAAAAAAAATATTTTTTCACAAATCAAAAAATGACTGAATCAAAATATCTTGAACTTCCATGAGAGTGCTTGGTGGAATGTTAGGGGGAATACCAGAGTGAATTAGAAAAAAAAATCCAGCAGGTTTACTGAGAGCTGACATTCTTGCTCATATAGATCTATTTTTCAAATGATTTGGGATATGATCAAAAACACAGATCTGTTGGTCTACACATGCACTGTTGATCTGCATCAACATTCACCAAGTGTCAGTGAATGTCAATGGGCACCATTTTTCTACACGGAGGAATTCATTCCACATTTTATTTCACATCCATGTCCAGGTCAGATGTCATTATGTAAATTTGCCCCTCTGTTGCCATCTGTCACATAGCAAAAAAAAAAATTGCAACAGAATATTGGTGGGAAGGTTCAATCTCTACTGCCATACCAACATCCTCCTCCAACACTGTGGGCCTACATAATAAATTAACTTTTAAGCATAACTTTTGGAGCAGACCTCATAAACAGCAATTAGTGAAATTTATAGGCATTGTTACTCTTCAAGAATCCATATCAGCTAGTGAAATTCCTGCCTAATTATCATTTCAGAATTATTAAGCCCTAAATCTGAACACCCCATAACTTACAAGAAATGTTTTATTTAACGGTGTACACATTGATAGAGGAAGAGGGTTTCAGAGTCAGAGAAAACAATTTTTACTGTTATGGGAGAGAAAATGATATGGATGATTCGTTTCATGCTGTGGAAAAGCATGTTTATATAGAAGGATGTTTTTCCACATTTGTATGGAACAATATATTCAGCTCCCTTTTACTAGTAATACAGTGCAACTCTATGAAGTTTTACACATTCCTTGTTTCCAGCCTTAATAAGAGTTCTGAAGAAAAGGAGCATCCATTCCATTCTCTTTTTCTTCTTTGTCCAACAGATTAGTGAGGTAATCAGGCTCACCTACTAGAGCAGCAAATAGTCTTCAAGTTAAAAATAACAGAATGACCTTCATAGAATCATAGAATTCTTATGGTCAGAATGAACATTTAAAAGCCATCTAGTCCAGTTCCCCTACAATGAACAGGGAAATGCACAAGTAGATCAGCGTGCCCAGGGTCTGATTCAGCCTCACCTTGAAAGTCTCCAGGGACAGGGCATCTACCACATCTCTAGGCAGCGTGTTTCAGTGCCTCAGCACCTTCACTGCAAAAGACATTTTCCTTGTATCCAACCTAAATCTATCCTCTTTAAGCTTGAAACTACTTCCCCTTGTTTTATCACCACATACCCTGCTAAAGAGTCTATCCCATTCTTTCCTGTAGCACCTCTTTAGATACAGAAAGGCTGCTATTGGATCACCAAGCAGCCTTCTTCAGGATGGACAGCCCCAGCTCCCTCAGCCTGTCCTCACAGGACAGGTGTTCAAACCTTGGATCGTTTTCTGGCTATCCTCTGGATGTTTTCCAACAGATCTGTGCCCCTCCTGTACTGAGGACTCCACATCTGGATGAGGCCTCACTAGCACAGAGCACAGGGGCAGGATCACCACCCTCAATCCGCTGGCCACGCTTCTTTAGATGCGGCCCATTATGAGCTATGAGGGTACATTGCTGGCTCATATCCAGCCTCCCATCTACCAGTACCCCCAGGTCTTTTTCGGCAAGGCTGCTCTCAATCCTTTCATTCCCCATCTTGTATCAGTAGCGAGGACTGTCTCAACCCCGGTACAAGATCTAGCATTTGGATTTGTTGAATACCATGAGGTTCACCTGGGCCCATTGCTCAAGCCTGTCTAGGTCCCTCTGATTGGCATTCTGTCCCTGTTGTACACCAACAACACCCCACTGCTTGATGTTATCATAGTAGCTTCAGTTTCCCAAAGTATTGTAGAAGAACAGAATCAACTCAGTTCCTGACTCCTCTGGAGCTGATTTGATTGCCACTCTTCCAGCACCCACACTTCCTCCTCTGTTCCATCTGCTGCAGCATCTTTTTCCCATTGTGCCTCAAACTCTCTACTACAATCCCTCATCTCCTGCTGCTTATTTCACTCCTGAGGCTGATGGGATTTTCCTCTGTATCATTTTCCCAGTCTGTGCCACTGATAGTCACAGTAATATTTTCATCAGATCACCATAGTTCAAACTTGGCATCACCACTGGAGAGCCATGTATCTGTTACCTCCTTGGCAGAAGCCCAAGGACTGATTTCCTGATAGCTTCTGTTTTGCAGGGCATTCACTCTGCTACATGGAAGTCTTTCAGATTGACAGCTCTTTAACTCCTACCAAGGTGAGCCTTACTATGCCCAGTCATATGCATATATGGCCACAGGCAAGTCTCCTGCCTCATGGTTAGCAAAGGCTGAGAGCTCAAAGGGATGGTTGTGCTCAGCTACATCTGTCAGGTCCTGTAGGAATGAGCAGCGACAGCTGTCAGAGACATGTTGAGAACAGGGACAGACAAATAATATTTTTGCAGAAAAGGGAATTTAACAGAACAAAATGAAATCATTTGTGCTGGCACACTGTTCAGATGTTGTGTAAATTACCTGTCTCTGCTAACTTGTTAGCAGTGAAAATTGTAGTTCAAAATGCTGGTATATATAGCCATCAAAATGCCTAGAGTAGCAGCAGGTTTCTTTTTGGCCCAATGTATGAACACAGAAAGAACTGCCTGGCCCTCTGAGGCATGAAGATGAACAAATTAGAATGAGGATAAAATGAAATAACACAGTGAACTTGCAGTTGCAGTGGTCTCACTAATGCAAAGGCCAGATAAGGCCTTTATCAAGAATCTGATTTGCCAGAGCAGAAAAAAAGAATTCTGTAGGTTGCAAACACATTCAGCAAGACAAAGAGGAAGGCTCATTTAAGGCCAATGAGTCCAGTTCTTCTCTCAGAGAGATCATCCCCAGAGTTATCTAAACAGATGAGTGGCTTGCTTATGTCAGCATGCATAAAGTGAAGGGGTAGACAGGCTCATCACATGCAAATGACAACTTATAACAGAAGTGGAAAACAACATCAAAAATGTTTTCTTTTCATCAATAATAGCAAGAAAGCCCTGCAAGTGCAATGAGAATACAGTGACAGTCTAGAGACTTGTGGATATTTTTACAGAAGGAAGAGAAAAAAAAAAAAAAAAAAAAAAAAAAAATCAACAACAGTGTGGAAAAATATCATCAGCAATTTGGTTCTGTTCTTTGATGTAGAGATGAGACAAGCCAACAACATTGTTAGACTAGTTTCATTCATTTGGATCAAGATTTGGGTTTTCAGGCCCAGATTATCAAGTCCAACTGTTTCACTGAGAACATAATGTGTATACGTAATGTGTACATTTTCTAGAAAACTAGTCAGGAGATAACAAAGATATAAATTGTAGGTATTTGACTAAATTTAAAGGTGTTCTCAGCAGGGCCATGATATCCAAATGCCAAGTTGTAAAACTGATCACTTGAGTGCAAGCAAATCCAGAGTCACCAAGTTCAATTACTCAAAATTGCAAGTCATTCTGTTCTAAAAAATCATGAGATTCAACATTAATAAATGTAGGATTACTTTTAATGCTTAGTTGTGCTAGATGTTTTAGGATTCAGATGTTCAGCCCCATCTGTCAATCAAGATACAGACTATAGCTTACTACATGTACATATATTTTAGAGATATACAAAAAAAATTTAATAATAGCAAAGATTGGAATTCAAGAATCTTGAGAGTTCACAGTATCACAGTACTTCAATATCTCTAGATAGACACAAATAATTAAAATGTCTTTGATCATTATTTTTGGGCCCTATCAGTGCTTGAAAATGACATTTCAAAAAAGCCTCTTAATAAGTGGTCATACAAAAGGTTCTGATTCATCAAATAAGAATAACATGAAAGCATATTGAGAATCCACTAGGGAAAAGAACATTATATGTAGGACTACTTCAGAGAGAAATGTGTATTTTAGAGATTGAAAATGAAGGCATGGCAGAAGATACTTTCCTATGTAATTCAGATGAAATGTTGCTTTTCTATGTGCTTTTGCATTTTATTTGCTAAGGAAATGTGCTTTGTCTCCCTCTGAAGAAAAAAAAAAAACCAAAAAACACTCAATTCTGGTGGCTGATATAACCTAAATATTTTATACGTGCCTGCGCACAGTCTTACATGCACTGTGATGCATAGAAAAACACCAGTGATGTTACAAGTCAAGAATTCAATCTACTGCTCCTAGGTTCACCACTTTCCAGGCAGTTTCTCAACCTGGTTTGCCTCCTCCACTTCCCACATGCATAAACTCACAGCATTTCCCCCTCTGCATTTCAGTCACTCCTCTACTTAACACAGCCAGTCCCTAAAAAGCAGATGCAGAAATGAGATGAGATGCAATACTTGGCCACCTCTCCCTACATGATCAGAGGATGATATTTTTCAATTAAAATATTAAGCCAGTATCAGATGCAAAGCATCAAGTCCAAGTTCAAAAAGGTGAGCATTCTGGAACATCTCCATAGAACTGTCTGGTTTCCTCTGTTCCTAGGCACAAAGCAGCCACTTTGGCCACAGGAATTAAAATAAATGATTTAATCAAAATGAAACATAATAAAATATTTGAAGTCTTTTTTACTCAGAATGGTTGATATACCAACAGTAATTAAATTATGTTCTGCATATATGGCAAAAAAAAAAAAAATCTCAAAATTTGACAGTCACAAACAACTGAATGGATGTCTTTGTAAGAATTCTTAGGCTGAGTGACCTCAAGTATAAAGATCATTTCTGAACATTATAACATGAATAACTTCTATCCAGATTTGAAAGAGAACTATAGGAATGGAAGTGTAAAAATGAGTGGGTCGTTTTTTGTGCCATCTGATAAAATTGTATCTTTGACAGCTGAGACAAAAGCTCAAATAAATATCAGTGAAGACAGTAAATAAATAAAATGCAAAAAGGTGATTATAATTCCTCAAAAACATGTATTCATGAAATACTATACCAGGAAAATTTAGTGGTAATTCCACTTTGGCAGAAAACTGGCTGTCTTCATTATTCTCACAGATACTTGCTATGAGCTTATTAATTTTGAAGCCAATAACTTTAATCACTTCTCCTGTTGACAGGCAGCATTCATTTCCGAACATTTCATAGATGGAACCTGAAAAGAAACATAAACGAAAAATGTTCAGCTTTTTCTCACTTTTCCCAATTATCTTTATGCCTTTATATAAAAAAAAACAAACCTGAAATTATATGAAATATACTTATCCTGCAACAACTAATCTAATCTTTATTTTCTTCCTTACGTTCATAAGAAAATTCATCTTGAGACTTCAGTCTCTCTAAGCACCAACTAGAAGTGCAGCTTGACCCTTCCTTCTCCATTCAAGCTACGTCCATCTCGGGTGTTTCAGAAGCATGTACGTGTCAGAGTGGAATAATAAAGCAAATGAGTAACAAAAGCCAAGTTACGCAGAAGAAGGAATTTTTTTTTCCTGGTCCCTGCAGGAGAATAGTAGAAGCTTTGAGGCATGGAATTAATTGATTATATATACAGTGCAGCAAACACATAGTGATTAAGTCTTCTGTGAGTTCTATTTGTAGATAGTATTACTTTGAACACAAAAATCCTCTTGTCAGAAATGCTGAATTTATCAAGCCCTATCCTGAATTGATATGGAAGTGTCATGCTTAGAATCCTTCCTCAGAGTTTCGTTTCTCTCATGATGAGAAACCTTATTCTCATTTCCACTCATTTTTTGTTGACTGTTTTTCCTTCCTCTGCTACTGAGTTTGCTCCTTTATTTAAAATGTTTCTTTTTTACTCATTTCCATTTTTCCCATTCCAAGAGTACTTGCAAAGTTAATTTTGTCCCTTCTTGGTTTCATTATTGACAAAAATCTCATAGAAACAAATTTTCTTTATCTTCTCTAAGAAGATAAATTTTCCTTTCCACAATCATTCTAATAGCACTTTCTTGCATCTTGTTCAATTTAAACTCTTGTATTTTTCTCTCTTCTTTTTAACATGAGTTGCCAGAATGGTCTCAAGCAGTGAGGGATATTTAAAACCTGACCTCTGGCTATATACAGCAATCAATAATTTAGATGGCCTGTACTGAAATATTGCCATTGCCTGCAGAACTCCCTTCACACAGAAAGTAGTAAACTCTACTCCACAGCTTTCCTTGTAGTTGGAGGAGGAAAAAGAAAAAAAAACAACAACCAAACAAGGCAAAACAACTCACTTTTTTTTTTTTTTTTTTTTTTAAATCAAAAGTCATATAGAACATGCAGCTGTTAGCCCAGTGATTTTCCTAAGGCTTAGTCAAGATCAATTCCAATCAACTGAGTATGGGATATATTTATCATCTTTGCTGCAGCACTTGCAGGTAACAAGCACTTTGTGGCCACCACCTCAGCCTCACTGGAAGTCACTTGGTGACTGGTCTGAGCAAAAATCACTCAAGTTTTAGCTTAAACCCAAAGCTTGAGTTTGGGTTTAGGCTAACCAATAGGTTTGTGTCAGAACAGGAGAATGAACAAAAATGACGTGGAAAAACTGACTGATTTTACTCTGTCTTGAAGACATGCGCAGGTAACTGTAAACTTTTCTGTTTGTTGTGTGATCCTCTCACAGTTAAGATGGACGCTGGGGAATCCTCACCTGCTCCATTGAAAAAGACATGTGAGCACAGGTTTTAGCTTTATGCAGAAGGAATCTAATGAATAATTTTAAAAAACCTAAACAAACAGTCCAAACAAAAATCTTATGATAGTTGATTTTTGTTGCCTGTTTTCCCTTCCTGTAGTACTACATGGGATAGAGAGGACTATTGTATTTAGACTCTAAAATTCCCAGAAGGCTGATGACTTTCTGTTGCACATTAGTACAATGGTCAGTGTAGAGTTGTTCTGGATTATAGGGCCATACAAATACTAACCACAGTCAAGAGGAAGAACATTCTGTTCATGCATCCTTTCAATCAATCTGATGCCAAGCAGAAGACCAAGAAAGCTATTGCCCTCTAATGTTAAAAAAAAAAACAATTTGGTTTTCTTACTGTAAAGACACTGTGTAGTTGTTTACTCTTCTTTCAGCCTCTTAGAAATTCAACACTGACTAATCCAACTTCTTCCACTAGATATTGCTACACTTGCAGTAGCCACTGCTCTAATGCATGAGGAATTATCATAGCTCTCATTGCTTCAGCTGAACTCCATAGGATATTTTATGACAGTCAGAAAACTGTGTGTGCAATACTTATTATTATTAAAACGAGAGGGAGAGAAAAATTGAGCAGCCATGAAGAGAGTAATATCCCTTTTGAGCTGAATCACCTCACTCCTCACATCAGACAGTAGATTTCACAAGCAGCCATGATATTATTAGATACAGGGACTCCCACAGGACCAATTGAGCTACACATTATAGAAATGTGGAAAGATGAGAAAAGAATTCCAATATTCTCACCCTTGAATAAATATTTGCAAAAATACACTCAAAGTGTGAGCTTGTGACTTCCAGGGTTGTTTTTTTCTTTTATTCAGTGCAGCTTTAGATCTAGCTTCTCCAGTTTACTTCACTTGAAAAAGACCCCTAGAAATCATTTAATGTATTGAAAGTAACTCCACTGACTAATTATGGGCTTCAGGCACATTTACTTTCATCTCTGTCAGACAGCCTTTGCAAGCTCCCCATCTCCCCATCCATCTGAGACCCACCACACATCCAGACATAGGCAACATTGCTCCATAAGAACACAGGCACTGAACAATGGAGGTTCAGTGACCTAGCTGGCTCGAGGTGATTTCCAAATAGCACAGTAGCTAGAGTGAATCAAATCAAGAACAAATCCTGGGGTGAAGAATGTAGCTATACAGATGCTAAACTTCTCAAAAAAAAAAAAAAAAAGTGTAATTGAAGAAGATTTAACCACTGTTTCAGTCTATATCTGCAGCAGAGTGCTGCCCTTGGGAAATGAGGAGGAGATACTGAGGTTGTCCCTGATTATGGCTGGTTTTGGAGGCAGTACTACTTTTATCAGATTTGCTCTTCCTTAAGCATAATAGTTTTGCTACAAATTATACTGCAGAGAATTTGAGAAGCTCTGCCCTCCGTATAGAGTATAAAATATAAACACAACTTTAAAAAAAGTGTTAACACTGATCAGTTATTGGCAGGCTAAAGAAACTGAAGAACCAGTCGGGCAGCACCTGTAAAAAGAGCCTAGTGCTGCCAAACGCTCAAAAATAGAAGACTAGATGGCTCAAAAATACACTTTTGAGAAAGCAATCAAAATTTTCAAAGCATAAGAAATGCAGTGAGCAACCTACATGGCTGTATAACCAGTGAATGTACAGATGTTATAATTATGAAATATACCAGAGAATTTGGCTCAACAGTTATTACACCAAAGGAGAATAGATAGAATGCTTACCCATATCCTGGGCTCACTGTGAAATTCCAGAAGAGGGATCTCCAGAAGAGATCCTTCCACACTGGTAGCCAGCTCTTAAATGGGTCTAGGAGAGGTGGAGCCAGGCTCCACCCTTTCCGGCAACACAGGTGAATTGCCTTCAGCTGTGCTCCCCTAGCTGACTCATTGCTCACCTCAGGTGATCAATTAGTTCCCATACAATGGGATAAACAGAAGCCCAGCTCCTTAGAAACAGTAGGGAATCTAAAACACTACAAGAAAAGAGTAAAATACATAAGAAAAGAAAATCCGCACTTACAAAAAGAGACAAAATACCTGAGGCAGACAAGCATATGGAGTTCAAGCTGGAGTATACAAAAAGCATTACATGGAGCTGCAGGCTCAGTTTGAAACATCAAGGGCCAGGATAATGCATTCAGAAAAAGATGGATTATAAACACCAGACTGCAAACCACCAAGGAATGTGTGCAGAAAGACGCACGGGGCTGTCACAGCACCTTAACTCCCACAGTCTCTAATCAGAACAAAAACATGTAGAGGAAAACAAATGGATTGTTCATACAAAAGCACCAGTTCTAGGAAAAAGTTATATTAAAATTAAAACTTAAAAGAAGTCACAGGTCTAATTAAGAGAGAAAGAGAAAAAGAGAGAAAGAAACAAAAGAGCAGAAGAACAAAACTCCAAAGGAGAAAAAAAAAAAAAAAAGAACAAAAGCACTAACAAAAGAATGCAAGAAAAAAAGAAAAGCAAGGGAGCTGGTTATCCTACCATTAAAGAAATAAATGGTTACCTGAGTATATAATTAACTGACAAACATAACACTTTGTAATAAATAATACCAAAGAAAATGAACTCATGTTAAAGAAAAAAGGAAGAAAGGAAAGACATATTTTGGACATGATCAAGAAGGATATTAAGCAGTTAAGAAGAATAATTTAAGTCTTCAAGAAAAGAAAGAAATTTAGTGGACTGAATGTAAAGAGCACCCAAGTATCGCAGGTCTCATAGCTGCAGGACAGCACTCTGCAGCCCAGAAGAGAGGCCACATAGACAGTTTGTAAACCACCAGCTGAAGTACATCACAGCATTTTCCATCAATTAAGGAATTCAGAGAAAAACTTTCAACAGCTTATCAGCAGCAGTATTCATGCATATGAGTGGATTGAAAGCTAGATATGTAGATTAGCATGGGGATAGGCATTCTATCTACATGACCACTTTCATGGGCATCTTGTAGGACTTTAATTACCTTTTCCTTTACCAGATTCATTTGAGGTAGACCAAAGGTGAAAGAATATGAGGTTGAAAGGCTGGGAGGAGAATAGCTAACAGACCAAGACTATGATTGCAGAAGCTTTATTTTTAATAATACCAATATGAAAAAAATCATTAAAAAATGAAACTCTGTAAGCCATACAAGAACAGATTAACTTTTGGGGGTGCAGTTGCATGTACAGTATTGACTGTAATTACATATTTGCCTGCAAGTAAATTGCCTTAGCCTTGATTTTAGCCCTTGCTTGGCTGTTCACGTGGAATAGTAAAATGAAGATTTTGTTCAGACAAAAAAAATGTTACTTATGTGATTTGTCATCTAGGCATTTGTAGCAAATATTTGTGCTGATAAAAAGGAGGGAGGGAAAAAGCATGGTTTTCAAAAATGACAAGAAAAATACTTCTTCTTTTAAAAGCAACAATAATTAGTCTTAAAACTGTGAAAATGCCCACTGTGTGACAACATGACCCTGAAAAAGTTCATTGCAGTCTATGTGAAATGGACACCCACAAAATATATGGAAAATTAAAATTAGAGCAGACCTTTCAATATGTTCGTTTGCTGTGAAACATAAAGTCAATATGTCATTTCCATTTGAGTCTCAAAGAAAAAGTTGAAATTGTAAATCCAGTAAACTTGAGAATTGAATCTTTTTGATTTGAGAAAGATGTATACAATATAATGCAAAATACATTTTAGCAGAACACAGAATAAAGCAGCTATTTGCTGTGATAAAAAAGTACCCCTGAAGATTGCAATTAAAGGCTTGTTGTCTTTGAAACCACCTTTTCTAGATTGCTACTTTGTTCTGCAAAAAACTAATTTCTATCCTTTCATAAGCTCATCTCTAGTTTGACAATCTATATTAGCAACTGCTGTGATCACATCAAAGCAACCATAACAATTGGCTCAATATCTTTCTCCTCCATTCTTTCCCAAAATGTTAAGCAGCCACACCAGCATCCTTCCTATCATGAGCCCTTTATTTGAATTATTTCTCATTAAATGTAAACAAAGAGTGTTTTCATATTAAAAACTTCAATAAAAAATACAGAGACAGCCAATGGTGAGGTGGATCAAGTCACTCTTCATATCAGGTCTAATGACAATACCACTGAGATAAATATTTTATATTACAAGTTAGAACAGCACAGCAAATATCTCATAATAGTTTCTGTTCTCTCCCAGTAGCTTAGCGTCTATTTGTTGACTACTCTAGGAGTGAAAAATTCAGTGACCCCAATAAGGAGTGTTGCTCAAAATCAGGTCCATGACTAAACACTGATAATATATCACTTTTACTTAACTCCATTCAGTCACAAAGGTCTGGGCACTGCAGAAAGGAGGAGGACCAGTGAGAGCAATGAAGCCAGGCAAAAAATGTGACCAAGATTGCACAGAGGACCATTCAGCAGGGCTGGAACTCAAGCTCAGGCTGGCCGACTCCCAGTCCGGCAGTCTGTCTGCTTGAGTGCTCTGTAAAGCACTTCAAATATCCCCTATTCTTCTTTTAACAAAACTCAAACTTTTCTCTAATACAACCAAATGACTTTCTGAGCCAAACACAAGGCATCTACTCCCCATCCCCGTGAGTTTGAATCCTTGAAGGAAAAAAATTATTTCTTTTCATCTCTCAGTGGCGCCCACTGAATTCACTGCAGCTGGCAGGCTCAGAGGTCTTTGAAAGAAGATCCAAAGAACCAGGAATCTGGCTGTTTTGCTAGGAGATGAAAGATCTCCTGACATATCTTGAAAGAGGAGAACTTTGTCCCAGTGTCCTTCTCCAAATGTTCCTTTCTCCACTATTATGTTGTCATCGGTTGCCCATATGGATGCTGTCTTCCCAGATCAGAGGTGCCTGTGTTTCAGTGACTGATGACATGATTCTGCTTTCCCAGAAAGGCATAATCCTTTGGTGTAGCCATTCAGCCAGAACTACAATAGCCTGCTTTTGGCTAGGACATAGCTGGGCTGAAATTGCAGTTTTATTAACTGCAATTTTTTTTATTAAGGCTGCTACATGTACCTAAAGTAGTATGAAGAGCATAATGTATCTGTAATTAGTGTCAGTAAAAAAGATATCATTCTTTATGAGTGTTATGAGGGGGTCAGCCAATTGTTCAGGGTTCATGCTCTTTAGTAAAAGGAGAGATCTGTTATGAAGTTGCAGGTTGGAGAGTTTTGATTAACAACATTAATGGTATTAAACCCTGATCAAGCAATACGGAAAAGTAACTGGCTTCTGACAGTGAGAAGTTACTTATCTTTTTTTATGTCAAATATCTCCCGAGAACTGAAGAGGGCAATCAGCATGCTGGACTTACCTCACTAAATCCCATAAACTAAATACCTTGTGGGAAAAATATAGAGGCTGAAAATATTGTATGCAATCAGTGGCAGGCCAAGAATTAAGCAGGCCCCAGTTTCTCTCTCCAATCTCTGGCTGTGGATGCAAATATTATGAAGTACCTGTATAGCTATTATCCACCCCTTCCTTCATAACCCTGTACTCAATGAGAGTGGGGGATCCCCACCGTCTCCATGCACACTCCATGCTCCCATGTCCTGATGCTTGCGGTGGTCACAAAGCAGCACTGTGTGTAGCAGGACCCCCACCAAATGCCAAAACGACATACTGGGCTATGTAACAGGTCTTCTCTTTCTCATGTGTTCTAAGCAGCAAAAATCTGCATATTTGGTCAGTCTTGGACTCAAATTCTCCAAGGAGCTCAGTAATTAAATTACCATGGAGGTCCCTTCAAAATGCTCTTTTCTAAGCATCTGATCTTGATCTCATCTACCTACACTGCAGAGGGTCTGGTTTTACCGACACAAAACCATCAAAAAAAAAAAAAAGCTGTGAGATTTATCTTTCATCATATAAAGTCAAACTTTAAATGTCAAGTGCTTTGAGCCATTTCAATCATAATGGAATTTTTAAAAAATTACTTCCATGGTTTCTGATTTATTTCTCTTCTGAAGGTTTATGTGTTTTTTTTTCCCCTCTTTTTCTGATTCTCATCTATCCTGAGGGCTCATGCTCGTGTATATGGCAACACAGCTTTTGTATGTGCAGCACCCACTATAATGGAAAGAGCAAGTCAAACCACAGTTCCAAATACAACATCTTTGACCTTTTGTTGGTTTTACTCCTGCAAGTCAGAATTACTGTAGTAGCAAAAACAATGCCAAAATCTGCTTTTGAACTGTGGAACTCATTGCTGTTTTAACTGTTTGTGATTTATTTAGTCTTATTCATTTGCTTTGCAGCATTAATTCAACTTAAGGTATGCTTATTGAGGTAGATGTTTAAGAACATATGTGCTTTGATAAACTGGGTTTCTTAAATCATGTTGCAGGGTCAAGCTAGAGTGTTGAGCGTTACAGATAAAATCCCAAACTGGCAACTTGTTTAACCACCTTACCCACTGAGACCACTGCATTCTGCCCCTCTGCTCATTACTGTCTGACTAGTAACTATGAACCTGAACAAATGCCACATTCCCTCATACATAAGTCATGATGGGAAGAAAAGTTACTGAAAGAAAAATCCCCCAGCAACCGAGCAACAGAACACGGGCTAATACTTAAATGGGAAGAGTGTATCACGACATTTCCTCTCCACTTATTTGCTGTAGTCATACAGATATCTTCCCAGAGCCTGCATTTGTGTAAGCTGTGGTGGCATTTTTATAAGATGGCAGGAACACATTGGAACATCGCTCCTCACACCACAGACCTCCTCCTCCCACTCTTAGAGGTCTCCAACTCACTGCTGCAACAATTAGCACACAGGGGAAGGGTTGATCCCTGTACTGAAATAAGCAATTTGGATATCCTTCCTATACCTTGTGCCTTCAACAGAGAGGCCTGGAGCTGAATGTCAAGGGAAAAAAGTGCACATAGGAATCCTCAAAACAGCTTTGCCCTCAGAGACAGCTACTGAGGGTCAGGATTTTTGTACTGTATGTGGATGAATCATCCTACTGGGGGCAGCAGGATGAATAAAATGAGCAGTATTTGACCCATAAAAGTCAGGTTTCGTTCTCATATTGCATTCATTGAAAGGCACTTTCCTTCTTGTTCAGAATAAAAGACGTTTTTGAAGCAATCTGAGCAAGTACAGCAGAGTTTCGGTGGTATGTATTAATAGAGAAAATTTACTAACATCTCTGACTACTGACCACAAAAGAGAAATCAAACAATCTGTTGTTCTTGTTCTACCCAGGGATCACTTTCTTAAATGTTGAATCAAGAGGAAAGAAAATAACTATCTTCAAGGGAAGAAACCCTTCAATTTTCATGGACACATTTGGATCTCTCTCTGAAAAAATGAGAGAAATCAGAAAGAAAAAACACTATACCACAAAGTTCTACAATTTCTTACCTGGTTTTCCCCTTGGTATTCACTCATATGGAACTCCACTTAGCAAATGCACAGGTCATTTTCATTGATCTTCCATCTCCAAGAAATACAGCCCTAATCATCTTCATCAAATCATTTCAAAACTGTCCAGCTGAGATGATGTATGAGGATTCCACTTTTAGTCATTTTGCAGTTTAGGGGTTAACAGAGTGTTTGTAATTAATTGAAGTGCTCTGCTAATGGCCAGCAGAACCTGTGGCTCTCCTTCAAGTCTTGCAGAAGCTCACTCTGGAAAGAAGCTTCTTCCCAGTAACAGAAGCAGAAAGGGTGAAACTGAAACTGCCGAGAAGGCAAGTAAATGTGGATATGAGGTTGGAAAAAGAGAGCCAAGAGAAACCATGAATCTGACCGTGTTCATGTTCTTCAAGGTTTGCAAGAAAGTTTTTAAATGGAGCAGTTCACATTAACCAACGGAGGAGCACATCTCTGTCAGTTCTGTTAGGCATTGCCTCTTGCAGCTGTCAGGGAGCACCAAAAAGCCTGGGAGGGAGGGGAGAGAGGGGGGAAAATCCCACACCTGGCAATATCGGGCACCTCTTAAATATACGAAGACATTAACCTTGGATGTGCATGAGGCTGCAGTGATCTCTCTTCTCACCACTTTGTCCCTGAAGTACTTTTCAGGCTCCTGGAGGAGCAGAACACAGAACTGCATTTGCAGCGTTCTGCCTTGCTGAACTGCTGGTTTAAAGATCCCTTCTCCCCACAGAAAGAACACACAACAAAAAAATTTCCCAATGAGTTTCATGATTCCATCATAAAGAGGAGGCGGTCTGGCACTGCAATTTATGAAACACATACTGCTTTGGAACAGTTGAAAAGAGATGAGGATCTATCAAGTCTCCCTGTACTGTGAAGTGTTCCCTGTATCCTAATCCCATCTCTACTGTGAATATTTAGCTTTAGGGGAATAAAAAAAATACTATGTGGGATTTCTTTTTAGATGGAGTAAAAGCTGGGAAGGTTGTGGGTAGAGAACACCGTTAGTGGAAAGAAACAGCAACAGAATAGATGCCTTGAGCAGTTCTACATTTTTCACAATTAAAATTTGACACGTTTTACTATCCTGCCAGTGGTTAACTTAAGCCTGCAGAATATTAAATTAAATTACCCATAAAATAATTATATCTGTATTAAAACCGAAGTAATTTTTTGCAACATAAAGATGAAAGCTCATACTGCACGCCATCTATAAAAATCAGTGGCCATACAATACTTAGCTCAGTAAGCATCAATATTTACTGAAATGTTCAAAGAAAGACATTCAGTCAATCAAATCATTTTCCAGTGGAGTTTCAGTAGTTTAATTTGTTAATAACATATTTTAAGAAGCTATTAAACCGTCATGTACTTCAGACTGCGCTACAGTTGCTTTCTAATCAGTGCTGATTACTAAAATATTTGTATCTGACAAATTTGCTTTCAACTTATAATCATCCTTTCTAATTCCTCCAGTAGTTTAGCAATTTGATTTCTGCAGCAGTGATGTTATGAAAAGAACAGTGAACAGCAGTCCTAAACAGCTGCTCTGAGAAATATCCCTGGGGCCAGTAGAACCACTCTCTCCCTTCACTGGTGTTTCTGTTTTCAAGGATGACAATAACTTCCCTTCTTCTGTGTGGCCCATTGAGTGTGATGAATGAAAAGCACTTTAACAAAGTTAGAGTTATTATTAAAAACCCATCTTCCTGACTCTGCACAGTGTTAGTCGTAGAGAGTAACTGCAGGCAGATGTACTCATCCAAAAGTCAAATTCTGGTAGAAGGAAAGGGCATAAAGAAGGTGGGAACTTGAGCCAGCTCCTTAAACCTTGGCCATCCTTCACAAGGTAAAAAGGGTAGGTCTTCAACTCACACGTGCGTCCAAGCGTGGCATGAAAAAGAGTGTAAGTTTGCTTCTGGTATCATTTCAATTATGTAAAGCATTACAGGAAACCCAACCCTTTGCTTCAAACCAGGAACAAAAAAGAGAACAGTTCCTCAGAGAGGTGTCTGGGGTGTAGCATACCACAAAAGGCAGCATTTTGATTGTCTGCAACTTTTCTAGTATGAAGTATTCCGAACTGAAAGAGGATCTACACATTCCTGTCCACTTGCAGTTTTGGGAGACATGGTTAAATAAATCACAGTTTTATTAACAGCAGCAGAGATGGAGTTTTTATAGGCTGATAGATAAACTAACGGTGGAATGAGTTCACAAAGCATGTTTCCAACATTCTCTGCTCAGAGCTGTGGTAGGTAGGCTTGCGTCTAAGAGGAACTTGGACGGCATTTGGTGTTACACAGGTATGAAGATAGAATGGGACATTTTAATTATCATCATTAGAGCTTTGCTCTTGCCTAGGGGCAACCAAATTCCTACTCTTACTCTGGAACCTGACTTCACAGCTTCTAATAAAAACACTTCCCACCATGGGAAAAAAAAAAAAGCCTCTCATCTTTATAAAGACCTGTCACATACTTTTCTCATGCTTGTAGAAGTACTGAAACTCTTAAGAGCAGCAAGTCTAATTTGCAAGTCATACAGTTGTAGAATTGTTTAGACATAGATTCATTTTCTGTAAAATGTTGCTTCCAGATTGAGTAAATGAAGAGTTTCACCATCATGGCACATCAGTGCACCACAGAAAAACAGAGCATGAATTAAGCTTCATCATATCCTTACCAGCTATGTGGCTATGACTTTTATTGGTTGGTTGCTGCAGCTTTGATTTGATAGTTTTAATGGATTTATTGGATCATTATTTATTTTACTTACCATTCAGTGGTTTTAAAAAACCCTTGTGGGTTTTGGTTGTTTTTTTTTGCGGGGGGGATGGGGAGGGTGGGGTAAAGCATAGCATGTATCTTTGTATATGTTCACACCATTTTAAATTCTCATGCCATACATTTAGCCATCCTTTGCAATTGATCAGTTTCAGACAAACCCAGCAGTGTGATGCTTTCAAAGTATATCTTCTTGTACAAATGCTCTGATTTGGTCCATGCAACTATAGCAATAAATCCATTCCTGTCAGGAGATGTGGCATTGCCCACACCATGATTACAGGTGTACTGCCTGCAGTACAAGAAATCAAAAGGGGCTGATGGAGGCGAATGACAGTTTGGTCAAGAAAGGACTTGGAACCGGTTGTCCTAATGGAAATTCAAAGTGCAAAAAGTGGCCCACTCTCCTGTTTAGCAATATAACAGGAATTACTTCAGTCTCTCTCTTGCTTCAGAAAATGCAATATAAATCAGAATGCAATCACAGAACAGCATGTTCCCCCCTGCTGCAAGACATAGATGGAAGTAAAGTGCTCAGGAAAGATGCAGTGCAGACAGCAACTGAGGGAGGGAGGGAGCACTGAGGCAAGAAGACCTTTTGTAGCCTTAGCTCTCACTGACCTCTTAGACAAAGAGTGTCTTAAGTGTCTTTAAGCCTCCCCTGAAACAAGGAAAGAAAGAAAAGAAGCACTGCAAGTAGGCATCAGAGTAAAGTACTTTAAAATGTTGGGGCCCCATGCCATGCATGAAGAAAGGAGCTGAGCTGCACTTGTGCATCAGTCTAGCTTGTTGTATATGCAAGATACACTGGCTGTGGAGTGGAGAAGAAAGCACTAAGAGCAGAGAACAGGAAATGGTGGTGCTGCCAGGGCTGAAGAAGCAGAAGAGCAGCTCAAGGCCTCACTCTGCCAGTGCAGATGTTCATGGGTCACTGTGGCATGCGCCACTCACTCCCCAGGTCAGGTAGCTCTTTTTGAGAGATAGCTGCCTCACACATCAGAGTGCACTGCTGCAACATGGCCAGGGGGCTGTCCCTCCACAGTTTTCCTTCTCCTTGTGCACCAGAGCCTACACAGCAAATGGAAACGTGCTGAAATACTCCATTCTCTAATGGTGTGGAGTTTTGCCACCCACCAGCAGCCAGATGCAAACTATAGGGACTCAGAAACCTGCTGACAGTGGGGCTGCTGCAGTTTTGTTGTAGTGTTTGTACCTGTATACATGTATCTCACAGTAATTTTTGTGTGTATACTCACAGCATACAAACACAGAGTCATTAAGGTTGGAAAAGACCACTAAGATCATCTAGACCACCATCACTATGTCTGTTACCCATGTCCCACAGTGCCACATCTATGCGTGTCTTCAGAACCTCCAGATACATGCACATATTGTATTTATAGCTGCTCAAATTGAAGGAAGTGATCTTCTAGTTTTACTTTAAATTCCACTATTCATCACTTAGGTAGCAGCCTTATCACCAAGATTTTCATTTAGTTTAAGCTGAAAACAAGTTCTCAGGTCATTTTTAAAAATGCAATTTGAACAAGACATGAGTAAAAGTGAGGGAAGGCCAGAAAAACATATTTTCAAAAGTTTCTGGTAATTTTGGCCACATAAATCTCTCAGTGTGCCTTTTTGCATGCTGGTCCTATGCATCCTAGGCATGTTGTGCCTGCAGATGATGAGTGCCCTTCCTGTTCTGTACCTCCTTAGGAGTGGATAGGCCCAGACAACCCTGGCTCAGACTTTCTACACCTGCAGAAAAGAGCAACAGTGTCCTACCTCCTTCTCCTATGGAGGTATGTGGGGATTTTTGGATCTACATAAAAGTAGATATAATGGATTCTGAAGCTTAAGCTAGTTTCATAAAGTCCCCTCTCTTTTATCTAGCATAAGCCCAACTTTTCCTTCTTTCTTTTTTGACAGGCAGGAATTTGTAACACCATGCATAGTCCTGCCAGGGAGTCTATTTACACTGGGGCCTTGCTTAATCCCTATGCAAACCATTGATCTGCAGTGACAGGTAGGTAGCCTTCTTTTCCCAGACTGATACATGGGCTTGACTTGGTGTTTTCATTACGTGCAGTCCATGCCTTGACCAAGCACAGAACCTCTCTGCAGCACAAACCTCTTTACCTCTTTGTTTTGTGCACAAACATGGCCCAGTATGAAAACAGCATAGAAAGACCTGGTGCAGCAAAAATACCTATCAAAATATTGCCCCTGTCATGTTCATAGCCATCCATTCATAATGGTACACACCTGATGTACCCTCAAACATGAGGCAAAATGTCAGAAAACTGTTTTTCCTTACCATTTCCCACATTTGCTTTCCAGTTTCTGTATTTCTTTACTTTAGAAACAGAGATTGCTTCTCCATGCCAATCCCAGGAGAGCAGAGCTAGTGCTAATGAATTACACATTTGTGATTTGCCATTGCTGGATCGATGACTCTGCACCCATGCGAAGCAAATTCATGACTCATTCCAGTACTCCTTCCAGAATATGATGAGCTCTAACTACTTTGCTTTCCTCATAGCTCTATCAAAGAGCATATGTACATCATACCAAAGACACTTCCAAAGCCATTGATGCTTATATTATTTTCTTCAAAGGAGAGGGAAAATTAGAGGAAAACTGTCAGGAAACAGGGCTGTCAGTATTCCCCCTCTGCCTCTCCCACAGCCACCCAAGGGAGAACCCAATGTCCAAGATGAACTAGGAAAGCTGTGCCAGAAAGTACCCATCACTCACCTTCGAAATAGAAGCCTGACTGAATCTGAAGGACCCTCGGAAGGGCTCTGGGGTCCAGAGAATGAATGAATTTCTCCAGGGTAGATACCATGGCTAGCCACAAGGCAGCATGTAATTTTGGTGCTTGAAGGCCAGCGAGGCTTTAGAAACTGCAAGGCTTACAGCCTGGTGCGTGCTGTGCCTGGTGAGTGTTGGGGGTGTGGGGATGGGGAGGAGTGGTGCAGGGAGGTACTTCTACTTCTTTGACCTGCAGGCTGCTTCCTCCCACAGCTGCAGGTGGAGTGCTGTGATGAGGGGATGCCGAGCTGGGCTACCTGGCTCCACCAAGTGGTGTGGGCATCAGTGTGGGTACTGGACTTGGGAGCAGGCAGGGGCATCCACCACAAAGCTCCATCTCATTGATTGTGGCTACTGGTTTGATGCTTGGAAATATCAATTCTGTGAAGAAAAGAGAGAGAAAAAAAAAAGGCATTTAACACCTGCCCTACCTAAAATGGGAAAAAGGTATCACATCGGGTGGGTTGAAGTTGATTTTTTTTCCCCCTATAAGCGTGGCAAAATAACTCAGTGTTTGGTATCTTCAAAACCACAAAGACCTTTTGAAGAGAAAAAACAAAACCGTTTTGTTCTGATACTTTTTCTTCCTTAAGCACTGTAGCTGGATTTGAGTTATAAAAATGGAGTACCTGAGTTTGCCATGTAAATGGACATTAAAACACAATGTTGCTATGCAAAATGACCAGGATGTTTATGTTTTTTGTCACCAGTGAGTCATGGGGATTCCAATTTGAGATACTGAAACCAGGAATGGATTTTAAGAGGCTGCTTTCCAATACAGTGTGAAAATCTGACTGTATTAAAGGAAAAATCCCAGCACTTGTTCTGATGCTGCTGTTCAGAACCTTAATGAGTGCTGCTATTGAAGCAACATTCTTTGGAAGAGTGAGACATGCAGCGAACAAGTGGTAGAATCAGATCACCAGGAAAGCTGAAGCGTGTGCTCTCATGTTCCCCCTGCACCACTCTCATGCTGCCCTGAGGTGTCAGAAAGCAGGAAGGATGTTAGACAAACTGGTAAGCGTGACAATAACCAACTGTTTATTTTCACTAACCTCTGAGACTGTATTTCATGTTAAAATTCAGAGGAAACAATATAAGCTTTATGTTGTGGTTTAGCTTGGCAAGCAGCAGCACATGGCCTTTCGCTTACTCCCAGCCCTCCCAGTAGGATAGGGGAAAAGAATCAGAACAAAAAGGTGGAACTCATAGATTGAGATAAAAACTATTTACCAAAACAGAAAATGGATAGATAAATAATAGTAATAATCATTATACACACACACACACCTATATATTTAAAAAACAAGTAATGCGCAACGAAACTGCTTACCATTTGCTTACCAGTGCCCAGACATTCCTAAGCAGTGGCTGCCCCCTCCTAGCTAATTCCCCTTAGTTTACAGTTTTTTTCACATGATGTCATACAGCATGGAATGACCCCTTGGCCAGTCTGGGTCAGCTGTCCTAGTTTTGTCCCTACTCAGCTCCTTCTGCCAACAACCCCCTAGCTGGCAGGGAAGCACAAGAAACTGGAAAACTGGAACATCTTTGGCTTTGTACAGCACTGCTCAGCAAAAACTGAAACACCTGAGTGTTATCAAAATTGTTTTTCACCAAAAGCCAAAACACATACTAGATATTATGAAGAAAATCGACTCCGCCCTAGCTGAAACCAGAACAGCTTCTGCATACGTTTAAAACCCAAATGCTAAAAGAGGATGCTTTTGAGGTGCCATTTTAACTGTGGTACTTGGAGAATTCACTTAATCTTAACAAATGTTGCTGCAGAACACGTGAAAGAAGGTTTATAAACAGAGAGACTGCAGGTGCAGAGCTTGCTATCGTCAGTTGTTAGTGCTGCAGGTGCTGCAGGCAAAACAAATAACAGGACTTTAGGTTTAATAGTAAAAGGCAAGGTAGACAATATGCAGATCCAATGACTCATGCACTATTGTAACACCCAGAACTCCTCCCCTCTTTCCTCCCAACAGCCGTGTGAAATTAAGCAAATAGCTCTGATCTGGGAGAGAGTTGGGGAAATCATACAGGTTCAGTGGTAATCAAAAGATCAACTGTAAAAAGCTGACAGTCCCAGGGTCCAACTAGGATTGCATGCATAATTTTTAAGCACGTAAAGATGTCTACTGAAATAGCTGAAACTACACATATTTCAATGCAACATTTTCGTATGTTGAAAAAATACGTGCGTAACTCTAGGAATCAAAGCCAATTTTCTGCATATACATGCTCCTGAGGTTGTCAGGGAGTGTGTCAGTGCCAAGAACTTGGCTTTACCTCTTCACATTGTTTTGGTTTATGGATAAAGAGCCCTTGGAGCCATTTTTACTGTTCCTGAATTCATTTGTATTTGGCTTTTCAGTTTGTTAAGACTGCCAGAAACACAAAAGCCATTTAACATGGGCTGCAAAGGCACGTACAAATTAATAACTGTTACTGAAATCATTTAAAACCAACAAAGCAAGAATACTAACATGTATGGGTTTTGTGTAAGCCAAGCACAAAACCTGCTGTAGGCTGATGAATCCAGCAGCACAACAGCAGTGAGGCTGTCACAGATCCATGTCCCCAGTACAGCAGCTTGTGTCCCCAGCAGACACATAGATCTAAACACAAATACACTGTTGGCCACAGAGCTCAATTCAGAAACACAATCACACGAGCACCAACTGCCTCACTCTAATCTCCTATAGTGGGATCACCCCAACACTCCCTATGATGCTCTAGTGTGCTTTGTGCAGGATCTCTTTTCTCTGAGATGTCATTTGAGTTCTTAGCTGCTTTTGTGCCTCTCTGCTTCCTCCTGTGGGCAGATGAGCCCTCAATGGGCTGATGGCCCTGCTGTAGCACACCTGGGAATACCCAGCTATGGTACCTTATGCTTCTCTGTGTGTGTGGAGAGCAGCTCTTTCTCACACAACCTAACAAAATTCAGGAATACTACCCATTGCTCATGTGTTACCTGAGGAATCTTAACGTCTGTTAGCACCAAGAGCAGTTCGCCCAAATACTTTGCAGGAGCTTTTTCCAGATTGATGGGTGACGGAAAGTGCTGAGAAAAACTATTCACCACCTCCATTATGTTCTTCATCCCAGAAAGGAAGACTGCCACATCATCATCATGGACTGCTGGTAAAAATGGGGGAGGTGAGCTATTGAAGATTAAATCCTCAGGAGGATCTGGAATTGGAAGATTTTATTCTGCTTCAATACTGAAGATAAAGACAAGCTGGATAAAAATACATATAGCCTGTATTGAAAAGAGCCAAAATATGAGACCAATCTTCTCATACCAAAAGAACCAATAGGTCCCAAACCTATCCTTACCACAACTATTTCTCTGAGCTATTGTTTTCTGCATTAAGAACTCCATGTTGCCCGTGTACTCCAGCAGTCTATAGGCAGCATTTCGTTTGGCCACTCCATCCCCATAGTTCCCCAGTGGGATCTTTTTTACTGGTGAATATATATCTGTTTTACTTCCTGATTTCCAGGAAGCCAATGCAATGTTTGAGGTTTGCAAATAAAATCAGTTCCAAATCTGTAAAAGTTTGTGGTTGTTTTCTAAGCTCAGACCTATCTCCTGATAAATGCAGCCATTAGTTGAGCTGCTTGAAGAGAATCTTTGAAATGGTTCAGTAAATATGAAACCAGGCATTATGTCTGCAGGAAGATATGCCCCACTTACAGAGTTTATAAATACAAGGGAAATGAATTTGATATTTGAGCTGGCAGAACTATAATTCCAAAGGGGAGGATGCTCTAGGGAAACTGGGAACAGCCAAGACCTGGAAGGCAGCTGTGAATAAGATTTGTATTGAATGGTTTTGCTGCCTTTTGAATCAAACTCTAGGTATGGCAGCAGTTTAGTATGCTTATGTGTTTATTCCAGTGCAAGGTAGAAATTCCACCTGTCATTAAAAATAAAGTCAGACTAAACTGTAGGGAATTCTTCCTGACACAAGCACACATTGAGCTGTGAAATAATCTCCCAAGGGAACAAATGGACACTTGGATGTCTAGGCCTCAACTAAATACAGGACTACACAAAGGTTAAGAACAGTGTTCTGATAAATAAGTCATCTGTTACTATAGGTAACATAGCAGCTGCATAATCATGCTTTGTTTATAAGAGTCTACTGGCTCTACAGCTAAGTGGACTGAACAGCATTATACTGAAATTCATCCACAGGCCTGAATCCAGCAAGAGAAGAAGCCACAGAGATTTCAGTAGCTGGGATCTTCCTCTCCCAGGTTTTTGGTTTTATAGGACTATTAAGATTTTATAGAGCCCATCTGAGCTGCACCTGACTCACAGCTGACAGCCAGGTCCATTCAATGGCCTTTGTGACATAAACTGGTGTTCTCAGCAGCTTCTTCATTACCTCTGTCATTATAAATGCAAAAAAATCTATTCCCTACAGTGATACCCTGGGATATCCTGGGGAGACAGGGATCGAACAGGCTGAAGATCTAATTTCCAATAGGGCATTACAACATGATAGATGCATCTATGTGTAAAAGTTATTCTACTGCTTCTGTATGCATAGATTGCCCAGTAAAGCCAAAATTATTGCCCCTGGAACACAGAAATCTTCTTTCCAGTTCTCTTAGCCTCACATTTACGTAAAATCCTCCCACACCTGTAACAATCACTTCTAATTTCACTTTAAAATTTAAAGTATTTATTGCACAGTGTATTTCAATGATAAAAAATACACATATATATATACTTCAACATTCCTACTTCCACATGCAGTCTCTGTTCATACTCCCCTTGGGATGAGTCAGTTTGGGTAGAGGACTTTTTAATTCTCCAGACAAAGTCATAGCAAGATCCTGATGAAAATTGAAATAAGGTTCTGTGTTAAAAAGCAAAGATGATTAAGCCCACAAATGTATAGTATTTCACTATCAACTGAAACCTGTAGACAAAAATAAAATCCACCCTTGTAAAGACTTTATCTTGTTCTACTCCAAGTTGTTGGATTTGGTACAAAATGATTGAGTGAAAAATCCTAAAGCCTTCACAAAGCAAGCAGTCACCCCGATGGATTATGACAGTTCCTGCCTTTAAAATCCTGGAACATTTTAATGTCCTGTGAATGCATTGTGAACTTTCCATTATATTTTCAAGGACTACATTTTGGGTTCTTTGACTTTTCTTTGCAGCTTGGCCGAGAGATCTTAGATGTGCTCTTCATACAAAATTTAAATGGCTTAATAGGAACAAAAGTCTGTTAGTAAAAGCTCACAAGCCCAAAGGGTTGTTTGCCAATGTTTTAATTCAGTGAACGGTCTATTGAAGATCTAGGATCCCCTAGTGCTTTTAAAAGTACTGAAGAACATATACACATATTACGTTTGGAAAAACTGCAAGTTTTTGGCTGACCGTGCTTATGGACTGAACAATAATAATCTGTATATATTTTCTGCATTTTATTGAGAAATTCTGAATCTACTGGAGTCAGAAAGGTTTTCCATTATTTTAATATGAGTTAACAGATGTTCTTGATAAGGAGGAATTTTGGCTTTCAGTTGGTTGTATGTGTGCATGAATTTGACACTCATAACTCTGAAACATTGCCTGTACATTGGCAGTGTGTATGAATTTGACACTCATAACCCATGAAACATGCATGGCTGCACAGGCATGCAGCTCCACAAATGCATTGTGCAACCACACAAAGGAGGATGTGATCTGAGATCTGTAACCTCTGCACTTGTGTAGACTCAAAATATGAAGCTAATGATTCCCTCATCTACAGAGAGTTATTAATTAATGCTGCTTCCTCTTATAAATACATAAAGAGGAGTACACTGAAGATGAAGTAAAATGCAAAGGTACAGTAGGAATTCTGGGTCCTTCCAATACAATTGGAAAATTGATAATTTTTACACAAAATGGGCCATACAGATTATCTCCAATTAGCAGTGCTACTTTTTATTTAACATTGCAGTACAGAAGACTGGTATCCTCTTGGGAATATTAAGATGTGTATATATAGCATCACAGTGTAAAATCTATTAAAAAATCCAACTCAGTTTTCCAGTGGCTAAGCAAATGTTAAACACTTTGGCCTCTATCTTCCATACTCAGTTTCAGGCATCATTTTGCCTCAAAGAAATGGAAAAGACCCAAGCCAGAGAAACCGTGACTTACCCAGGGCTACACAGAATGTCTAGGAAAAAGCCATGGAATTGTGTCCAAAGCCCAACTTAAGCACAGTCACCCACAGAGCTAGGGTTCGAAACCATCAGATCCACATAGCTCAGCAAAATCCATTAAATATCTGGTTTCTGCAGATTGATGATTTCTGCGGAGAAAAAGAAAGGAAGGTGCCTAAACAAAAAGGAAAAAAAAAAGACATCAGTTTTGGGGAAAAGTATAGTTCCATTAAAGATTTACTTCAGGAGGAAAAATTACTTGAGATATCTTCAAATTACAAAAAGTGTTTTGAAATATGTTTGGCATATCTTCAATGCATTTTTGACAGCTGGAGACATGTTGGAGAAATTTTTTGAATTAATTTTAAATATCACTCTCTCCCTTTGTGATTCCTTGAGTGAGGTGCGTAGTAATTTATTTTTAAAGAGGCAGTGTAGGTTTCTAGATGCTGTTAAAGGAATCCAAAGTAGAATTTTTGCACCCTGCCACTGTTCAAAGAAAAGGACATTGAATTCATTTAAATACATTTGTGAAAGATTGATTCACCCAATGGAGTTTACACGTCTCCTTTCACTAATTATTCCTGAAGTTTCACCTATCAACTGACAATTTTTTTACAGACAAGAAAGAAAACAGTTTGACTTTCTCTGACAGCAGAGAGCTTAACAGAGCTAGAATGTAAACTGGCACCTCACCCTCCTCGCCTCTCTAATGTCTACATAATAGGAAGAAAGAGCGCTACCAACTCCTTTTTATGTGAGCTTTAGAATCCAGAGTTTAGTCTACATAGATGTGAAAAGAAAGCAGAAAAACATCTGTTTTAATAATGGTTACCTTGCATTTTTGGTCTTACTTAACATATATCTTAAATTACATGCTTGTCGTGTTACTTTGAAATTAACGATAAAGTGATGGAACTGAATGTGTTTGCCCATTTTTACTGGAACAGAAATATCAGCTGCTACTCTAAAATACCTAGAACAACAAGCATTTCTTTTTCTTTCTTTCTTTCTTTTTTTTTAACCACTAATAGGAACACTTCTGAAAAAGGTACGCAGACACAGTCTGCCAAGCACTCAATTTTATTGGCCTGATTTTGGAAACAGCTTCAGAAAGTTGGAGAACAATCTTAATTGCAATTACTTCCACTCTGTTTATGAAGTTGAGTCTAAGAGCAAATTGTTTCTGCAGCAAAATTGGGTGTTCATCAAAGAATCAAGACTCCATATAAAATGCAGTTAACACTTGCCAACATATCAGCTAAACTGATTCTAATTTTCTACTTTTTTCAAAGCACTTACTGCCGCAAGGCATTTTGGCTATCATTATTATTTTAACACGTGAAAGATAAGTTGTGTTTGCTGCTTAACTGTTCTGCATCAGTGGCCCTCTTCCGGGTGTCCTTTGTTCCTTCTTAAGAAGAGGCAGTATAAAGTTTCAGTAATTGGTGGATCTCTTTATTTTTCTTTCCTTAATTTATTATCATTATTATCATTATTGTTTTGAAATATATAGGAGAATGAAACGTAGGCAAAGGCATTTTAAGAAGCTCAAGAGTACTGTGGGAAAACTAAGGTTTTTGATAAAGAAAAGCCAGAGGGTGATTTTATTGGAAGAGGCAGCCAGGCTCTCAGGCTGGCACCTGCCAGAGTTTTAGCCCTTGGGATAAGAGAGCACCCAGGGAGTTCTCTGTCTCCTCTCACCACTCCTCATCCCCGGGGGCAGTAGGGTTGGAGTCCAGGATATGTCTGTATTTTGGCATAGACACAAATACAATAATTCTGTTGTTTGTGTCATATGTTTGCTTTTTTTACTTATCTATCATAAAGTTTTCTGCTTTCAGGTAAGAGTGCAGTTAAATATGTACTAGTTCTTTAAGAAAAAAAAAAAAAAAGAGAGAGGGAATAAAGTACACACACACACACACACAAAAACATTAAAAAAAAATCTGGGTCCAGCATAAACAACATATATTTGCTTTACACCAAGCAGAAAAAAGTGCTCCCCTATTTTCCTCCTACAGACCTATTTCTCCCTTCCCAAGAGCAGAGTGTTGTCTTCTCCTGCCTGTCTGGTACCATTAACATAATCAGAGCCATCACCAAAAGCACCCTAAATTCCTCAGTGATGGCACACATTCAGTTCTCTACCTCACACAAGAGGGGAATGCTCTCGATGGCTGCTAGCCAGCATCTCTCCCTAAACCCTCATATTTGTGGCAGATAACAGCAAACAGGAAGAGCACTAACACAGCATGCTTCCCAGTGCAAAAAAAATTCAGCTTTTAGAGCTGCAAAATAAATGTACTTCCTTCCTGAATTGTTCAATGAGACTGCCTTTCCAGCTATGGAGGAGGAAAGAGCACAGAGGCTCTTCACCAGGACACAGTATAAAAAGACTGTAAAATATATATATTTTTTTTTTGAAGAATCCCTAGACCATATTTATTGTAGCTTCTCTGAAGAACTTCTCTAACTTCTCTCATGTTTTAGCCTTTTCCTATTAAAATAATCGGTCTGGATTCTTCATAATTTTCTCACCGATCTTTTCTGCTTTCCAAAATTAAACAAATCTCATTGCTTCTTATGTATTGTGGTAATTTACTGAGAAGCATATACTACATCCATTTCTTGTTATAGGCAAGAGTGCAATATAAACATATATTATAACCCTACCAAAGCCCTCTCGCATTATACTTCTCCACAAATTACCTTTAAATTATCTAAGATTTCAAAAGGTCTGCAAGGAAACATCCTGGGGTTCTCACTTTGGACTTTAAGTCTTTCTGCCAGCCTTTATCTTGCTTTCAGTTTGTTACATCTACATTTGTTTGGCATCCAAGAGCATTTGTGACCCTTGGGCATCTCCTTCAATGTGTTCCTAGCACATGTTCTCCTGGGTAAAGCATACAGCACAACAGTTGGATCCTTCTCCTCACCATAATGCTAGGGACCCTGAGCCAGAGGGTGCAGAGAGCCTGTAGGGCCTTACAGCATCCCAGACCTTCTGGTGCTGACCACATTATGAGTTCTAACTAGCAACAGGCATAAATAGATAGATTCATTTTGAAAAAATTTGAAAGACTACAGCTCCCTTCACATCTCTCTGAAGAATGTATTTATAAATGTGCTTGTTTGTTTATGTTAACAAATAAATCCAAACAGACTTCCCAAATCTAAAGGATGAAATCTGGAAAGCTGTCATTTACACCAAAGCCCATTTTACAAGAACAGAATAACATATTCTGCTCATTTCTTTTCTGCAATCCATTCTCCACTCATCTACAAAATCAGTATAGTCAAAGACAAGATTTTCAAGGAAGATATAATATATTGTATGAGAGAAAGACGGTAAAAAAGCATCCAATCCAGACACTTGAACTCTTCATAGGAGAATTAAAAAAAAACAAAGCAAACAGAGTTTCACCAAAAATTAGCCCAAAGGTTGAATGATTATTCCAGAGAAAATTTGTCGATTTCTGTCTTTGACAGTTGAGGATTCTGTACATCTTCTTGAAGCCAGCAGGTAAGCAGATCCCTTTGTTCATCCAACCTGCCCTATGATGGACACTCCTGGGATCAACCTCTCTTCTTGCTTAGACAGTAGTGAAAAGACCAATCAGTTCAAGAGATTGTAAGTTGGGGTGCCTCAACTTACGTTGGACAGTTATGGTTTTCCTAGACCACTGTATGTCTGAATTCTGTCCAGGAACAATGTAATTTAACCCAGCACCATGGCAGAGAGATGAGAGCCCCTCTCCCAGCTTCCATGTGTACACCAGTTAGAGTAACATTATTGGAAGCTGAATGTGTGGAAATTATTATTATTATTATTATTATTATTATTATTATTTTTGCCACAATCCCTTCACTTATTAAAAGTTTTATTTCAAAACTGCTTAATTGTGACATTATCCATCAACCGCAATGGGTTCAAAGCTGGTTATACCATACACACCAGAATACATATGACCAGAATCTGTATTTCCAGTTCCTTAACCTAAAATCTTTTACTGAATTAACTGATCTTTCCCATAGGTATCTAAGTAAATCATTTTCTTCGAGTGAAAACATACGTCAGCTCATCACCAACCAAACCTTTCTTCTGCACAGCTTCACATTGCTTTTAAAACCCATAGACTTTTCAAGAACTGTAAATCATCAGGATTTTCCACCTCCCCCCCAACTTGAAAAGCACTGAAAGGAACAAAAGTGAAGTTGCAGTTGTATCACTTTGCAATTAAGTTTTTGTTTTCCAGTTTAACGCACTCACCAGACTTTAATTACAAACAGTAGGAAGCTTGCTTTCAGGGCACTAACTGATCCTACATAATGTAAGTTCTTGGGCTGCATTGTGTCCAGCCATTTAGTGCAAATTTTGAAAATATTCCTTGAAGTCTTTTCTACCAAAAGGTCAAAATGCATTGTGGAAATAACATTATGTCCCACCCCTGCTGCTAGCTTTGGCTTGTGTGAAGATGTAGAAGATAAACAAAGAGCAGAGGAGTTAAAAACACTAGTGAAAACATGAATTGGAAAACTAAAATTAAGCAGCATAAACCATAATTTGAAAAGGGCAGTATCCACTTGCTGGATCCCAGTCATGTACTGAAGCCACTAGAAGAAGAGTATAACCAAGTAGATATGAGAAGTTATGTTATTCTGAAAACCGCAAAAGATTAACAGTTGTCCTTCTTAAATGTTTTTGTGGCCTTTGACAACTCTAGATAGATACCTCCCTTCAGAAACTCATGGTAACGAGCAAGTACAGCTCATGATACTGCAATGAGTTGTTGTATAACCAAAAAGGTGTTGAAGACCTAAAAATAGAGAAACAGAAAATGTATTATTTCTATCATCAATAAATTGTCATGTTTTATCCTCTTCAGGGCCACCTGCTTGTTCAACTTTTATTTTGGTGTGCTGGACTGTAAATGCAAATAAACAACTTGCAGGGGCATGTACTCCTCCCCCATCTGAACTCCGTCACTTTCTCCAGACACTGAATGGCGTAGGACTCTGAAGCTATTCCATTTACCAAACTGGTGTTTGTTTTCAAGACACTCAGAATTCCTTGTCTCTCTGAAACTTTCCTTATGATGGCTCCTCTGAGGCCATGGTCAAGTAGCTGTGCCTCAGCAGGCTCTCCCAGATTGCTTTCTCTGTCACCCACAGTCTTGAGTTCTGTTTAATTTTCTCAGTTTACATTTTCTTTTTCAAAGAAAGGGAGAACAAAACAGAACTAAAATTATGTAGATTGCTCTGAAAGTAATTTATTCCCCTGGAAACTACAGCAGATACAAAGAACACAACAATGCTATTAAATAGAGAAAACTCAGCTACAAAACACTATTTTTCAACATGGTCACCACTGATAGCTATGCATTTTTGCCAACCATGAACAAGAACCTGCATGCTGCACTCTTAAAAGTCTGTGTGGCCATCCTGAACATGGTTTATCTTTCACATTGCTGTTGCCACTACTGAAACACAGTACATATTGCTTCACTGTGCTCACATCCACTGTTTGACCACATTTGGGTCTTGATTAAGAGTAAACTAGGAGCTGATCATGCTGTGGAATCATGCCTGAGCTGTAACTTATTGTCAAATTTACTTTTCATCTGTTCCTTGTCCTGAAAACTAAGATATAGATTATCTGAATGATCACAGCATCATAAAGTAGTTTCTCCTCATTTTCTTGATGAACGACGAGAACTATGGTAGCACAAACATTGCACGTTGTGGGTTTCAAGGCTGTTAACTGCCTGAGTCCTAATACCAAGTGGAGGTCATTAACCATGAAATGATCTGTACAAACTGCTCCTCAAGTCTCTTGCCTCTTCTAAGCCCCTCTAGGGGGGCTTTTTTTCTTTCATAACACATACTTTGATCTCTCCTTTACTTACTAAAGTAGCTGCTCACAAAAACTGCACTTTCCTTTTCTTGGTATTGTCCCTTATTCAGAATCTTTAATCCCCAGTGACACATATCATATGTTCAACCTTGCTTGATCACATCCACAACACACACTCAGAATCTGAAAATTCTTCACTGACTGAGGAGTTCAGAACTTCTATTCTTCCATTTCCTATCTGCAGCCTTTTGGGCAAGTCCCCATTTTGTCTCAGTTCTTATACTCTTCATCCTGTCTATGCTACATCTACACCTATGCTGCTGCTCAAACAACTGGAGAACAAGGTTCCTATCCTCTTGCTGGCCCCAGACAGTTCACAGGTTACTCTTTCACAAAGGCTACAACTTCCCTTATGAAAAAGGATTGCAGTTCCTCCTTAAAAGCAATATAGCATCTATCTATCTATCATATCTGTGCAGCTTACTTGTGTTTTGAGCACAGAGAGTGCTATGGGCTATGTCTGACTACTTGAAGGACTATCATCTTAGAAGAGGTTTGCATTAAGTGAGACTATTGTTTGAAGCAAACAAATACCTGAAAGGAAGGCATGCTGAAGTAGAAACAAAGCCTGCACTTCTACACTGCTTTT